>NC_080104.1:30576814-30886683 GCF_950005125.1 Chionomys nivalis
ACACACACATTAAATTAAAATAAATCTTTTAAATTTTGTTTATTTATTGATTTACTTATTTAACATGTGTGTTCCTGTGGGTGTGCCACGGTGGACCTGTGGAAGTCCCTGGACAATACGGGGCTCTTGGTTGTGTCTTTCCACCATATGGGTCCCAGGGATTGAACTGAGGTCATCTGGCTTGGAGGAGGGCACCTTTACCCACTGAGCCATCTCACCAGCCTGTGCCTTCCTTCAAGTCCAGTAGGTTTCTCTATCATTGTTGGATATTTTTTTCCTCCTGTACTTCATCCTTTCCCACTTTATTTATTTACTGCTCACCTGGAGATCAGAGCCTCCGAGTTGGTTTTTGTAAGGTTTATAATTATGTTGCTAATGCTTCCGTTTGTTATCAGGGACTGTCTCCTGCTTCTATCCCCACAGCTTCTATTCACCCATTCATTTTCACATCTTGGGTTACTACTTGGGAGCATTTTTCTATTCCTAATTATTTAAAATAGAAGTCTGCCTGTTCAGAGGAATGCTTTCTGTTTTAAATCACTTTAGAATATTGATTCTCCCCTTCAAATTTATCTGTAGAGGTCTGTTTATCATGTTATACCTATTTTATTCAAATTATCTCTACTTCTTTATGGCTGACGTTAAGTAAAAACTTCAGGAGGCTACTGTGCAGGAGTGGGCTCCTACAATGGTCCCCCAGAAAACTGGATAAAATACCAAAATGGGCATGGAGGAGGTGGTTCACCAGGAAAGTACTTGTCACTGGAGCATGAGGGCCTGAGTTCATTTCCCAGAGCCCAGGTAAGACCTGAGTCAGTGAAGATCAGGCCCACCTCCATCACAAGACAGATGGCAAAGTCTTACCCCACTCCCAAGGCAGATCTGGGAGGAAGGAGGGCTCTATGGTGTCATCTGAAACTACTACTGTACCATGTCAGGCAGGAGAAATTGGAGGGGGGAGGGGAGCGAGACATGAGAAGAAGGTGAAGTCTTTGCCAGTAGCGAAGCAAGAATTGTAGACGGAGACTGAACTTTCATTTCCCAGCCACCCAGACCTGAATAATCATATAGAAACTCTATTAATTACAACACTGTTTGGCCAATGTCTCAGGCATATTCCTAGCTAGCTCTTACATCTTAAATTAATACATTTCTATTAATCTATGTATCACCAAGAGGCTGTAGCTTACCAATAATGTTCTGGCATCTTTCTCCTTTGGCAGCTGCAAAGCATCTCTCAGACTCTGCCTACTCTCTCTACATATCTCTGTTCAGATTTCCCACCTGGCTTTACTCTGCTAAGCCATTGACCAAAACAGCTTTATTCACCAACCAATGAAAGTAACACTGGGCTTAACATTTCAATCATATTTTGTGAAAACCACAAGAATCCATTGTTTTTGGACTAAACTCACATTCTAGCCTCCATCGAAACAGGTTTAATGTGGTTTGGATGATAATGGCCCCCATAGGTTCATACGTTTGAATACTTGGTCCCTAGTTGATGGAACTGTTTGGGAAGGATTAGGAGGTGTGGCCTTGTTGAAAGTGATGTGTCACAGGGAGTGAGCTGTGAGGTCTCAAAAGTCTCCTCCCATCCCTAGTGCTCTCTCTGCCTCCTACTTGTGGTTGGAGATATGAGTTCTCAGCTGCTGCTCCCGGCTCTTGTTATCTCCGCTCTGCCATCATGGACTCTAACCGTCTGAAACCCTAAACCCAAAATAAATACTTCCTTTTAATAAGTTGTCTTGATCACAGTGTTCTACCGCAAACAATAGAAAAGCAACTAATACCAGCCTAGAAGTCAAAATGGAGTTTGTGTCACCAGCTTAACTAAAGATTATTATCTGTTTATTGGTGTGTGTGTGTGTGTGTGTGTGTGTGAACTTGTCAGTGCAGATGCTCGCACAGTTGTAGCCACCTGAAGTGTGTGCTGGGAACTAAAGCAGGTACTCTGCAGGTATAGTATGCACTCAAGCACTGATCTATCACTCCAGCTTCAATTATTTTAAAGATTTATTTTTGTTGTTTGCACTATTTTCTTATTGTTCTGTTTCTCTGCCCATGATTGGTAATGAAAACAGCTTTGAAATTACTTTTTCAGTCCTCCTGAAATAGGGGAACAATGAGAGTCGTTCTGTGTGACAGACATTTTCATCTCAGTGAGCATGACTTGGGGTGCAGGGGGTAGGATACTAGATGCATAGGCACTAAAACCACCCCAGGCTAGTACTTTAGGCATCCCCCTCCCAGATCCAAATACTTCCCACCCTGACATGAGGCCTACCCTCATGGTCAGGGACAGGTGTTCAGGCTTCCCTGGGAACACAGAGGAGTTCAGTCACTGGAGCTTGTGTCTCTGTGTCCTCTGTGACCCTCTAACTCAGTGGTTCTCAATGTTCCTAATGCTGGGATCCTTTAATACAGTTCCTCATGTTGGGGTGACCCTGACCACAAAATGAGTGTTACTTCATAACTGTAATGTTGCTACTGTTATGAGTTGTGATGTAAATATTTTTGTAGATAGAGGTTTGCCAAGGGGGTCGCAACTCACAGATTGAGAACCGCTGCACTAAAGCCATCACAAGGGTATTCCAGACCCATTGGGGAACAGCTGTGCACATCAATCCCAGCAGCTAGGAGGGGTTCTCTGTACCACGCTGCTCCTGGGGAGGCTCTGTCTTGACTTCATTAGTGCTGTGGGACAATGGTCTTTTATCCTGTCACTTGTATTATTTTTAATAAAATGCTGATTAGCCAGCAGCCAGGCAGGAAGTACAGGTGGGGTGACAGCAACCAGGCAGGAAGTAGAGGCACGGCAACAAGAATTATGGGAAGAGGAAAGTTTCAGCCTGCAGTCGTCACCCAGACAGAGAGGAAGCCAGATGTGACTGCCTCGCCAACAAGAATTATGGGTTAATATAAGTTATAAGAGTTAATAAGAAGCCTGAGATACTAGGCCAATCAGTTTATAATTAATTTATACCTCAGTGTATTTCTATGGAACTGAATGGCTGCAGGACTGGGCGGGACAGAAACCTCGGTCAACACATTAGTTCTGTCACTTGCCTGGAATGAGGTCCTCTGTTCTAGCATGTCTACTTTTACTGCTCAAAGACCTATCCTCCACTGAGTCCTCTCCTGGGCATTGCTCTCAAGGGAGGAAGAGCTGCCACACATGGCTAAAAGGTCTCAGGTGTGGGCTTCTAGAGGACACTGAGATGGATTTGCTTTTTGGATAAGAAGTTTATTTTAAAAATTATTAATGCCATGAACAGACAGACACCAATATGGTGGGTGTTCTAAGTTCAGGACAACACCATAGATAGCAGACAGACAGACAGACACCAACATGGTGGGTGCTCTGAGTTCAAGCCCCAACACCATAGACAGCAGACAGACAGACAGACAAGCAGACATCAACCTAGTGGGAAATCTGAGTTCAGGCCCCAATACAATGGATAGATGACAGACAGACAGACACCAACATGGTAGGAGCCCAGAGTTCAGGCCCCAACACCATAGACAGCAGACAGACAGACACCAACCAAGGGGGAGTTCTGAGTTCAGGTCCCAACACCATAGACGACAGACAGTATGGTCACAGTTTTGAGGATAATTCAGAACCATGAGGCAGAATGGGGTCTCTTTTTATAGAACCGAAGGAAGGGAATGGGGTCACAGCAGAAGCCTTCCATCATGCTGTTGTCTCTGGTTGCCTGCAGGCACTGAGGGAGGCATGAGAAAATAATTTCAGGGGAGGAATGTTGGGAGTACTTCCAGGTGAGGTGTATGCCACCACTAGCAATCCTTTGAGGTCCCTGAGTCTAGCAGTCACACTTGGGAAGTGAGGAGCCCAGGTGAGTCTGTTAGGAGCTCAAACTGACAGGCAGGCTTTCATTCAGGGGGTAGTCAGTGGCTATGAGCTAAGGAAAGAGGGGGTGCTGCTGCAGGTAGAACCTTGATTCTGAAAGTTACAAGTCCTAGCCTTGTATGTCAGTACTGGAGGCATGGCAGGGAAGACATCATAGCCAAGGCATACACCCTCACGCACGCACGAACAGACACGCGCGTGCACACACACACACAGGGGTTGTGGATACACGCACACATACACACACAGAGGCAAGCGGGCATCTTTCCCTTAGGATACATGCCATTCTGTTACTGAAAAGTTGGGGAGTCTCACTAGAGTTATACGTGTTGTTAGGGAAATTAGTGTCCCCTCTTAGAAGAAACCTCATGGTCAGCAAATTATAAATCTCAAAGCTGCCTGGAGGAAGAAAACGGAGAAGAGAAAGAGTTGCGTTGTTGAAGTTAAGCAGGCATGGCAGTCAGCCATATTGTGAACTTACACCCACTGGTGAGGAACTTTAGAGAGAGTGGGAAAGCTCAAAGCCCCAGAGAAAGCTTTCTTAGGTTCTGTCCAGCATCCAAAGGAAAAGAAGAAGAAAAGAAAAAAAGGAAATTCAGGACTCAAGTGGGCAGAGCCATCATGGAGGATCTGCAGTCACAGTACTGGGATGGGAATTATGGGAAGGAAAGGTGCATTATCTCATCAAAATGCTATTTATTCCTTCTACCTCTTTAGCACCGCTAGGGTGAGCCTGCCTTCCTAGGGGTGGTCCCACCTTCCTGAAGGGTGGTCCTTGGCCAGGTCATTGCACGTGAATGGATGGAATGTTAAGTCTCACCCTGGGCCAGAGATTTCATTCTCTTGAGCCTTATTGCTGCTGTAACAATTCTGTCGGTATTTCAGTCCCTCCAAGAAGACTGAATTCCAGAATCACTCCCCACTCTTCCTGTGGATACGCCCCAGCTAGTCGGTGGGAGTGAGCTCAGGACTGCGATGCTCCCAGGTGAGCAGTTCCTGACCAACTGCCTCTACCATGAACTCAGAAACAATGCCTGGGGTCTGGATCATGAGGGCAGCGGTAAGGGCAAGTCCCCATGTCCAGAAAGGGCTGGACACGGAGAGGACATATGTTTCTGCTCACCCCAGTCAGGCAATGTTGTCCTTGGAAGAGGAAGGGCGACCCCCTATTCTCAGGGCTCCCCAGTTGGACTCAGGAATCACTCGCAGTGGGTGGCCTGACCCCACAGAAACTAGACTGACCAGAGGCTTCCAATTCCTCTCTCACAGGCAGCTGCTGCTCTCCTCCTTCGGGAGCTTCTCAGAAAGGGAAGAGAGAAGGCCCATCACTCCATAGTAGCCTGTCTGTCTGCCTGTCTTCCTTCTTTGCTTCTTTCCTTCCTTTCCTTCCTTCCTTCCTTCCTTCCTTCCTTCCTTCCTTTCTTTCTTTCTCTCTATTATTTCTGTTTGTATAATGCAGGCATGTGCAGTGTGTATGTGGACCTGTGGTGGTTACAGGTTTGACACTGGTGTCTTCCACAATTGCTCTCCACCTTGTTATGATTTACAGTATGGGTGACCCTGGCCGGTCTTCCTGCTGGTGTGGGGGACCATGCAGCAGGTAAGGGACAGACAGATATGCCATGCAAAGAGACTTTTGGTATGGAGAGTTTATTTAGTGGGTATTGGGAAGGTAAAAGGGTAGGAGGGTATGGGGGAAAGGGGGGGCAGAGAAAGAGAGAGGGAAGAGGAGGGGAAGGAGGGAGGCAGAGGCTGCCCCTTCAGAAGAAGAGCGGGGGGGGGGGGGGGACGAGAGAGAGAGAGAGAGAGGGAGGGAGGGAGGGAGGGAGGGAGGGAGGGAGGGAGGGAGGGAGGGAGGGAGGGAGGGAGGGAGGGAAGAGGGCCCAGACCAGCTTGCCTTGGTGCGAAGGGGGAGATTGGGAGTAGGAGGAGCTTGTCTCTTAAAGGGACAAGGTGATAGGGCAGGCCAGCATTGTTATAACACACCTCATTTTAGCTTTTAATTTAGAAAAATACATTTATTTATTTGTCTTGAGTGTAGGGAGGGGAAGGGGGACACATAGAAGAGAATAATTTGCAGGGTCAACCCCCTCCTTCCACCCACACACATAGTCCCAGAGTGTGGACCTAAGGCTTGGTGGCGCGAACCTACTTCTTCCTCAGTGGCCAGCCCATTCCCTTACCCTGCCTCGAAAAGGCTGAGGGAGGAGCCACAAGCATTATGTGGCGGGGGACACAACAACCTGAAGTCCAGAAAGTGCTCTTCCAACTTGACCTCCCTGCCAGTTTCTCCCCTGATGTAGGTGGCCATCCATTCAGACATTCAGCTGCTGTTTGTCCTAGCCTTGAACCATTTCAGGTGCTGGGCACACAAAGCCTCTGTCCTCAGCAGTGTGTACTGCTGATGACAAAAGCAAAAAGAACAGGCACGCGAATGTGTATCAGCTGCATTCAAACTAGGAAGGATTAAAGGGAATTGCAGATCCGAGAGCTGATCAGAAGGTGTGAGCAGGGACCAAGAGCCTTGTGATCTTGAGTGACCCTACAGAGAAGAGTAGTCAGCTTTTTTGGATCACCATGCCCCAAATCATGAAATGGAGACTTCTTAATTTTGAAAGCTCAGCCTGTAGGTTAGGCTTGTCCAACTAGTTCTTATAAATTAACTCCGTTTAATTTATTTATTTAATTTATTTATTTATTATCCTGCATTTCTTGCTCCCTCTGCATCTGGTTGGCAACCCTGCCTTTCTTCTTTCCAGAGCTCTCTCGGTCCACAAGTCCCTGTTAAACCTCCTGCCTAGCTATTGACCATTTAGCTCTTCATTAAACCAATCATAGTGACATATCTTTACACAGTGTAATCAAATATCTCACAACAGAGAAGTTTACACTATCTGGGAAAGGCCACAGCAGATGAAGCCACCAGTGCAAAGGTCACAGTAAAAGACCCGGAGTGGGGAGACTCTCACTCAAGTCTCGGGATAACACGACCCCCCTGGAACTCACGAGAGACCATCCTTGCTGCAATCACACAAGGTTTATTAACAGGAACCAGCACGCTGGGGCTGAAACTCATTTCCCACTCAGGGGTAGAGGAGTTTGACCCTGAGTAGCTGGGAGAGGGGGTATTTAGGGGAAGAAACCATAACCCAAAGGGGGTAGGGAGGGCATCATTGGAAAATTCCAAAAATACCAGTGATGATCACAAGGGGGTAACTCCCCGTTTCTCAAGATTATAATCTAACTTTATGGTCAGCTAGTTCCTGGAACAGAGTCACTGAACCAGCTAACCTAGATTTTTGGTTCTTCTCTCCCTGCTAGATTTTTGGCTCTATTTCTGCTAAAGGGGTCTGGATTTATCCAGGTCTTTCAACAGGACGGGGGAATACTCAAATGTTTTAGAAAGGGCAAGTTAGGCCCCATGTACTCTTTTTTTTTTTAATTGAGCACTACATTTTTCTCTGCTCCCCTACCTACCTCTCCCCTCCCCTTCAATCCTCTCCTAAGGTCCCCATGTTCGCAATTTACTCAGGAGATCTTGTCTTTTTCTACTACTCATGTAGATTAGATCTATGTATGTCTCTCTTAGGGTTCTCATTGTTGTCTAGGTTCTCTGAGATTGTGATTTGTGAGCTGATTTTCTTTGCTTTATGTTTATAAGTGAGTACATGTGATGTTTGTCTTTCAGGGTCTGTATTACCTCACTCAATATGATGTTTTCTAGCTCTATCCATTTGCCTGCAAATTTAAGATTGTTGTTATTTTTTTCTGCTGTGTAGTTCTCCATTGTGTAAATGTACCACATTTTCCTTATCCATTCTTCAGCTGAGAGGCATTTAGGTTGTTTCCAAGTTCTGGATATGACAAACAATGCTGTTATGAACATAATTGAGCACATGTCCTTGTGGCACAATTAAGCATCCTTTGGATATATACCCAAAAGTGGTATTACTGGATCTTGAGGAAGGTTGTTTCCTAATTTTCTGAGAAATCACCACACTGACATCCAAAGGGGCTGTACCAGCTTGCATTCCCACCAGCAATGCAGAAGTGTTCCCTCTTCCCCACAACCTCTCCAGCATAAGCTGTCATCAGTGTTTTGATCTTGGCCATTTTTACAGGTGTAAGATGGAATCTCAGAGTTGTTTTGATTTGCATTTCTCTGATGACTAAGAATGTTGAACATTTCCTTAAGTGTCTTTCAGCCATTTTAGATTCCTGTTGAGAGTTCTGTTTAAGTCTGTACTCCATTTTTTATTGGATTATTTGTTCTTTTGATGACCAATTTCTTGAATTCTTTGTATAATTTGGAGATCAGATCTCTGTCTGATGTGGGGTTAGTGAAGATCTTTTCCCATTCTGTAGGCTGCCGTTTTTGTCTTGGTAACCATGTACTTTGCTTTACTGAAGCTTTTCAGTTTCAGGAGGTCCCATTGATTAATTGTTTCTCTCAGTGTCTGTGCTACTGGGGTTATATTAAGGAAGTGGTTTCCTGTGCCAATGTGTTCAAGTGTACTTCCCACTTTCTCCTCTATAAGGTTCAGTGTGGCTGGCTTTATGTTGAGGTCTTTGATCCATTTGGACTTGAGTTTTATGCATGGTGATAGATATGGGTCTATTTTCATTTTTCTACATGTTGATATCCAGTTATGCCAGCATCACTTGTTGAATATGCTTTCTTTTTTCCATTTGATATTTTTTTCTTCTTTGTCAAAAATCAGGTGTTTGAAGGTGTGTGGATTAATATCCGGTTCTTTAATTCAGTTCCATTGGTCCTCCTGTCTGTTTTTATACCAATACCAGACTGTTCTCAGTACTATAGCTTTGTAGTAGAGTTTGAAGTCAGGGCTTATGATGCCTCCAGAAGTTCTTTTATTGCACAGGATTGTTTTGGCTATCCTAGGTTTTTGTTTTCCTATATAAAGTTAAGTACCATTCTTTCAAGGTCTGTGAAGAATTTTTCTGGGAATTTGATTGGCATTGCCTTGAATCTGTGATTGCTTTTGGTAAGATTGCCATTTTTACTATGTTAATTCTACCTACCCAAGAGCATGGGAAATCTTTCCACTTTCTGGTGTCTTCTTCAATTTCTTTCTTCAAAGATTTAAAGTTCTTGCCAGTATTTTATTTAATATTTTTGCATCAATGTTCATGAGTGAGATTGGTCTGTAATTCTCTTTCTTAGTAATGTCTTTCTGTGGTTTGGGTATCAGGGTAATTGTAGCCTCATAAAAAGAGTGTGGCAATGTTCCTTCTGTTTCTATTGTGTGGAACAATTTGAAGAGTATTGGTATTAGTTCTTCTTTGAAAATCTTGTAGAATTCTGAGCTGAAACCATCTGGTCCTGGGCTTTTTTTGGTTGGGAGACTTTTGATGACTGTTTCTATTTCTTTAGTTATAGGTCTATTTAATTTGCTTATCTTGCTTGAGACAAGATGAGTCTCCCTGCCTGTGGGGCAGCACCCCACCATGCCCCCCACCCCGGATACATAAAGATGAAAAAAGAAGCTGAGCACCAGCATTCTTCCCTCCCCGTCTCTTGACCATGGAGGTCATGTGATCAGATGCCTCACTTTCCTACTGCGTGCCTTCCTCACCATGATGGCTGTGCCCTCAAGTGGTGAGCCAACAGACAGCTGTGTGTGCAAGCCTCGCAGGTGTGCATGAGCCGTGTGACTCTTCATGTGTGAGTACATTGAAACAGGTGTGTCTGTGTGCACTTGGACAGGGGTCTGAGTGTGCATCCTCACAGGCCTTCAGTGTGTTTGTGCAGGCCTGCTTGATCCAGACACACCGTGCAGCATGCTGTTTGCTCTGCATGCTCAGACCTTCCAGGCGTCTTGCAGCTACACAGTTGCTGCATGATATATAGCACCTAAGAAGATCTCAAAATGTCTCTAAGGGTGCTGAGAGTCTAGTGCAGAGGTCAGAGTGCTCAATTAGCATTCATAAAGCCCTGTATTTGTATCCCAATAGACAGTTTATGCCAACAAATGACTTGTTCCTTCACCCACCCGCCCCCCAAGAGCTGGGAATCTAGAGCTACGCCCATTTGCTCAGATATTCTCTCTCCTTTCTGCAATTTACTTTTTATTTATTGTGTGTATGTAGGAGGAGGTGCAAGTGTCCCACAGCGGGGCCTGTCATTTCTGCTGTTTTGTATTTTTCAGTTTATATAACTGACTCATTGTTTTCTGGGTGGTTTTCTTGTCTCTACCTCATGTATCAAAGCAGGCATCCCAAGATTCCAGATGACATCTAAGCTAAACTCCCAGCATCCTTAGAGACATTTTGAGATCTTAGATGTGTGTGTGTGTGTGTGTGTGTGTGTGTGTGTGTGTGTGTGAGAGAGAGAGAGAGAGAGAGAGAGAGAGAGAGAGAGAGAGAGAGAGAGAACAGGCTCATGTGTGTTTCAATAGACAATCTTGATGACATTTCTCAGTCATCATCTACCTTGTATTTGTCTTGCTTGTTTTTGAAACAGTGTCTCACTGGCCTAGGCTTGTTGATTCAGGCTGACTAATAGAGAACAGAGACCTATTCTCTCTATTTCACCAACACTGAGATTATAAGTATGTTCCACCTGCTTTTATTTCATTTTTTAAAGTGGGGTCTGAGGATTGAACCCAGGTCTTCATGCTTGTGTAGACAAAGTACCTTACAGATTGAGCCAACTCCCCTGCCCCTTTGGGTCATTTTTATAATAAAAACACCAGAAAGAAAAGCTTTGGGAAGGAGGTAAGACTAAACCAGTAAGAATACCAGTACTCCATTTTTCTCCCCATTTTTGCCTTTGCTAAAAGCACAACAGACAGCTTCTAAATATCAGAGGTAGCTCCACGGTGTGCGAAATAAATTATGCGATAGGTGGCTTAATCACAAGGCCACTCTTCTCCTCACACCTTAGAACGCATTCTGACAGGGATGCTACGTTAGAGGAATCAAGATGTTCTCGAGTCCATTTTCTAACTGCTCTCAAACGACAGGAGACTAATTCAAGTCATTTCTGCTAATCAGCTCAGGGTCTGAGACGGTCACAAGATGGAGGTCACAGGCCCTAGGCAGCCTCTGCAGCAGCTGCTGCTGAGTTCCTATCTCTCTGCAACCTCGCCTCCATCCGGGAAATGACACAGCAGCTTTGTGGCCGCAGTCACTAGACAGTTACGCACCTTCCTGGTTCCTGGCAGACCACAGAGATGAAGAGACAGCTTCTTAGTGGCTATCTCAAGGTCCTCAGAAGCTAGCATTTGCCTATACAATATGTAGCACAAAAGGAGGTCTCAAAATGTCTTTGGGGTAATGGGAATGTAGTTCATTTGGCAGAGTGTTCATCCAGCCTTCAGAAAGCTCTGGGCTTGATCCCAACAGAAGGTGTGGAGGCATATGCCTGTTATGCCAGTACTCAAGAAGTAGCAGCAGGAGGATCAGAAGTTCAAGGCCATCTTGGCTATGTGCAAATTCAACAGCAATCTGGACTTTGCCTCAAAAAAACAAAATACTGCTTATCTGAGTGTGCAGGTTTATGTGGCTCAACCTGACTCTCATCACCTTGCTACAAAACCATTGTATAACTGCTCTTCGGCAACAGAAGCATGGGAAGTAGCCATTGCCAAGTCACAGACCTGCTTCCTGCCAGTGACTGACACATCTCACTACGGTTAATAACCACAGCGGGCCTCACTCAGAAGACACCTGCAGCGTCAGGCAAAACTGCTCTGTCTCCTAATAGCTCTTGGCTCCCTTGGACACGATTTATTATTCCTCAGTTACCTCAACTGTGAAATGACAAATTTTATATTGGCATGGTTGTGCTATGGAGTAGATCAGTTCATGGTCAAAGAACAGAGCAAGATAATAATGAAAACAATAATGATTGTGATGGTGATGACCGACAGTGGCAGTGGAGATGGTGATGATGATGACGATAATGGTATTGAGGATGGTGATGGTGGGAGTAGTGTTGATGATGATGATGATGATGATGATGATGATGATGATGAAAACAGTGAAGATGGTGGTGGTGGTCATGATGATGATGGTGATAGTGACAGAGTGGTCATGATGGCGATGGTAATGGTGGGGATGTGATGAGAGTGGTGGAGAGGAATTTGTTGCAGATGATTGACATGAATAATAGGGAGACAATAAGAATGACGGAGATGATGGGGAGGGAGGTGATAGAGATGATGGGGAGGATGAGGATGGAGATAATGTGGGTGACAGGCAGGGCGGTGGAGATGATGATAGGTGTTGGAGGTAGAGGCAGTTGTGATGGTGATGATGATGAGGGTGGGGAAGAAGGGGTGATGGGGATAATGGGGAGGAAGATGACAGGATGACTGAAATGAAGAGTGGGAAGATGGTAAAAATGGTGGGGGTGTGAGGCTAGGGACAATGGCGGCAAAGGCAAAGGTGGTAGAGATGGTGATCGCCGTGGTGGTGATGGTGATTTGTACCTCACAAGGTCCAAGTTGCTGAGACTGACCTGCAGGACTCTAGGAACTGACCTAACTGGGATAGCAAGGGAACAAAGAAATGACAGACGCACAGGCACACAGGCAGGAAAGCTGGGATCAATGGCATGTTTTCTGATAGAGAAGCCGCTGCCTACAGAAGCTCAGTATTTTTATTACACGCAGTTGCACAGGAAGACAAGAGTACTGCAAATAGATAAACAAGGAATTCGGGTCATTATACACAGCTGAACAAGAAGATGAGGTTATTACATACAGCTAAATAAGGAGATGGGGTTATTGTAAAAAGTTGAATAAGGAGGTGGGGTTATTATATACAGTTCAACAAGAGGTAGATTATTATACATAGCTGAACAAGGAGGCAGGGTTACTCTATACATCTGAACAAGGAGGTGGGCTATTATATACAGCTGAACCGGGAGGCAGGGTATTATACAGAGATAAACAAAGAGGTGGGGTTATTTTAGGCAGCTGAGCAAGGAGGTAGGTTTAGCTAATCTGGGTGGGCTCAGTCTCTGTAGGGGAGCAGCTTTCCGGCCATAAACCCCTGAAAAAATAAAGCAATGGTGGATATGTTCTTCACACACTGTCACCACTTGAACTCAGACCCTTGAGGAAGGTTTTGCCATCCCTCCGAGCCTCACCCAGGGAAGGTTTTGCCACTCATATGTGCCATAAGGGTCCTTGACATGGCGGTATTCATGCCAAGCAATACACATTGCCCCAGGACTTCACTCTCTCCCTACACACACATATAAAGAAGAGCAGAATGAAAAATCCTGCCATTCAAAAGTCAGTCCTCTTTCTATGTACCCCACCTCCTCTTCCTGACTGTCATTCCAATGCTTAACATGTTTCTCATATCGCATTACTCCCTTGGCAGCTTGACGCTCGTCTTCCTCCCGGAACACAAGTCCTCCTCCTGCCCGCCACGGTTTTATTTACTTTTCCTCTTTAAGCACCTTTGCATCTGACCTCCACACCACCCCCAGATGATGAGCTGCTGTGAGGGAGGCGCATTGGTGTGTGAATAACCAGAACTGCTCACATCTGCAACATCTGGCCCACAGCACTCTGAGGAGCTAATGAAATATTCAGAGGCTGGCCGCTACAAATTGGGATACAGAGGTCCCACCCTCCCTTTGCTTTCAATTTCCTTTTTTCAGAGTTTAGTTCTCCAATATCAATTTATGTTTGTGATAAATATTTTAGCACTCTGCCTGCCAGACTTGCAACACAGGGGTGGGGTGCTCTAAGCTGCCAAGCCCCAGAGCTTCTGACCACTCAGCCAGCCAACCTGGACCCCACACAGGGAAGATTCCCGGGAGGGCTCTATCCTGCATTCCCATCACTCCTGGAAAAGACCTCTCCCTTAGGCTCATCCTCTGTGTCCAATCAAAGACCACACCACCACCCTAACTCCTCCCGAGCAGTTCTCTAACCATCCTGAGACTCCTTCCCAGTGCCAGGTCACCTGTCACATTAACTGAGATCGCAGTCCCTGGCTCGGTCACAATTTCCTTGTCTCTAATGCGCCCTCCCTCCAAGTCTCCTTCCCTCATAATGCCACGGCATACGCTAGGGAGGCGGCTCGGTGAGAACGGAACTTACTGCACAAACACAAGGTTCTCAAGTTCAATCACCAGAAGTCATGGAAAAATGCTGGTGTGTGGTGTGTGTGTCTGTGACCTCACCACTGTGGAAGGGGAAATTTAAGGATCCTTGGGGGCTCAGTGGCCAGGTAATCTGTCTAGCCTAGTTGGAACGTTCCAGGCCAGTAAGAGACCCTGTCTCAATAAACCACGTGAAACAAACCAAGGTGGATGGTGCAGAGAAATGGCACCTGTTGTTGGCCTCTGACTCCACATGCACACGATTTCCTTGAACACACAGAAACACACACACACAACAACAACAACAACAACAATAAATCAACCTGACGGTGTCAGTTCACACCCAGCTTGAAGCTCTCCAAAGGATCCATCTCTCCATAATTTGAAACCCAAACGTCCCCCATTCCATGCAGGCCCATTAGGTCTGACCAGCAGATACCAGCGTGCCAAAGGGCTGTTGGAGGCCTCCCTGCTCCTCTTTGGTGGCGGGTCCCTGAGATGGGCTCAGCCTCTGCCTGGATCTCTCGTCACACTGCCCACCACCATCACCCCTTGTCTGCTGTATCCCGCATCCAGGCGACAGCAGCCAGGTCCTGCCCACATCACTCTTCCATCCTTGGAAGGAAGCATGAGCATTGAGAAAAAACAGAGATACAAAAGAAAAGACGGAGAGCCGGGGTAGAGTCGGAAGGTCAGCCCAGTGAATACTGAATGAATTTATTTCTCATAGGCTTTATATAGCCCCATCCAAAGAGGAGGGGGAAGCCAAAAGACATCTTTCCCATGTTACAAGGAACAAAGTAATCACCTTCTCAATACCCAAAGCATCAAGTAACCATCCTAGGTCAAAACATTCTGTTAGTAGCCACAACTTGGGTCAAACCTCCTGTCAATAACTTTGAAGGAGCAAGAATAGGCCTGAACTCTCTGACCTTTGGTCAAGGTGGAACGAATTCACATCTGTGGGCTCCCACACTTGCCCAGCCAAACACTGGCCCAGGACCTAGCAAGATATCAATATGTGATTATCAAAGCAGCTAGACTAAGACCAGCAGAGAAGCCTATTGCAAGATCAGAGGAGGTAACCTTGGAGTTGAGCCTGGTCCATACTCTGTCCCTGTCCATTTTCCCACAGATACTCAGGGTTCCTTGGCTTCACCCAGTCAACCCTGCTTCTTCTCATCTTTCTCTATTTTCTTCTCTTCTTTTCAAGACAGAGTCTCATGTTTCCCACAAAAGACTCAAACTCACTATGTAGTCAAGGATGGCCTTGAACCTCTGATCCTCTAGCCTTGAGTTCTATGAATGCAGGTAGCTGGTGAGAAAAAGGTCCTTCTTCTAATATACTTGCTGATGTGAGCATCAAATAACGACGTGGAGGGAAGGACTGCCCCAGATTTTTGCTCAGAACCTCTATAACAGGGAGAAGGTCTCCACTAAAAGGAGTTTCCCAAAATCCACTGCTAAAATTGAAGAGAGCCTACCACCTTCTCTCGGGGACTTTGTGCAACCCAGTGCATGCGAACCAAGGTCCCACCTGGCAGAAACTGCTGTGGGACAGGGTCGGTCACCTGGCCCATTTCCGCAATAAGGCTGAGAGAAAAGCTGAGCTCAGTCACACCGATTCTCAGCAAATGCTTACTTCTCCCGCAAGAGCATGTGTATTCCACGCTTATTTTTGTAATCAGCCTAGTGCTTCCCAACTACTCCTGAGCTGGTAATTAGCTCTATGCCCCCCGGGAAAAGGTGGGCAGTCCACACGTTTCTAACACATCTTGATAAAGCCATCTGTAGTCCAAGGAGAGTTTACACAGGTGTCAGCAGCTGCATGAACACCCACAGATGCCCCAGAGGCCGTGCAATCACCCATCACAGGGTTGCCTGTGCGGTTGTCCCCGGGGCTCCACAGCTGGCTGGTAACAAAGAGTCGCCAGCACAGCCAGATGGTGCAACCCCAAGCCGTGTGCTACTCACGTGGACAGGGCAGACCAGGCAAAAAGCCAGGAGCCTAGCTGCCGTAGCATGGCTTCCACTGGACTGTAGGGCTCCCCGAGGAGCAGCTCCATCTGAATCTTCACAAAGCCCCCCAGTTTCTGCCACTCTGCAGATCTTCTTGCCTGTCCGTGGTAGAAGAAGTGCAGACACTGGCTGCAAGGCAGTGGAGGTGGGGGTGAGCTCGTTCTTAGGGATCAGCCCTGCAAAGTCCCCCTTGGAAACCTTTTTCTTTTCTCCTCTTTCCATTCTTCCATTCATGCATGGCCCTTCTGCAGTCATCTGGGGGACTTTCAGCCTTTACAAAAAGGTTGCTGTGCTGTCTGTCTGCCCACTTTCAGATTTCCGGGGCTCTCTGGGCTTCTCTTGTCTAATAATATGTCCTCCTTGGTCCTTGACGTCCTTAGAAATTTAGACCTTTCTAATTCCTGTACTTAGCCTCTGTCGATGAAGTTAGGGACAGAGCAGATCTCCTTGCTGTCACACACAGTGTCCCCAGGAGTTCCTTTAATCTTTTAGGGAACTTGACTCATAGAAAACCATATCCTTGGCCATGATAGAAAACAGTTTCTGAATAGATCAGCAAGGAAGAGAGCTAGAGTTTATTATCAGACATTTGAATGTGTGTTTTAAGCAAGAAGGTTAATAGCAAAGGCTCTTGGAAGAAATTATGATGCACCCAAGAGCACGGAGGAGCCCCACTTCAGGTCTGAACAGTCATCAGCCACACTTGGGTGGCTCTCCAGCTACTCTGCCAAAAGTTGCTGAGAAACTCTCTTTCATTCACCTTTTCTCTTCCAATAAATGAGAGTACAGGTGGCTTGGATGGAATTACAGTCTGCTAAAGTAAAACCAGGAGCTAGAGTTGCACCAGGGAGTTAAGACCTGGCCTTTTCCTGTGAAGGTTTTTGACGAGAATCCTAGGAAATCGCAATTTTCAGCTGGAGAGGGAAAAAATAAGACCTCGGAAGTTGTTAACTGTGTTGGGATTTGTGAGTCTCGGGTGTTGAGAAGCCTCAACCAGACTCCAGGGTGAGAGATCAGTTCCTGTCTCGCGTCCCCCATCACTTCTTCTTTTCTTCCCTGCCCCACTTCAATCAAAATGCTGATAGTAGATGCCGAGTTTGGAAGGGCTCCACCCCCTTCTTGCCTCTGGTAGCATCTGTGGAGAGTGTTAGCTGTTGGGCTCATCCACCCACCCACCCACCCAGCACACGTCTATCAGGTGGACAGTGTAAGCCAAGTCTTTGGGTCAGATACCAGGGGACTCAAGGAGAGAGCAGATGGGGACGGGCAGCCTAATGTGGCAGCTGGGAGGCGCATCATGTGACACAGATCCTGCCCCAGGATCCATACTGCCAAACTAGGGTAGGAAGGGCTACCAGACACCTCTAACCTGTAGCCCGAGGGCTGCATAGCCAATTAAAGCTAGGGACACCACCTACCCCAAAGCCATAAACTTACTTACAGCCTTAGGAAAATAGTTCTTGCAATGATCTTTTTAACTTTTGTTTGTTTGTTTGTGACTCGACTGAATGGCTCTCTCTAGTGTCACATTATAGACAAAATAGTGTCAGAATATCAAAAGATTAGCAGCCCTGGGACTCACTCCTCCAGATAAAGAAACTGAGGCTGTGATGACTGGTCAGGTGTGGGTCTTTCTCTCGGGCTATTGACTTGTCCGCCTCTTGCTTTTCTGTCTTCCTGTGTTCTCCACCCCCTTCATCTCCTCCAGTGCAGCAGGTGCCTGTTCCCACTAAGTCAGACCTGCAACACACTATCTGATCAGCTAGAGGCCTGTCCCAGGGGCCTGTAACTCGGACATGCCCCTCCATTCTGTCCTCTGTCCATGTCTGACCAGGGGACATCCAGGGTAGTCCACGCTGGGAAGCCTTTTGCCAGCCAGCTAGCAGCACGAAGAAGGCTGCTTCCCACCTCCAGTGCCCTGATGTCAGCCGGCTGATAGTTCTGATTCCTCCGCCCACCCTTCCTCGCTTCACCTTTCTGAACCCCCTCCACTTGGGCTTCTGCCTTAGCTTCCCTCCCACTTACTCTTATACCTTCAGATGCTGCCTCTCCTCTCCCTCTACCTTTGGAAGAGAAAAAAAAAAAGTATCCGTAGGCGTGGAAGCCAGTTTCTGTGACGGCCTAGGCAAAATGCCTGGGCCGCCTGTCACATTTGATTTCAAAAGATAATTCTATTTTGAGCAAAGGAATAATGAAAAGACATTCCAGCTGTCCTGGAAAGAACTCTTCCTTCTCCCCAGAAGCCTGTGTTTCCCCAGGCACCCGAGGTACCCTGGATGCCACAGCCCTGTGCCTTCCCAGGTATTATTCTCGCATTGCCGTGGTTCGTTTTTTGAGACAGGATTTGGAGCCTGTTCTGGAACTAGCTCTTGTAGACCAGGCTGACCTCGAACTCACAGAGATCCGCCTGCCTCTGCCTCCCAAGTGCTGGGATTAAAGGCATGAGCTACCACCGCCTGGCTCTAATCAGAGGTTTCCCATGGCCTCTTCCGGCCAGACTTGGCTTTCCAAGTTGTTCCTGTTCTGGTGTTTTATCAGTGCAAGAGAAACCCTAACTACTACATCACCTGACAGCCCAGGGAAGCCTGCTGTGGCTGGCTTGGCTCTCGAAAGCATGAACAAGGTGAGCATCTCCTCTCCATTTCCCAGCAGCCGTCGCCCCATCTGTTACCCACCTGCGCAGCCCTGGGGAGAGAAGAGCCTGTGGTGCCAGCAGTAGCTGGTTGGGTCCATGCCTCTGTCTTTCTTATTCTCAATCCTCCAAGGACAGAATGAGGATTCCAGATGCTACCTGTGCAATTTAAGGGACTCTTAAGTTGACCCGGAACCTCTCATGGGAAAGCGTGGTGGAGCCTTGCCTTCCTTTGAAGCGTCATACTAGGTTGGCTTTCCTGGTCCTTGGCACTCTCAAAGCAATGTCAGTTAAAAACAAAACAGAATATAAACAACGGAAACCTTGGCAATGTGAGGGAATTGTTGTTTCCAAGACTCTGAGAGCGAACAAGAAGGCTGAGGATGGACACACTTAGTTCTCAAGCTGAGAGGGAAGATGCGAAAGACAGCTCTGAAAGGGATAAAGAAGTGGAGGAGCAGGGACAGGGCAGATGCACATCACATGAGGAGATCTCAGGTGACAATACACTAGGAAACTTTGAGGAAGAGGGGAGGGACCTGAGGAAATAGCTTAGTCAGTAAAACCCCTGCTGGGCAAGCATGAAGCCCTGTGTTTCATCCTGAGGACCCAGAGTTTGTAATCCCAGAACTGAAGAAGTGGAGACAGGCAGAACCATGGGGCTCACCTGCCAGCCATCCTAGAGGAACCAGTGAACTCTAGGCCACTAAGAAGCCTAGTCTCAAAGATGGGTGGATAGCACCTGAGGAATGGCACCAGAATTGGCTGCTGGCCCCAACATGAATGCACACATATATATTATAGTATACCCTTACATTCGCACATGTGCACACATACCACACTTTTTTTTTTTTTAATCTGAAGGGCTGGCAAGATGGCTCAGCAGTTAACAGTACCAACTGTTGTTCCAGAGGACCTGGGTTTGATTCCCAACACCCTCATGACAGCTCACAACTACCTGTAACCCCAGTCATGGGGAATCCAATGCCTTTTTCTGGCCTCCACAGACACCAGGCATACATATGATGCACTGACATACATGGAGGCAAAACCATCTATATAAAACAATTTTTAAAATACCTAAGAAGAGGAAAATGCATGGATGTGTTTTTGCTACTTTGTAAGAGCTATGATCCTTGATTTAACATTTGGACTGAAGGCAATGGGTTGGTAGAAGGAAACTAGAGTATTTTTGATTCCTTGTTTATTACAGATTATTTATAAAAAATTAGCAGCTGCATAGCACCTGCCTACACAATTTATTTAAGACGTGTTTAGCTAGACTTTTGCTAGGACTGAATTGGAAAACTAGAATTAATTTCCAATAGATTAGGTTTATTGACAGCTCTTGCCCAAAATGAGAGAGATGCTTGCCAGAAAAGCAAGTTATAAGCAGTTCAAAATGAGTTTGAGAGTGGGACCCAAAAAGGACAGTCAAGTCTGCTTTTTAATTTGTTAGGACAATTTTATTACTTCCCTTTTTCTACTGTTGAGTTATGTGTTCATTTAAAGAATTACTTATTGCTCTCTCTGTGTGTATGAGTGTGTGGGGGTGTCGTTATGTGTGGAGTGTTGTTGTGAGGGGTGTTGATGTATGCCACATCTAACATGTGAAGGTATAGGTGCAAAGTATTTTTCAGCACCATAAGAACCTCCCTGTAATGGTACTGGTGCAGAAGGGAGTGCAGTGCTCAAGGAAGTCTCTGGTCATGGCACATGTGGAGAGTGGAGTACAGCACCCATGAGGACACCTGATAACAGTGCAGATGGAATCCAAAGCAAAACAAACCAATACAAGCCTGTAAAACACAATTCTTACTGGAGAAAGCATGAATATGTTCTCCAAAGATCAAGACCAAGAAAGATCTTCATTTAGCACTTCTATTTGGCATTGCACGGGGGAGCTAGTTAATGCAATAAGACAAGACAAAGAAATAAAGACACACAGATTGGAAAAAAGAAAATGAGTTAATTCTATTCACAGATACCGTAATTGTCTATGTAGAAAACCCCATGGGACAAAAATTCTAACAACTAATGGAACAAGTAAGTGTAGTAAGTTCTCAGGTGACAAACCAAAGCAAATGTGTTTGTATAACTTGCCATCATATGCTTGGAAGGAAATCTGAACAAAGATTTTGAAGCCCTAAAGCCATGCTGAAAAAAACTAACTGGAAGACCCAATATTGTCAAATGTCAGTTCTCTTCTAATTCGTTGGTAGATTCCTAACTATTGCAGGCAAGCAGCCTATTTGCATATATTGACAATATGGTTCTAACACGCATGTGCAAGTGCCCAGAATCTATAATACCTAAGACAACTTTGCAAAGAAAGACCAACGCTCCCTGGTATGGAAATTTACTCTAGTGTGCTAGCAATTCTAAGACGGGATGGTGGATTGGAGAGGTGGGTTCATCTGGAAAGTGCTTGCTGTGTGTCCTCCTTAGTTTTAACTGCCACCTGGACACAACCACCTACAAATCAGCTGAGAAGGGAGTCTCAGTTGAGGGATTACCTAAATGAGATTAGATCGTGGGCATATCTGTAGGGGACTGTTGATTATTAATTGACCTAGACCATCGAGGGCAACATCATTCCCTTGTCAGGGGTCCTGAACTGTGAGAAAGTAAAGAAAGCTAAGAACAAGCAAGGAAGGAAGGATGTGTTTGTTCTCTTTGCTCTGACTGGTTGTGCTGTGACTATTGGAGTGTCTGGTTTGACTGGTCTGGAGTGACAGACCTGGGACTGTGAGCCAAATAAACCCTTTCGCGCGCCTAAGTTGCTTTTTGTTGGGACATTTTATCACGGCGAAAGAAATGAAGCTAGAACACTGTGCAAGCCATCAGGACCTGAGTTTGATCTTCCAGAAGCCGCATTATCAAGCCAGGTATGATCACTTGCATTTGCAACACCAGGGCTGGGAGGTGGAAACAGGCAGATCCTTGAGGCTCGCAGGCCAGCTAGCCTGGCTGCATCAAGAAACTCCAGGTAAAAGTGAAGGGCCCTGTCTCAGAAACCAAGGTAGATGATGTTAGATTGGTGCTGGTGGGGGTGATGCAGAAATAAAGAAATGAAGAAGCAGAATTGTTCTCTCAATCGGAACAATTGACAGGGCAGCAGTCTCTCTAAGGAAGTAGAGACTGCACACACACGGCATGGGGCTGGGTGGGGTGGTTTTATAGGGTGGGAAAGGGGGAACTTGGAAGACAGAGAGTCCATCTGCAGATCAGTTCCCCTGCAGTCTGGAAGAGGTAGATACTGGTGGTTTTGGTATGTGAGTCACCCAATCAGAAACATCCACAGGTGTTAAGGGCACTTACCTCCCTGTCCAGAGCATCTCAGTCCACCTGAGGCTTGTGGATAGTTAACCCTTCGGATTGTTTTCTGAGAAACATCTGTGGTTGACCTCTGTCCTCCATACACAAGCTCACAAAAGTGTGCGGGCACCCATGCACACATGAATGCACGTACACACACACACACACACACACATACACACATACACGGAGAGGGTATTATAATAGAAATAGAAAACAAACTTCTTTCTCTTCCTGCTCCTCTTCTTCCTCTTGTCCTCTCCCCCAACTCTTCCTCATTCCTTCTTGATATGTATCCCAAAGTGACCTCAAAATCTCCCTCCTAATACCTCAGTTTCCAGGGTGCTGGAGTTACAGCTGTATACCACCATGCCTGACTCAGATAGGACTCCTTAAGCAACTTTAGGCAGCTCCTTTTCAGTGGTTCAGAGAATAGCTACAAGCCATCCTAGACTCTGCCCGTGTGCCCCTAACCTGCTCCAGTGAGCCTCTGACCCTAGAATATCCCCAATATCCGTGTCCTCCATGAGGATAAACCCTTCCACCCAGAGCACTCCCAGAAGCCAAGGTAGTCACTGAACATCCCTGCTTTCCATACTGAATGATCACCCTCCCAAGGACGCAGGCACTTGACTTCTGAGAGTCACTAAAATGTGACTAGTCTGTCCGTTCCCTGCACTCAGATGTCCAAAGCCTTGCTACAGCACCATGTGCAACAGCTGCAGGAAGGTTAGTTAGCCTGCTTGACATGCTAGAGTTCCTGGGGCAAGCATAAGGTTAACCAATGGCTCGTTAACCAAAGACCATGAGAACATTTCCAGGAAGAACTAACCAAGGGAAGAAAGACTCCTCCCCCAGAGTGGGCAGCGCTTAGGGACAGTGGGCCATGGATATAGATGTCCAAGGAAAACACAACGCTGCTTTGCTTGCTCGTCTTCATCTCTCGTCAGGGTTTGCAAGGCAACCAAAAGCAGGTTTTAGACTCTTAACTGTTACAACCAGCGAGGCGCAGCTACCCATCCCAGCATCTTAATTAAGGGAACAAGGGACAGTGAGAAGCAGAGAAAGGGGTGTGTTCAGTATGGTCGCATTGGAGAGAGGAACTATTACCCTCGGCTTGTCTTCGGATTATGAGGTTTGAGCTTAAGGGCCAGAGGCAGGCACAACGAAGCCGTTCTGCTGATAGCGGGTTTCCATCTGTCTTTGAGCCCTCTGTCTTGCAAGACAGTCCAATAAGGTGCTGGAAACCTGTTGAATCTCTTCCTGGGGGACAAGCTCTTTCCCTGAGTAGCACTGGGACTTCAGCCTTCCCTTCTCCAGCATGAGATTCCTGGGGAAACTTGAACTCTTTGAAACCCACTATTTCAAGACTCTGAGAGCCAAAAGGAGGGGTCGACCAGTTCTCCCTCCAGTACCTTTTCTCCTGCTAGGATGGTCGCAAGAGGATAGTTTCCCAGTTGTGTCTCCATTTTCTATTTGCTTCCTTCTTTGTATTTAAGAGGTGGACTATGAACAAAAGCATTTCAATTCAATGACATCAGCTTTTAAATTGTTGGTGCAAGTAGATATGTGTGCATGCCACAGCGCATGCGTGAATGTCAGAGGACAACCAGGGACAGTCAGTGCTCTCCTTCCAGTTTGGCTTCCCAGGACCAAACTCAGATCACTTGGTTCAGCAGGAATCATTTTCTCCAACTGAGTCATCGTACTGGCCCCAGGATATCACGTACTATGTGGGCGGCGGGTGGAAGAAATGTCCTGTCCTGCTCTGCCTGGCCCTGCTTCTCTCTCTGGACTCGGGTAGCCTAGGCTGGCCTGGGACACTATACAGTAGAGGATGAGCTTGAACACTTCTTTCTACTGACCTTGCCTCAAAGTGACCTCCTTTCCTTGGTTGCCTCTTGCTTCCAGCATAAGCTTGTAAATCATTTTAGACATATCTACCTAAATTATCCCCCTTTACAGCTTGAAGCACAGAAATGGGTCATTATCACATATATATTATAGGAGGAAGTCAAATCTAAATGATATTTATGACAGGATGAAAGAGATTAGGATCTCCTGTCTACACGGAGCCTTTCGTAAGTCATTAAATGGAAAACTACAGCTTGATTTTAAATGACCAAATTTTACAGTTCACTCTTCAATGCCTATATTTTTAACTAGGCCTGCCCAGCCAAGACAAACACCTGCAATAACAGAATTTTCAAGCGATATAGTAATGGTGAGAGGCAGAACACAGATATAAAGACAATCATACCTATGCATTAATATGCTAGCACTGTAATTTCAAGTTAATATGTCGTCCTGAAAATGTACGTACAAACACACACACACACACACACACACACACACACCTCAACATGTGTCTTCAATTAGGCATGACAAGAATACTTTTATCATATAGTAAATTTTGCTTTTGGTTTTGTTTGCTTGCTTGCTTGCTTGCTTGCTTGCTTGCTTGCTTGCTTGCTTGCTTTAGAGTTTTTGAGACAGGCTTTCTCTGTGTAACAGTTGTGGCTGTCCTGGAACTCGCTCTATAGACCAGGCTGGCCTCGAATTCACAGAGATCCCCCTGTCTCTTCCTCCCAAATGCTGGGATTAAAGGCATGCACCACCACCTGGATGCAAATTGTTTTTAAACCCATAAAACTTAAGTGACCAAAGAATTGCTACTTGGTTATTTTAGGAATTCTGGAAGCATATTTAATTTTCTCTCACATTGTTTTTAGAAGCAAAATTACCTATAAAAACAATTGCATGAAACCAATAATCATGAATAAATGACTACATTAAGTTAGGTGCACTCTTGGTGAGAGAGAGAAAGGAGGGAAGGAGGGAGGGAGGGAAGGAGGGAGGGAGGGAGGGAGGGAGGGAGGGAGAGAGAGAGAGAGAGAGAGAGAGAGAGAGAGAGAGAGAGAGAGAGAGAATTTTCACTCCTATATCTTTGAGATGTAAGAAATCCCCCAAAAGGCAAAATTATCAATATATGCAGTGTGTGTGATCTTGGTTTAATATCGCCCCTGTTTTAAGAGCTGATCACTAGGGAGAGGTAGATGCTTAACTTTTTTTAAATGCCAGAAAATCCCACTTTGTCTATCAGTAGAGTGATCTGAAGTTCTTTACCAAATCTCAGAGAGTCCTGATAACTCAAAACTTTATGTTTTAGTTTTTATCTAGGCAGTGAACACAGTATGGGACTGCCTCTTGCTCTATATTTTATCAGAAAGGGGGCTGTAAACTTCTTTTGAACTGTTAGAGAAGAGAGTAGAAAGAATAAAGAAAAGCGAGAAAGCAGGAGACTGATGAAGTTAGATCCCATCCTCACTGGTCTGGCTCGGGTCACACAGCTCCTACACAAACTAGAAACTCATACCTGACACATCACCAAAGAAAGAGGGCCACATGCCTAGGTCACAGTGCGGAACTAGAGCATGTCTGACCTCAAACCCACCAGTCCTATAGACATGTTCTCCAATGAGAATTACCTGGGTTAAAACCAGGTCACAGAATTTCACAGAGCAATCACAAATTTTATCAAAGGATTTAAGGTGTTTAAAGGTCACACAAAAAAGGAGATCAATTAACGCAAAGAGGATAACAATAAATGCCTGAATGATATCCAAGAAAATACAAATACGCATATGGTTGAATGAAATTGTGAAGATTATTCAGGGTTTGGAAGTTGAGTTCAGTAAGAATTAAAAATATTGAAGAGAACTCAAGATGAAGTGAAGATCGAACTGAAAATCTCAGTAACCCAATTAGAAAACTCAGTGAGGGAGCATTAGGAGTATAACGGATCATGTAGACTATTAGGGTTTGAAGACAAAGAAGATGAACTGGAACACTCTAGTAAAGAATATGAAATTTGAAAATAACACAAAGAAACATGCAACAACTTTGGAACATCATGAGAAGACCAAATCTTCAAAGTATAGATGAAAGAAAACAATTCCAGATCAATGGAATAAACTAGATCTTTAAAAGGAACATAGGAGAAAACTGCAGCCACTAAGGAACCACCCACCACACAGACATAAGAAGAACACAGACCACCTAATAAACAGGACCAGAAAAGAAATTCCCTGTGCCACATTAAGTTAAAACATTAAATATACAGAATTAAAAGGCTCTAAAAGCAGTAAGAGAAGACAAAACAAACACACACACACACAAAAAAAAAAACCCACAAGTCACATATAAAGGAAACCCCATCAGAACAACAGCTGATTTCTCAACAGAAACTTTAATAGCCAGAACAACCTGGAGCAATGAACTTCGAGTTCTAAAAGATCACAGAGGCCAACCTCGACTAGTCTACCCAGCAGAACTCCCTGCCATAGTTGAAAGAGACAGAAAAGCTCCCTGCAACATAAGCAGTGGACAAGAAATCATACACGCCAAACCAGGCCCGCAGAAAACACTAAAAGCAACACTTCAGACTGGAGAGGGGAACAAGAATAGCCAAAAGACTATAGAAAGAAAACAATTGAAACTACAATTGCTGAAACACAAAATACAACTAAGAACACAAACAGAAACAACAACTCCAACAGAACGAGAGCAAACAACACACACCTTCCAATAACAGTTTAAGTATTAATGGTCCCAACTCCCCAGCCAAAAGTCACAACTTTGTTGAATGGACTAAGTAATGAATTCAATCTGTCTATTATCTACAAAAGATTCATTTTTATCTTTAAAGATAAGAGTCAGCTATATGGGGCTGAAGAAATGGCTCAGCGGTTGGAAGCACTGGCTGCTCTTCCAGAGGTCCTGAGTTCAATTCCCAGCAGCCACATGGTGGCTCGCAGTCATCTACTGTGGGATCCAAGGCCTCTTCTATCGTGCAAGCATGCATACAAGTAGAATACTCATGTGTACAGAATGCATAAATAAATAGAAGATGGATGGCAAAAAAAAAAGTCAACTTTAAGCAAAATGATGGGAACAAATATTCCAAGCCAGCAGAACCAGGAATCAAGCAGTTGTCACCAATACGATATATGAAAAAAAAAAAAAAAAAAGACTTTAAAACAACTTAAAATATAAACAAGGGCATTTTATTCTAACCAGGGTAACAATTAACCAGGAAAACATTACAATTCTAAACATATATTGGGCAAACTCTGGCACACCCAGTTTTATTTTAAAAAACACACACATACTTTGGACTTAAAGACACATGTTAACTCCAACTCAGTAACAGGTGATTTCAATACCCCAATTTCTCCAATAGATGGGTCATACAGTTAAAAATTAAACAGAGAAACCTCAAAACTAACTGATATCATGCACCAAATGAGCATGACAGACCTGTACAAAAAACTCTGTCCAAACAGCAAAGAACAAAAAAGTCTATTCTAGAGCCCATGGAGGCATCTCTAAACTAAGCCACATGTTTGAACACACACACACAAAAAAAAACTTATTAAATTCAGAAAAATTTAAATACCTCCATGTATCCTTTCTAACCCAAATGCAATAAAACTTAAAATCAATACTAAATGAATCTCTAGTAACTACACAATTTCAGGAAAATTAAATAACACAATACTGGATGATGAATGGGTCAAAAAGAAGCCAACAATTTTTCCCTGAAATTAAATGAAAATGAAACACAACACAAAAAAAACCCTCTGTAACATATTAAAAGCAGTCCTAAGAAGAAAATTTATAGCTCTAGGATCCTACATTAAAATACAGAAAAGGCACAGATGAATGACAATGATGTATGCAAGAATTTGGAAAAACAAGAACAAACCAAACCCAGATCCAGTAGACAGACAGCAAGGAATAAACAAACAAACCAATAAATAAAATCAGAGCAGAAATCAATGAAGTAGAATCAAAGAAAACAGTGCAAAGAGTCAACAAATCCAAGAGGTATTTCCTTGAGACGATAAACAAGATCAGCAAACTTTTGACCCAATCAACTAAAAGAAAGGAAGTGATAACCCAAATTAACAGAATCAGAGGCAAACATGGAAACATTACAACAGACACCAAAGAAATTAAGACTGTTGTAAATGGATACTTTAAAAATGTATAATTTATTAAACTAGAAACTCTAAAATAGATGAGTTCAAACAAATTCATTCAAATTCATTCAAACACAGTTAGACTTAGAAGAGATTAACAACCTAGTCAGACCATAACAAATACAGAGACTGAAACAGTAATAAGAACCTTCCACCTCCAACAGCCTAGGCTCGAATAGATTCACAGTGGAATTCTACCAGACTTCCAAACATTTGCGACCAATACTTCTCAAATTACTCCAAAGAGAAGAAGGGAAAAAAAAAAAAAAGGAGGAAGAGAGAGAGAGAGAGAGAGAGAGAGAGAGAGAGAGAGAGAGAGAGAACAAAAAGAAACAGAAGGATCACTTCCAAACTCTATGAAGACAGTTTCACTGTAATACCCAAAACAGTTAAAAATACAACAACAAAATTAAAACTGCAGGCTGATATTTCTTGTAAACAAGGATTCAAAAAACCCTCAATAAAATATTTGCAAACCAATGTATTGAAAAGATTATCCATTATGACCAAGTTGGCTTTATTCCCGAGATGCTGGGATGGTTCAAGGTACACAAGTCAATAAATATAATAAACCACACAAGTGGACTCAAAGACAAAAATCACACGATTATTTCAATAGATGAAGAAAACGCCCTTTACAAAATCCAGCAAGCTTTCGTGGAAACAGTTTTAAAATGACACCAGTCGTGACGACCTCCATCTGCTGCAAAGAGCTGCTCCTCCGGACACAGCTAGGAGTTACACGGGTTTGATAAGGTGACAGCAGTAGGGCCTCCTTTAATATCCGTGATGTCACTAGCCCCAAGTATTTTTCCAGGACCAGGCATGTCGAGAGGGCCCAAGTCCAATTAGACAGGTATTGGTTACCACCAAGTCATGAGTGCCACTGTTGACCTTCAGGACTATCTTGCAGGGCTGGTCACTGTGGCGACTCACAGGCTGGAGAGGGCTGCTGATTGCTACCCCTCTGGCATCTTGCATAGCGCCTACTTAAGCTATGAAAGCTGGTCTCCAGGAGGAGGTGCCTAAAGCTAAGATGGTTTTTTGCTGACAACAGAAAGGTGGACTTTGTTTCTTACTCCATTCAGGCAGCCTGTGTCTTTTGACTGAACTTAGATCAGTGAGTGTGGAGATGCAAGCAGGGTTGGTGGAAGAGCGGAGGGCAACTTACCAGGCAAAGATGGCTCAAGAACAAAGCGTGGTCTGGAGCTAAGTGTGTGGGTATGGAGATCCCATCTCTTGTCTCAATGCCCACTGCAAAGGCCACACAACATCTGCCACAGCCTTCATACAATCCCGTCCTGTATGTGCTACTGTCGGTGACTGTAATGTGTCCTCTAGTCCGTCAGCCTTTCCAGAATGTCCCCATACTTATGAGGTCTACTCCATTCATAAAGGAGGCATACCACCCTGTACTTCATAGTGATATGGGAGTCCCCTCTGTATGCTGTGAATATGTTTTATTGAGGGCAGGGAAGATTGTAGCTAGGTGGAAAAACTAAATCGAATGAAGGGAGAAAGAAGACAGAGTCAGGCAGATGCCAAAGAAGCAAGCTGCCCAAGATGCCCAAGAGGCAGCTGCCCAAGGAGCAAGATGTGACAAACCACAAGCCTCGTGGTAAAATATACAATAATGGAAATGGGTTAATTTATGATGTAAGAGATAGTTAATAAGAAAACTGAGCCAATAGCCCAAAGAGTATGTAAGTAGGAGTAAGCCTCAGAGTGGTTATTTTATAAGCGGTTTCAGAAAAAGGCGAGTGGGGAAAACTCAGCCCAGGGGAACCAGCAAGATGGAGAATATTTGTAACTACAACATAGAGGAAGGTAGAGACCCTGGGATTTCATTTAAGGAAGGATTTTCATTTGTTCTCGAATGCTTGCTGTTAGCTGCATATTCTATCAGCTATTACAGGGAGCATGCAACTGTCACTGCACACCATCCACAGGGGGAAATGTAGCTGTGTTGGGACTGCTCTCACCTGTGAATGTTTCACCCTCAAGGGATCGACCTCAGTTGCATGCCTTATCATTCATCCCAGGGATTGTGCAGCTGATTCTCCCAGCCTAACTTATCCTATTAATCTCTGCTTGAGAGGTAGGTTATGTCACTTTAGGTTAGGTTACATGGCTTTAAGTAGATTGTGTGATTTTACCTAGGGAAATGTGAACAAGTTTATTCAACCAAGATAGGACACAGATAATAGACATGCACATAGCTTAATGAACTAGTTAGTATATTTATGGAGATTACTTACTGCATTATGGGTGCCCCCAGAAGCAGCTGCATCTGTAACAGAAATGAGCAGGCCTGCTTTTCATCCTGGCTGCCAGCTAGCTTACACCTGAAATAATCACACAGAAACTGATTCATTTAAATCACTGTCTGGCCCATTATCTGTAGCTTTGTACTGGCTAACTCTCACATCTTGATCTAACCCATTTAAATCACTGCCTGGCCCATTATCTGTAGCTTTGTACTGGCTAACTCTCACATCTTGATCTAACCCGTTTCTAAAAATCTGTATGTCACCATGAGGTCGTGGCTTACTGGGGAAGATTCAGCATGTCTGGCCTGGTGTCTCCATAGCAACTCTCTTACTGCCCTTCTTTCCAGCCTTTAGTTCTGTCTACTCCACCTACCTAAGTGCTGCCCTATCAAAAGACCAAGGCAGTTTCTTTATTAACCAATGAAAGCAACACAAACACAGAAGGACCTCCTACACCATGTATCTGTAGGTGACAACTCACATTCCTGGAGCTCACTGCACAACTTGCAGGCAGCTCTACTGGAGAGTCTCCTTCTCTAGCAATTCTTTACTGCTTCTATACGCCTGTAGGGGGCATTTCTGAGGCTTGGGACTTTCTGGCCTTCCCTAGCCTTTTTTTTCCTACTTTTCCTCAGTGTCTTAAGTTTCATGAGCCTCCTTCCTCCATCCAGGAGGGGGCGCTTCAGTCTAGAAGAAGTAGCTGTGAAACAGCCATATTTCCAACATGTCTAAGGCAACCTTCTCTCTTTCTATGCTGTCTTTATGGGAGGAAAGGGTTGTGTGTGTGCATGTGTACATAAGTGTGTACCTCAATTGTCTCCCTCCATAGGTCTCTAACTGAACTGCAAGCTCACCATGTTAGCTAGGCCAACTAGCCAGAGAGATCCTGGGAGCTACCCATCTCTATCACAGCATACTGGGGTCACAGACAAGAAACAATTAGTGCTAATGGTGAGCTTGACAAAAGTCTAGAGTCACCCTGAATATGAGCCTCTGAACGTGCCTATGTGTGCCAGCCTAGCTGAATCGGTGAGCCTCAAGTTCCAGCTAGAAAACCTGTCTCAAAACAAAAAGTAAAAACAAGATGTATAGCTCCTAAATAACAGACTCCAAGGTTGACTCTGGCTTCCATGTGCACACAAGTCCAAGCATTCATACACAAGTCTAGATACACACATGTCCAAACACACACACACATGTCTAGGCATACACACACATATCCAAGTATGACACACAAGTCTAGACACACACATGTCCAAGCATATACACACATATCCAAGTATGCACACACAAGTCTAGACACACACACACATGTCCAAGCATATACACACATATCCAAGCATGCACACACAAGTCTAGACACACACACACACACACACATGTCCAAGCATACACACACACAAGTCCAAGCATACACACACAAGTCTAGACACACACACATGTCCAAACACACACACAAGTCCACGCGCGCGCACACACACACACACATGTCCAAGTACATACACACAAGCCCAAGCACACACACACTTGTCCAAGCACACACACATGCCCAAGCATACACACACTTGTCTAAGCATACACACACATGTCCAAGCACGCACACACACATGTCCAAGCACACACACACACACACTTGTCCAAGCACACACACATGTCCAAGCGCACACACACATGTCCAAGCATACACACACATGCCCCTGGGGTCTTGAGGATGGACAGAGGTATGTACTCTAACAAGAAGGACCCTGTTTACATCAAGCACATTCTTTTCTGTGAATGTATAAATGTCCCACTTGCTGAGAGGAGGGTGTGGGAATGTGAGCTATGTCCATCTGACTCCACAACCTAAACCCAGAGACTAAAAAGAATACAAGTACATGGAGAAGCTGCAAACAGTGGGTGTGGGGTGGGGATGCTTCGCAACTCAGAGGGAAGGTGGAGTTCCCAGGTACCATGGCAGTGTAGACCCTGAACTCCTGTGGGGGAAAACAAGATGAACAATGTCTATGCAGCATCTCTTGGCCTCTTCCTTTCTCCATCCCTCCTCCTCCATTCTAAAGGGTAGCCACCAGAGAGCCCCCATGCTGCACTTCTGTCTACAGGAAGAGTTTGGGAGAATTTATTAGGAGCTGAAGAAATGCTGACACTGCAATCTTGCCGGTCTAGCAGGCACCTCAGAGCTCTCATCAGACGGCCACAGGCAATAGGGGAGGGCTGCCAGAGCAGCATGGAGCTGCTCACAGAGCCCAGACCACCGATGGCCAGCAGGAGGGATGGCAGAGACAGAGGTGGCACACTGGGTGCTAATTGCACACTCTGCCTGCAGCGCTGAACAAGGCCCGGCAAGCCCAGGGAGGTCATCTGGGAGGACCAGGGTGGAGAGAAACGGGGCCACCTGAGCAGGGCTGGTCCTTGGACTCTCCAGCATCTGGGGCAGGTCATTTGCCCAGTTCACTCCTTTTAAAAGCATGGTGGGAAATGCCAAGTGAAAGAAAGACTGTAGTAATATCTGCGGCGGGGCTGTGTCCCCGGCACCCGGCTGCCCGCATGGCTTTACCCAAAATAATTACACGGAAACTGTATTCTTTTAAACACTGCTTGGCCCATTAGCTCTAGCCTCTTACTGGCTAGCTCTCATATCTAGATTAACCCATTTCTAATAATCTGTGTAGCACCACGATCTGGTGGTTTGCCAGGGAGATCTTAACCTGCGTCTGCGTCTGGTGGGCAAATCATGGCTACTCACTGACTCGACTTCTTTCTCCCAGCATTCTGTTCTGTCTACTCAGCCTATCTAAATTCTACCCTATCAAAGGCCAAGCAGTTTCTTTATTAATTAACCAATGAAAGCAACAGAAAGAAAGATGGCCCTCCTCCATCAAAAGACTGCTTCCCTACATCTGCCTCCATTTCTGAGTCCTTTCCTGATCCATAAAATAAAATTTTCTTAATCCTCCAACTACCACCTGTTTTAATGTCTTCTGTTAAAGTAGTCATAATTGCTACTGGCAATGAGAAAACTATGAAGTTACAGGGTTACAGTGAACTGCGCGCGCGCACACACACAGACACAAACACACTGTACATGAGAGGAGTCCTATGAAGAAAGAGTTACAGGTGAGAAATCCCAAATTCAAAGAGGCTGAGTGACTTTCCTCAGGTCACACACAAGCTAGAAAACTTGGGCAAGGTCTAGATACCAGAAGCCCCACATTCAGTGACATGGCTGTGTTTTCACATTTGTAGTTCATGGGAAATTAACATCCGATTCAGTGAGCAGAGCAACAATCACCCCATTGAACAGATATGGAAACTGAAACCCAGTAAGGACCTGCCTACTCAGAACCTGAAAACTCCATGTCCTAACTCATGCCACACAACTGGGTGTGATGTCGTTTGCTTTGTAATCTCAGTACTGGAGAGGGAGACAGATACAAGAGGGTCCTTGGGGCTCACTGGCTAACCACCCCAGCTTAATCACTGGCAAGCCTCAGGTCCCAATGAGAGGCCCAGCCTCAAAAAACAAGGTGGATAACTTGTAAGGAACACCTGAGGTTGACCACTGATCTCCATGTATATGAGCACACACATGATCACCTATACATACATGAACATGTACACATCCTTGCATGTAAATGAATACTAGAGTGTTGCTCGCGTACGGACATTGTCTGTGCTCTTGCCCAAGGCCACAGGGTATTAAGGACAGGAGCAGGAAGCCCACTCTGTCAGGAGCCAGGGAGCTGCACCCTGCTCAACACCCTGCCTTCTAGCGACAGAATGATCACTACGGCTGGGTTTGTCCACAGCTCTTGATACTAAGCAATATTTCCAACAAAAGTCTTGTAAATTGATTTGTAGGAGAGGGGGTAATGGAGCACAAGGGGGGGCTGCAAACATTGAATCTAACACCAAACTAATCTAATATGCCCAATTTTGTATTCCTTCCCTATATTTAATGTGTGCAAGCAAATCGTTGGCGCTTCGGTTTGCACATATATCTCAATGTACAATGGTGAAGCGGCAATAAATAAAGGCATTATCTAGATAAATGGTTGCCGGGCAGAGTGAAGCACCAGGAATGGTTTGTGCGTCGCTATTGTTTTACAAACAGGAAATTCACTTCTCCCTTGACCCTCGGCTATGGCCAGCTTTTGGAATTCTAGAACAAGTAAGAAGGGGCAGGGGAACCTAGAATAGCAGGGGGAAGCAGAAAAGGGTTTCCAGGATTACCAGGAGAGGATGTCATAAGTGATAACAATGCCTGGGGCTCCATGGCCCTGAACCCACCCTGGTTGCAGCCTAATCTTTGATCGCTACCTATGCACTTGAAAATAGCCAGTCAACCACGACAGCACGCTCTGCAGACCCGGGCCTGCACCGACACCAGCTGAGCATCTTGACCCAGATCATTTCTCCACATGCCCCCATGGGCACTGCTGGAGAAGCCAAGCAAGGATTCAGCCTCTCCTCACCTTCCACCAATCTACCTGTTCAGAGGTGCTTGCCATGGAGTTTCCCGCTGAGATCCTCAGTGACTTCCTTTTTCTACCCTTCTTAAAACTCTAGAAACTTCCTCTTATGATTCCCTCTCAAGCTCTCTTATCTTTGCTGTTCTCACTTAGGCTCCTGTAAATAAACTGTGTGCTCTTTAAAGGCAGGAGCTTTATCTAATTTACCTATTTGTTTCTCAGCACTAATTATAGTTCCCAGGATACTGGGATGCCAAAGGCTGGTTGGCTATGCAGATGGAAAGTGTGTGTGTGTGTGTGTGTGTGTGTGTGTGTGTGTGTGTGTGTAATGAGTGGGTGCATGGATGAAGGAGCTAAGTCAATGGATGGGTGCATGCATGCACGGGCGGATACATGAGTGGGCAACTGATTGTGGCAGTAAGTAAGTGAATAAGTGGATAGATGCACGAGATGGATGCATAGAGGAATTGATGCATGCATGCATAGTGAGTTCACAGATTTGAAGATGGATACATGGATGCATGCATGCATGAATATAAAGATGGATGATAATTGGGTGGGTCAGTGGTTAAGTGAATGGATGCATGGATGCATGTATGGATGGATGGCAAACTGATAAATGCGTGAATAGATAGTTGAGTATGTAAAGAGATGGGTACACAAAAAAAAGATGGATGCAGGTAGATGACTGGGTGAGTTAGGTGGTGGGCAAGAATCAGGAACACAGCTGGTTGGAAAAGCATAGAGTGAGGATCAGTATGAAGGAACAAAGATCCAACCCATACGTTCTCATTAAATTCTCTGGGACCCTGAGAAGTCCGGATTCTAAGCAGCAGAACAGATTTTAATACATTATGAGCGCTGAGAAGATGTGTCATTCAGTAAAGAGCTTCCTTTGCAAGCATGGGGACTTGAGTGAGTACCCCAGAACCACCATGAAAAGCCAGGCACAGTAGTGTGCACTTGTAATCCCAGCACTGGAGAGGAACCCTGTCAAGACAAGCCAACCGGTTCCAAGTAAAAAAATGAGGAACCCTGCCTTAAAAGAATAAAGTAGATGATACCTGGGAAACAAGACCTATGTACACACACACACACATACACACACACGCACACACACACACTTTATAAAACTATACCATGAACCTCTGGTGAAACCCATATCCCACATCATCCTGCTATATCCAATCCCATGACAAAACATTGCTCATCTTCCACATAGCACATCAGCCCTGAGGTGTTTTCAGCCCCAGTGCCTGCTCCAGCCACCATCGTAGGCTCTTGGGAACCTCTCGTTCAACACAGCATGTCCCTCTTGGGGCTCCAGCTGCCTTTGTGCGGCCATCCTCCAGTAGCTGTCATGACTTCACTTTTGGATAATGTCTCAACTGCAGAGTCCTGCAGTCATGGTATTAAAACATATGCCTGAATCAAATGAGATTCTTCCTTCAAGCTGAGCCCCCAAATCCCACTCTATTCCCATCTAATTACAATCACCCCAGGTTACACCCTATTGCCATTTTGTTCATATCAGCGTAATTAGAAATGTCAAATACTTTATAGGGCTCACAGTATGTTTGATTGAAGAGTATCTAGTCTTATGTCCTGATATCGGCCTAGTTTAAAGAAAAAAAGCATCAATGAAGCATGTCTTTTTTAATAAGTTGCAGAGGCTCCAGCAACTGCCAGGGTTTTTTCTAAATTTCCCCCCTTGGTACTTCTTTGCCTGAGAATAGATATTAACACTAGGATGCACATAAAAAATAAAACTGGGTAAAGTGTTTAAGAACATACATGGGCTTAACAGTGTACTAAATTCCAAACCGTAAACACCCACTTTAGCTGCTATTTCTTCCTCTGAGTTGGACTCCAAATCTCAAGATGAGTCAGCCCTCCAGGCGCTAGTGAGGGCCTATTTCTCACCTTTCCGGCTCTACAAGTGCAGAAATGATGAGTGTTCTACTTATGCCTGAGAGTCTTCACTGTAAGGGGACAACCGCGACTGCCACAGAGGGCGATTGAAGCTGTGAGACATCACGTAGGCAGGCAAGCATGCACTCACGCATGCATTCCTGCATGCATTGGTCGCTTCTCACATTGCTATGACAAAATACCTGATTAAAAACGATTTAGGAGAGGGAGAATTCATGTGGTCACAGTTCAAGCGTACCGTGTACGACAGCTGGGAAAGCACGGTGGCAGAGCATGGGGCAGCTGGTCACACTGTCCACAGAGCCAGGAAGCAGGGATGGGTGAGGGCTGGTGTTCGGCACGCTTCTTATTTTTCATTCAGTCTGGGACTCTAAGCTGTGGAATGGTGTTACCTACATTGAAGGTAGGTGTAGCGCAAATTCTAATTGGTTTTAGTAATAAAAACCCAGAGTCAAATATCAGGGTAAATTCTGAAAGATTGGAGAAATAAAGGAGTCAGCCAGTAGAGAGACCTTTCACCTCTACCGAATCCTCAGACTAAAGGGGGCAAGATCCTGTCTCTACAAGTCCCCAGACTGAATGTGCTGAGCTCCTCTCTCTTCCCACCTTACATCTCTCTCTCCACCCAGCCATATCCCTACTTGTCTTCACCTCCCTAGTGCTGGGATTAAAGGTGTGTGCCACCAACACTTAGCTCTGTTTCTCTTTTAGACAGAGTCAATCTCGTGTATCTCAGGGTGGCCTTGAATTCACAGAGATCTATCTGCCTCTGTCACCCAAGTGCTGGGATTAAAGGTGTGTGCCACCACTGTCGGGCCTCTATGGCTTACTAGTGGTTAGCTCTGCACTCTGATCTTCAGGCAAGCTTTATCTGTTAAAGCACAAACAAAATATCATCACAGGTAGGTCTTCTCGATTCAACCCAATCTACAGAGTCCCTTATAGACATGCCCAGAGGTTTGTTTCCATGCCAATTCTAAAACCCACCGAGGTGACAATCAAGACTGAGTATCCCAAGGTACCTCCTACAGGCATTCCTTAATAATGGATGATATCTCCCAAATCCACTAAAAGCTGAACATATAAGCAGAGAATGGGTCTAATGTGCCTCTGGTACTCTACCCTAGCAGAGTAGACCACTGTGGAGCACCGCCATTTCCCCTCACGATCACGTGGCTAACTAGGAGCCGCGACCACTACACTGCCAAGCATCACAAAGGCAGACTATATTCCTCTCTCCAGCTGGGGAAGTGCTGTGGGATACCTCTCCTGTAGACTGTGAATATATGTTGCTCTCATTGGTTAATCATAAAAGCTGTTTGGCCAATAGCCAGGAAGGACAAGCTTAGGCAGAACAGTCAAACTGAGGACTCAGATGAGGAGAGGTGGAGTCAAGAGAGACATGGGGCAGTCACCCAAGAAACAACATGTCAGCAGACGGGTAAAAGCCACAGCCACATGGCAATACATAGATAAATAGAAATGGGTTGATTTAAATATAAGAGCTAGTTAGAAATAAGCCTGAACTACAGGCCAAAGAGTTTGTAATTAGTATAAGTTTCCATGTGATTATTTAGTTTCCCTGCAGTCAAGAAACGAAAGCTCCACCTCCACCTACAGGGAAACACCAAAGTTCAGCACAATTTCTTCTGAGTATTTGTCACCTTTGCACGACTGTACAGTTAGACCATCATACACCAGAGACGTCTAGACCAAGAACCCAAGGTCCCCTTCTACTCTGCATCTTGCAGGAGGATGTGCCTAGTATTCCATCCCTGAAGACACCTGACTGTCTTGTGTATTGAATCTGTGAGTCTCAGACCAGGCTTGGCCCAGGGAAGCCCTGAGCTTTCCCTAAGACTGTCCTATTGACTGTACACAGCACTGGAATTTGGACCTTAACTATCTCCTGAAGGTATGGTCTTGGCTTGGTCCCCAGGATAGCACTAGTGGGGATTTCAAAAGTGAAGGCAAGGAGGGATCCGTTTATGCTATTAAAGAAATCAGACCTTCAGGAAAACAAATCGAACTCAGCCGGAAAACTCATCTTTAATTGCCACAGCGGGCCCAGCTGGCAGACCCATCTGAGGAGTTGGGCCCTGATACACAGTTTTTCACAGTATTTATAGACTGTACAGAATCTCTTTTTTTACCTTTTCTGTCACTGGTGGGTTGAGCCAGTATGACTAAGGACCATGATTGAGCGTGTTTACAGAAGGAGAAACGATACAGTTGGAACAAATATTTCGTAACTGTCCGGTTGGGGGGGGGCGCGGTTAGCCCATGCAGGAAGTGAGATTACAGAAGCAAAGTGCAGCGCATGTGACGTAAGCCTCAAGTGCAGCAGAAATCTGAACTTAGTCTAATCCTCCTCACCGGCGGTCACTCCAAATATGTCCTTTAAAGGACTGGCAGCACCCTAGCCCCTCTTCTTCCTGTCGCTTTCCTTTTGAGGGGTGCACAGGCGTGTGCTGGTACCTATGCATACGTAGGCACCAGTGGAGGAACACAGAACCACCTTGAGTTTCATTCCTCAGTAACACTGACTCCCTCAGTTTTGAGGATGTCTCATTGAGAGCTGGAGTCTGCTCATTAGTCCGGGCCAGCTGGCTAGTGAACCCCAGGTATCCACTTCCCTAGCACGGGGTTGGGGTATAGGTATGCCCCAGGTACCTCGCTTTTTGAAACCGGGTTCTGGGGATTGAATTCAAAGCATATACTATTCATGCTCGCAAGGCAAGCGCTTTTCTGTTGCGCCGTCTCCCCTGCCCTTCCTGTCTTCCTGTCACTCTTTTTTAAATTAACACTCTCATTTATTTTACACACCGACCACAGTTCCCCCCCCTTCCCATTCCCTCCCCCATCTTCCCTCTACTCCCCACTCCCCTATTCACTCCTCCTCAGTCTCTTTCAGAAAGGAGCAGGCCTCCCATGGGCTTGCACAAAGCATGGCACATCAAGTTGCGATGGGGCCAAGCTCCTCTCCCTACATAGAGGCTGGGCAAGGTGATCTCAAATGGGGAACTGGTTCCCAAAATCCAGCTAAGCACCAGGGACAGGTCCTAACCTCACTGCTAGGAGCCTTACAAGCAGACCAAGCTACACAACTGTCATACACACATGTAGAGGGTCTAGGTCGGTCCCAGGCAGGCTCTCTAACTATTGTTCCAGAGTCCATGTGTTCCCAGGAGCTCAGGTGGGCTGTCTCTGTGGGTTCCTCAGTCATGATGACCTCCTGGGTAAACTAGGCACTAGTGTCAGGGTGGGAGAATGGGGACCTGTCACTTTTGGATACCAGTCACAAGGAGAGGGGGCAGCTTTGTTGTGCTACAGAGTTCCCACCACGCTGTGCCGACTCACTGACTAACAGAGCAGAACCTGCAAAACTGAGAGTGAAAACCAAGCTTCTCTTTGTTACCGTGGCAGCGACACACCCACAGTCCCAGTCAGAGCTGCCCCTGGCTCTTGTGTCAGCTCTCCGAGGAAACTTCCTTCTTGACAAAAAGAGTTAGCCTGGAGAAAATACACAGAAGGAGAAACAAAGAACGCCCCTCACTCCCCCTCCCGGCCCAGAACACCCTCTGAGAGAGCTGAGGGACAATACCGCAACCGTGAACTAAGAAAGAAAGAATATTCCAGAAGAGGAGATTCAATATGGTTGAAACAATAGAAAGCATGGCGTGCCACACCTAGACTTCTCAAAGAAAGAAACAGGAAAGACAAGGAGCTAAGAAATCGGGGTACGGAAGCTATTTTTAAACAGGGGACCTATTGCTTTGACGGCACACAGTGGCCTGCCAGTTGACGGACCAGCCTGGCTCCACTCTAAGATCAGAGCCATCTTATTACAAGGTCAAAAGAAGTTCACTCCTATTTTCTATAAAACTTGGGTTTGACCATCTAGACCTATTTTCGGGAAGTTGATGTGTTCCACACCCTGCACCCTGACCTCCGCCCTAATAAGATGTTTGCCAAAAGATTTTGAGATGTTCAGTCACATTCCTATGTAACCAAACTTCCTCTGGAAAAAAAAAAAAAAAAAAAAAAACCCAAACCCTTGAAAGCCCCCTAGTCTGTAGTTTGGGGGTTATATAGACTTCATTCTCTTTCATGTTCACTGCTACTTTCTCAAACCTCTCACTAGGAACACAGCTCTGACTGATAGAAAATAAAGCTTGCTTAATTCAACCAAAGAGTTTGGGTAAAGACTGACCAGATAACCTTGGGGATCCACCTGTCTCTGCCTCTCCAGCACTCAGACCACAATCACATGCCCAGTTTCTTTGTATCCACACTGAAGCCAGAAATATTGGGGTTCCAGAGCTTCTGAGTGGTATTTGGGAGACAACCATGACTACAGGAGAATAAAAGGCTTGTGCCCTTGTGTTTGATGGAGGAAGGTCATTGGTTAAATAATAAAAAAACTGCTTGGCCCTCATAGGTTAAAACATAGGTGGGTAGAGTAAACAGAACAGAATGCTGGAAGAAAGAAGAAGTGAGCTTAGACTCCATAGCTCTGCTCCCCAGGGCAGATGCTATGAAGCTCCAACCCAGGATGGACATAGGCTAAAATCTTCCCGGTAAGTGCACCTTGGGGTGCTACACAGATTATTAAAAATGGGCTAAATTAATACGTGAGAATTAGCCAAGAAGAGGCTAGATATAATGAGCCAAGCAGTATTTAAAAGAATACAATTTGTGTGTTGTTATTCTGGGACATAAGCTAGCCAGGCATGGAGAGTGTGTTCCTCCCCATAGTCCAGCACCCTGGGCAGAAATTAGAAAATGAGGAGACGCTGGGTGTGGCGACACCAGCCTTTAATCCCAGCACTCCTCAGGAGGCATAGGTAGGTGAATCTCTGGGTTCGAGGCCTGGTCTGCAGAGCAAGTTCCAGGACAGCCAGGGCTACACAGAGAAGCTCTATCTTGAGGGCTGGAGGATGGGGAGAAAAAGGACAGAACTCAAAGCAGCTGCCTCCTGAGAAGTCCTCTAGAGATGCCCTTGTCTTCCTCCTCCCTGGGTCAGGGGTAGAGCTTCCGCCAAGGGAAATTGTCCTATAGCTCTACCTACCACCAAGCCAACTGAAACAGGGCAGCTCTGAAGCCCCAGGAAACAAACAAGCTTCTGAGTCTCAGGACTCCCCTAGCAAAGGGGCTCTGGAAGGCCTCCCCCTCTATGTTCCATTCAGGGTCACTAGGCTGCAGGTGGGTTGTGAAATCTACGCAAGCTCATTAGCGATAGAAAGAAGCTCTTGCAGTGCAGTGATGACCTGAAACAGTGATGGGACCACTGTGTTCTGAAGGGTCCTGACATCCCAGAATAAAGCATCCTTGGCTAGAAGCACAAAAGCTGAGATCAGGCTGTTAAGGATGCTGGCTCACAAATCCAGGCAGGAAGGCCCTCTCGCCCTGTGTAGATCACACCAAATGCTTGCTCAGTCAAGGTCTCCCTTGCAAGTAGAAACCAGACACACAGGCCTGGTGGGGTCAATAGATCTTAACTCCAAACTGCCATACTCCCCTGCCCAGGTTACTCAGAGAGTCTGGCCTAAGCTGAACACACAGCAGCAGACCCAGGCTGACCGTGTTGCTCAGAGATTGACTGTCTTCAGAATTCCAGAGACCCCATATTCTTTTCTGAACATGTAGATTTTGCACACTGTAGTCTCACCGTGACTCAGTTTACCTTTGTATGATTAGAATGCATTGTTTCACTTTCATCCCAAGAACAGCAGAGCAGCATGACTTCTCCAAGGTCACGAGTGGAAGAGCCAGAATCTGAACACAGGAGGGGCTCATCCTGGAGCCCGGGAACTTCACTCTGGTTTCCAAACAGCCTGAATTGCTGTGACCCAAGGTCACCCTAACCATGGATGTTGTCAAAGGCACGCTCTCAGCAGAACAGAAATTAGACTCAAGACAAACCCTCCGAAATATGCAAGCCATCAGCAATAGGGCTCCCGAGATGGTGTCCTAGCAGTTTGATGGGTGGAAAACATTTCCAATTTTTCTGTTTAAAAAATATATATATATATGTCTGTTGTAGAAAGATAAGGGAATTCTGGCTTGCAGCGTAGTGGCTTCTGATCTAGCTCCTATAAGAACACTGTGTTTATTCTTATCCTTGGAGTAGCCATACCTAGTCCTAATCAGCTACCTGGCTAAAACTGGCCAAACTCCAACTCAGACTCAAAAGTCAGCAGGGCTAGGATTAGTGTCTGGCTAGGATTATGGGTACCAGGACCCTTAGGACCTGCCTCTGTGATGGGCTGCACCACTGTGGGAGCAGTTGAAGAGCTTGGCAGAGTTCCAAGTCCTGGGAGCGAGTAGGCTTGTGGGTATCCCAGCAGTGAGATGCTACCCTCTGAGATGCCAGGAGATTGGCTATAGCACTCGGAACCCCACATCTTAGAACCTGCAGGGCCCTGCCTGCCCTGTGTCCTCATACAGTTTTCTGCTTCCCGCCATGGAGGACCAGGATGAGATGAGTCCAATGGGAAGAGGCCAGCAGATGCAAGTGAACCATTCTATAAATGGACATGCTGACGTTGTAAGTTTGACAAGGTCTGGGATCACCTAGGAGTCAGGCCTCTGGGTACACCTGGGAGGATGTTTGCTGAAGCAGGCTAAGTGAGGTAGGAAGGCCCACACTAACTGTGTATGTGCCACCCCATGGAGTATGAACGAAAGGGAGAAAGCCAGCATTCGTTTCCCCATCTACTGACTGTGACGTAATGTGACAAGCCGACTGGTTCTCCTACTTCAGGACCTGCCTATCGTAATGGCCAATGCTCTCCTGCCTTCAGGACCCCCCCATCACAATGGACTGTACTCTTCTGCCTTCAGGACCTGCCCATCGTAATGGCCAATGCTCTCATGCCTTCAGGACCCCCCCAACACAATGGCCTATGCTCTCCTGCCTTCAGGTCTCCCCCCCCCATCACAATGGCCAATGCTCTCCTGCCTTCAGGACCCCCCCATCACAATGCCTCCCCCCCATCAGGATGAATCCTCACACTGTGAGTTGAAATTAACACTTTTCCCCTGAAGTTGTTTTGTCAGGGCACTTTGTCACCCTGACAGGAAAGACAATTAAAACAGATCTATTGAGTGCTCAAGTCAGCCACTGCTCCACAACTCCATGGGCTCCATCAGGGCTCTGCCCAGGCTCAGACACCACCACGATGCATTTTGCCACTGGGATGACTTCACAGGGTCTCTAGGGACACTGTCTCGTCTCAGTGCCACCCGGCTGGAAGAAGGAGGTCTAAGAGGGACAACTCATGCCTAGTAGGCAGGGTAGGAAATAGACAGGCAGACTGTGTCCACGCGAGTGCCCCTAGGGTCCAGCTCAACCTTGCTGTCCACCAGTGAACCTTGGGCTCTGTCCTGGTTTCATGTCCGCGGCTTTGAAAAACTATTCTGACCAAAAGTAACACGAAGGAAAAAGTTTGTCTTAGTTCATTGCTGTGGGGAAGTCAAGGCAGGAACCCAGAGCGTCATGTCCACAGCCAAGAGCAGAGAGAATAAATTCCGGCTTGCTGCCTGCCTGCCTGCCTGCCTGCCTGCCTGCCTGCCTGCCTGCCTGCCTGCCTGCCTCCCTGCTTGCTTGCTTCCTTTGTCTTGTGCCCTTCTAGCTTTCTTCACTCTTACACAACTCAAGGCCCAGCCTACGAAATGGTGTTGCACATCAGGGTGGGTCCTCTCACAGACATGCTCATAGGCGACCTGATCTATATACTTCCTCATTAAGACTATCTTCCCTAGAGTCTAGCTTGTATGAAGTTGACAGCTAAAGCTAACCAGATCAAGCTCCGCTGGCCCAGTTCAACACCCTCCATCCTGAGCCCTACCAAGTATATCTCCTGGCCTCTGGGAAGCCCACACGCATTTCTATGCCTGACTGTGGGCCTTACTTACCATCCCAGGCAGGGAGTCCTGAGGACTCTCCTAGACAGTGGAGGAGTGAAGCCTTGTGACACAGCCAGGCTAGCTCCATCGGGGATTCACCTGTGTCTCCGCTCAGCCCTGTGCCTCGTCTAGCTCCATCATTTCAAGCTAGCTCCGGGGTGCAGTGGGCAGAGTCTCAGGGAGTGGCCTTTCCTGGGAACGTCTCACCTCATCTCCTGCATCCAGACTTGTCTTCTGGGTCTTCCCCTGTTCTTGTTGTAGCATGCAGAAGCCCAAAGCTTTCTTCTCTCTGTGTCATCCATGTTTGCTGATGTCGTGACTGTCCCTACAAACTGTCCACAGACCACCTGTCCCTATGCATCCCACCTGAGGCTTGCCCAAAGCAGCCACCATGGGGACTGGATCTCAGGAGAACAGAAGGAAAGTTAGTGTGGAGTGGGTCCCATTCTGTGAAGAGGAGCTTGTTCAGACAGAAGGAATTTCAGCTTCATCCTGACTAACCACAGCTCTAAACATCTGTGTCCCTCTGAAGTAGATGGGCAGGAAGGCCATTGTGAGACTGGTATGTTATAAACCTAGAGCTCCCTCACAGCAGAGATTTCTCAGCAGAGGCCGCCTCCATTGAGAACAACCACAAAGTCAAGGGTGAGCTATCTTGCCAGGGGAACCCACTATGTTTTCCCAAACACCAGAAGTTCAAGCAATCTCTTAGAAAATGAGCCCCCATCGGTATGGAAACGGAGGAGATAGGAACCACCCGATGCCTTCTTAGTCCTTGGTTGACTGGGTTCAGTTTGCAATGGTAGTGAAAACTTAAACCCCCAGCTCAGACAGGGCATCCTCCAGGGGGCTCCCAGAGCTGACACAACCCTGCTTTATGACCCTCGGAAATCTTTCCCTGAGAAAATGCAAAATTCATTTACCCTAGGGGAGCCTTTAGCAGGCCATTTCAGCTCATCTGTGTGAGGAGCTGGCAGGCCAGCCCGCAGCCTCAGCCTACCCGGATCATGACTATGACAAATTGGAGAGGGAAGTGGAGTTGAGATATGACTTCTGATTAATGCAATTACAGGGAGCATGGGCTTCAGTTTCGGGTAGACAAGACAATAAATTAATTGCACCCTAATAGGGAAAAGATTGCATCCCTGGATCTCTGTGCCTGGCCCCACTGCAACTTATGGATGTAAAGAATAATTGTATGGTATTGTCAAGAGAGTCGTGGCAGGGATTCAATTACACTGTAGAGTGGCTGGCTGAGAGCATCGCCAGCGCCAGTCTCATCTTCTGATCTTACAGGATAAAATGTGGCTTTCTAAGGCCTCACTCCCAGCACAGGAGACTCCAAGAGCTAGGCTGCTGTTCCGTACTCTTTGTGCAGCAAGAATTCTTCCAAGGTGTCGAGGCCAGCAAAATATACTCAGTGCCTGGCGGTAACTCCATCCATGAGTGTGACCTGAGGCCTTCATCCTCGTCCTGTGGCTGTTAAGGGCTCCCATTCCCACTATGGCCCTGTCCTTGTGGGATGTATCAGTTCTATTGACCTTGGATTAAAAGCTATTTGAGGGCTGAGCAGATGGCTCCGCAGTGAAAATGCTTGCCCTACAAACATAAGGAGCAGTGTGCAGATCTCCAGAACCTACAAAAACCCTGGGTTAGCATGGGGGTCCGTCCTTAATTCCAGCCTCAGAAAGTGGAAACAAGGGATCCCAGACCAAGCTGGCCAGCCAGCTAGGCTAGCCAAATCAGCAAACTCTGGGTTTGATTGAGAGGTCCTACTTCAATGAATGAGGTGGGTGAGCTATTTTAAGGACTACTGCCAGCATCTACTAGGGCTTCGCATACATGTGCACCTATTTGCACATGCACCCATATATGCATGTGCCCAAAGCATGTAGACATACATACATATAAGCAAGAGAGAGAGAAAAGAAGAAGGGAGGAAAAGAGCTATTTAAAATGTGGGCTCTCCCTACCCAGTCTGAATGAGGTTATATATTTTAAGTATTTTCCTTTGATCTTTCCAGCAATAAGCATTTCATATCTGTGTCTGTGTGTGTGCATGCACACTTGTGCACCAGAGGTAAACTAGGCTTGTGCAACACGATCTACCTTGCTAATTGAATAGTCTCTCATTGGCCTGGAGCTCATCGAAGCAGCTAGGCTAGCTGGCGAGCAAACACCAGGGGTCCTCCTGTTTCTGCCTTCCCAGTGCTGGGGTTACAGGCATGCACAACCACACCTGGGTTTTCCTTTTTCTGCTTTTTACAAGAGTTCTGGAGATCAAACTCAAGTCCTTGTCTGGCAAGAATTTTACCAACTGAGCCCTCTCGCCAGCCCCTCCAGCAAAGAGCATTTCTGAAGCATGTTTAATACTTCAGATTTAAAGGACAGGTGAGTTGAGACTGAAGACATCAGGGACCTGTTCGGCTCAAGGAAGATGACATTTTCACAATATTAATCCCACAAATCCATGAGCATGGGAGGTCTTCTGATACCTCCTTCAATTTCTTCTTCAGTGTCTTTAGATTTTCATTGCCCAAGTCTTTCACCTCCCTGTTTAGAGTTTTTTTTTTTCCAAGATTGTTTTGTTGGTGATAGTGGTGGTTGTGTGTGTGTTGGTGATGGTTGTTTTTTGCTCTGAGGCTATTGTAAACTGTACTGTTTCCCTGACTTCTTTCTATGTATGTTTGTTGTTTGTATCTAAGAAGGCTACCGACTTTTGTGTTCATTTTGTACCCTGCTACTATGATGAATGTGTTTATTAGCTGTAGGAGTTTTCTGGTGGAGGCTTTGGAGTCTTTTATGTATAAAATCAGATAATCCACAGGTAAAGACACTTTAAGATCTTCTTTCTCTGAGACTTCAAGAACTATATTAAACAGGAAGGAGAGTGAGCTCCTGGTCTTGTTTCTGGTTTTAGTGGAAATGCTTTGAGTTTCTTTCCATTTGTCAAGACATTGGTGTATATGACTGTCTTTCTTACTTTTCTATTGCCATGACAAAACACTACAACCAAGGTAACTTACAGAAGAAAACATTTAATTGACAACTCATGGGTCCAGAGGGTGTGAGTCCATGGCTATCATAGCAGGGAGCATGGCAGCCCGCATGGTGCTGGAGCAGTAGCTGAGAGCCTACGTCTGATCCACAAGCATGCAGCAGATAGGGCACTGGGGGAAAAGGAAGAGCAGTAGGTAGAACAGCATGGGCTTTTGAAACCCCAAATCCTACCCCATTGGCACGCCTCCTCCAACAAGCCACACCTCCTTCTCAGACAGTTCTATCGCTTTAGGACCAAGCACTCAACATATGAGCCTATGGGATCTACTCTCACTTAAGCCACCACAATGGTCTTTGCTATATTTCTGGATTCTCTAAGACCTCTATCATGAAGGGATGTTGGATTTTATCAAAAGTCTTTTCTGCATCTAATAAGATGATTGTGTGGTTTCTGTCTCGGTGGTCATTTTTTTTTTTAATGTGGTTCATTCTAGTTGTTTTGTTTAGTAAAGTCTGAACCATCCCTGAATTTCTGGTGTGAAGCTGACTTCATCATGGTGCATAATCTTTTTGATGTGTTCTTGAATTCACTTGGCAAGTTTTTTATTGAGAATTTTTTAAAAATGGGCTTAATTCACTCTTTCTTGTATAAAAACCCTTAGGTGGTGGCCGCAGCTAGAGCCTGAGTCCTCTGAGCAGAGACTCTGGCGTGAGTTTTCACAAGATGGACAATGAATTCCTGATAAGGAGACTTCATGAACACAGTCTCTTTCCAGAGGTCAGGGATCAGGTAGCTGTAGGTCTTAGAGATGGCATCAGCCTTGGCAAAGTTGCCCAGGTGGCAGTGCAGCCCCTGGCTGATGTGTAGTGGTCATCAGCACCGACCATCAGCAGCAGCTTCTTGGGCAAAGGAACAGAGACTATGCCAGCGCCTCTGCAGACAGCGATGAGACGCACCAACACAGAGCCACAGGGACCTGTCACTTTTCATGGACAGTGTGGGGCTCGCCAATCTTGTTCCCACAGTAGGAGCCTCTCTGCACAGGGACAATGGAAAGTTCGGCCATGATGATGACCCCTCAGATGGCAGTGGCTACCTCCTTGGAACACTTAACACCAATATCAGCGTGACCATTTAGCCCCCCCCCCAGTAGTGACAAAAGCCTTAACCTGGTCTGCTGGCCAGTCAGTCTGCTTCTGCACTGGCATGTTCTTTAGAGGCTCATCCTTTAGGGATGCAGGGGGAATGGATAATCTCAGATTCCTTAGTGGGAACGGAGAACAGGTAGATCTCCTTCAGGGACTTGATCTTCACGTCTTTAACCAGGCAGTCCACCTTGGTGATGAGGACCCACTCCTTATCTTCGGCTTTACCTCCACGAGCCCCGTGATCTCAACCACCGCCACAGTCTCTTCCACAACTTCAGCCCCTAAGATTGCTGCCAAATCCTGAATCCTCCGCAGAAGCCGCCTCTATGGCCTCCTAATCCTGGATTTCTGGGGCTTTGAGCCCTCCCGCTGCACCAGCGTCATCCTCCATTTGATGTTTTCCCAAAGAAGAAGAAGCTATTGAGAATATTTTAACCAATGTTCCTCAGAGATACTGGCCAGTTTGCTAAGATAATTCGGTTTACCATGAATCTGATGGGTCTTACATGAAATCATCCCAAATCTCTTCATGGTATAGCTGTGGTTAGCAAGGAATAGACTCTTCAGAGGCTATGGGCACCGTGTGGTGCTTTAGAATCATACTTGGCACATTTGAGCAGAGTAGGCAGGACTAAGGACTCCGGGTTGGTGCAGCCAGAAAGCAGGTTCCAGTTTCAGGTAAAGTCACCAAAGCACACTTAAATGACTAAGTGAGCTGTGGAGAGGTTTGTGGGCAGTAAGAGAGACAGTCAGGGAGGTATCTGGGTCAGGGAGAAGAACTAATCCCTACACAGTCCCTGAGACAGGATTATGTACCTCACTCTCCAGGGTGCCCTCAGCTTGCTGTCTTATACAACCCAGGACGCCTGCCTAGAGGTGGCATCACCCACCATGGCGTGAGCCCTCCCACATCAATTAGCAACTAAGAAAATGCCTCACAACCTTGGTCTTCCTGTAGAGCAGGGAATTTGGACTGCTCTTCAGTATCGAGAGGGAGGGGGAGTGGACTAGGGGGAGGAGAAGTGGAGTGGGGATGGGGGAGGGGAGCGGGGGGAGGGGGCAATATGTGGGAGGAGGGGGAGGGAAATGGGAAACGGGGAGCAGTTGGAAATTTTAATTAAAAAATAAAAAAAAAAGAAAAGAAAATGCCTCACAGACATGCCCACGGGACAAGTGATGGAGGAAATTCCTCAACTGAGGTGTCCTCTTCTCAGGTGACTCTAGATTGAGTTAAATTGACCAAACCTAACCAGTCACACACAGAAAGAATCTACTTTCGTTTTTTTTTCCCTTGAAGACAAGTGCTTGTCTTTAAATCAGTTATAGAAAAATCTGGCCCCATGGTTTTAATGCTAACCAATTAAACATTATCTGCATACATACATGGGTCTACTTATGGACTCTCTTTATTCTGTCACATTGCTATTGGGCCAATGTCACACTGCTTTAACTACGAGTTTTATTAGATTTCTGATGTATTAAAGGATCGCTATCCCCATCAATTTTCCAGAATTTTAGTTGTATTCTTAGCCCTTAGTTCCCCATATATTTTGAAATCACCACTTTGTCACATGACAAGAAATAATACCTTCTTCCATTCTAATTTGCATAACACTAAATTTACAACTTGAGGAGAACAAATATCTTTATATTGATGTTCGTTATTGTTAAGTATAATGAAACTCCCTGCTAATTCATATTTACTTTGGCTTTTTCTGTGATGTCTTAGAACTTCCTCTAAGGAGGCAGAGATGCTACTCTGTGAGCTAACTTGTCACGGTCTGTGATCTGACTGTCCCTCTGTGCAATATGCTGGCCAGGCAGAGCCACCACTGTACATGTCTCATAGATGTTTTCCTAATGTTATACCTAAGTGTATTACAGTGTTTGGTATCGTTAGAATTGTTTGTAGCTTTCAAAACTCTGCATTTAAAATTGTTATGGTGTTGCCCTAAATGTAATATCACCATTCTCTTGACCTGTCTGTGTCAGGGTGAGCTCTTTCCTCAACTAAACAGTCTTGAAGAATCTTCTAGATTTGTCCATACATTAATCACACAACCTACAAATAGTAAAATGTGTTTCTTCCTTTCAAATCTTCATGCTCCTGCCCTAGTACACAGGTTAAGACCTCAGGCACTATGATGAGCCAAGTACTTGTCATTGACTGCTGTGGGATAATGCTCTTGTACACTGTAAAGATTTGTCACTTATATTAGTTTAATAAAACACTGATTGGCCAGTAGCCAGGCAGGAAGTATAGGTGGGGCAACCAGACTAAGAGAATTCTGGGAAGAGGAAAGGCTGAGAGTCAGTCACCAGTCAGAGGCAGAGGAAGTGAGAATGCCTTACTGAGAAAAGTTACCAAGTCATGTGGCTAAATGTAGTGGCATTTCATTTGATTTTAATAAATAAAGCTTGCCTGAAGATTAAAGAGTAAAACAAAATATCCTGCTTCACAGAAAAGTCTGTCAGATATGCTAGGCCTACAAACTGAAGATGGATACCCCAATGTTGCAGAGGAACTTTGGGTGACTGCCCAGGCAGCCAGCTGTTTCTGTCATTACTCACATTTTTTTGGAAGTCGCTTGCTTGCATTTCCTGATTACTCAGTTATTATTATTTCCTTCTCGGGTCTCTGAGGTAGTTGAAGACTAGACATTTAGAGCTTTCTTGTTTATCTGACACAGCAAGTCATGATAGGATGTAAATTAGTACAAGACTTTGGACTTGGACTCAACAAGACAGGATAGATATGGAGTATATTCTCTGAATCTGTCAAGTGCAAATGAACTAGACACTGTTGATGTACTTATTGCCTGTATATATTGTATACAGTTATTGTTCTTACTGTATATAGCTTTTCTTATATTAGTTACAGCCTTCTATTTATTTTAGACAAAGGGGGAAACGCAGTAGCATTTCATTCGTATTTTAATAAATAAAACTTGTCTGAGGATCAGGAAGGTAAAACAGCCACACTGGCCAGCCTTACAGACCAGGCAGCTATACACCTGTAATCCCAGTAGACACACTAGTTTGCTATAGAAACCAGGCAGTAATGGTACACACCTCTAATCCCAGCCCTAAAGAAGGGGCAGCTCTCAATCACGGTCTCATTCTGAGGTTCCTGGAGGCAGAATCGCCATTTCAAATTGAGGTTGAGGTGAAAGTCAGTGGCTGGCTGCTTTGCTTTTTAGATCTTCAGGTTGAACCCCAATTTCTCTTTCTGAGTTTTATTAATCATGCTTCAGCTAAACATATATAAGGATTATGAGTTAACTTAAGTTGTAGGAGCTAGTTAATAATAAGCCTGATCTAATAGGCCAAACAGTTTATAATTAATATAAGCCTCTGTGTGTTTCTTTGGGATGAATGGCTGCGGGACTGGGTGGAACAGAATCTTTTGTCTACAGTTGTCTTTGATTTTAAACAAATTATGCAAATGTTAAGTATGACATTTCACTATATGCATAAAACTCAAATTCACTGACTTAAAGGCACTCCCTCTGTTCCTAATGTGTTAAATGTTTGTTATGAATTTTTCATCTGTAGTAAAATTACTAATTTTGCCTTTTGTCTTTGCTATGGTTTTTATTGCTATGATAAAGCACTATGACCAAAAGCAACTTGAGGAGAATGTTCATTTTACTTATATTTCCATGTAATAAACAGTCTATCACTGAGGGAAGTCAGGACAGGAATTTGAGAAGGGAAGGAACCTTGGTGTGGGAAGTCCTTCTGCCTATGTGTTGATTTTATAGGTTAATGAATAAATCTGTTTTGGCCAGTGGCTTAGCAGACTAGGGCAGGGCTGGCGTTCCAAGCAGATAGAGGAGGAAAGAGTAGGCAGAGTTAAGGAGAAGCCATGTATCACCACCAGGAACAGATGCCTCCCCAGCATGCTAAAACTTTGCCTGTAGGCCACAACCTCATGGTGATACACAGATTAATGGGGATGGGTTAGTTTAAGATATAAGAGCTGGCTAGAAATATGCATAAGATAATAGACGAAGCAGTGTTGTAATTAATACAGTTTCTGTGTGATGATTTTGTTGTCTGGGCAGCCGGGAACAAACGAGCGGTGTCTGCCAGAAACTAAAGCAGAGGCCAGAGAGGAATGCTGCTTACTAACTTGCTCGATCATGGCTTGCTCAGCCTACTTGCTTATACATCCCAGAACCAGCTTTCCAAGGGTGTCAACATGCACAACAGGCACCACCCTCCCACATCAATCATTAATTAAGAAAATACCACATAGACTTGCCTACAGGCCAGTGTTATCGAAGCATTTTCTCAGTTATGGTTCCCTCTTCTTAGATATGTCTAGCTTTGAGTTTTATAACATGAATCCCTAGAGCTTTCTTAGGAGCAACTCAGTCATAGTACATTATTTCATTTATTCATTATGGAGCTAGCTTGACATTTATTGTTTATTTATGTTAATGAGTAAAGTTGACCTGTAATTTTCTCTATTTACATCCTCATTTATTTTTTATAACAAGGTTACACTAGCCTCACAAAATGAGCCAAGAAGCAGTCTCTGTATCCTCTGGAGCAGTTTGCATAGTATAGGGATTATCTGTTCCCTGATTCTTTTGGAAACTCACCCTACAGTTAGTATGGTATCTCCTACCACCTCAGACCGCTGGCTGACACTGTCTTTATATGCTTTTATTGCATAGGTATGTGTGAGTCTGGGTGTGGGGGGGTTATACATGTACATGTGTGAGTATGTATGTGGAGGCCAAAGGTTGATGTGGAGGTCAAAGGTTGATGCCAGGGGTCTTCCTCAATCTGTTTCCACTTTATATTTGGGGAAGGGTTTCTCACTTGAACTCAGACCTCACTGACTTGAGTAGTCGGCCTCGGCAATATCCTCCAGAGATCCCCTGTCTCCGCCTGCTTTGTGCTGAAATTGTGGATGGACCACCATGCCTGACAGGTGGGAACTGAGGATCTAAAGTCCAGTGCTTGTTCTCTCACTATGCACGGAGCCACCTCCCTAGCCCTCTGCAGACTGTTAAACACTGACCTCATTCTCTTGGTGGTTATGTGTCTACTGAGCTGCTCGGCCTCATCATGAGTCAGTTTTGGTCAGTAATGGAATGGAATGGCCTGCATTGGCTGTTGGCACAGTGCTTTTGCACGTTTTTGGTTGATTGGAATTGCAGTCCTACTTTCCATTTCCTCTTTCCTTGGTGTCTGTTCTTTGCAGTTTTTTTTTTTTCTATGTGCTTGGCTTACATTCCTATTTTTTTCTCATCACTGAGTTAAAGTCTTACTCTTGACTCATTAATATAAGTAAAACTGTAAATTTCTATTTAAACATAACCACGTGTTTTTATATCCAGTACTTTTATCATAGTTCAAATTTAACAAACTATAGAAAGGAACCCTGAAAATATAGTCTTCCACAGTTCAAACTTAGTTTCCTATTAACATTTTGATTTCCTTTTAGCCCATAAATCAACCTTACATATATTTCCATATCCTCACATACATGCGTTTGTTCATCTGCTTCCTGTTATTATTTTTCTTTTTCCTTTTTTATTTCTGTGTGTATTTGTGTGCTTTGGTATGTGTGTGTGTTGTGTGTGTGTGTGAATGTGGGTTTGTACAAACATGCAAATGTGTGCATACAGAAGCCAGAGGGAAACTTTGAGTGACAGTCCTCAGATCCCACCATTTTGAAGACAAGGTCTCACTGCCCTGAGACTTGGAATTCTGCTACGCTGGGCAGTCAGTGAGCCCCAGGTCTCCAGTGCTGGGCTAACAAACCACTCCTGGGTTTTATCCCATGAGTTCTTGGGCATGAACTCAAGCCCTCGTGCTTGCAACACAAGCGTTTTGCTGAGTGCGCTATCTCCCAGGCCCCACATAAAGCTTGTAAAGCTTTTCTTGACGCATAAATTTTTAATACTCGAATTTAACAAACTTCAAATGTCACCAGCCGTGCTCCAGTTCCTGGACTCTGTGGAAAACTCCAGGAGCGATTTCTGTTTGTCATCCTCATTCTGCTTACGTTGCAGGCTCACTGCTTTTTATCTGGCTTAGTCCTGTTGAGGTACTGCTAATGGGTAAGTACTTGCCTTGGAAACAGAAGAACCTGAATTTGGGACCCTGAGCTTAGGTAACAACAACAGCAACAATAATAATAATAGATGCTACGTGTGACGGCAGACAGTTGTAAGGTAGCTGAGGAGCTAGAGACAGGTGGATCCCTATGGCTCATCTAGTCGGCACGGTGAGTTCAGACCCATGAAAGACCCTGTCTCAAGGAAACAAGGAGGACAACACCTGAGCACCCCAGGTTGACTTCTGCCCCCCCCCCCAAACACACAGTCATTCAGTATTCTAAGATAGGATAAGTTTGTCGTCTTCATAAGCTAATTATGGCAGGGGTGTGCTACAGTAATAAAAAGCCGACTCCCAAAGGTTTCTCCCCTCGTTACCGCCTGCACTTTAACAGTTACCATCAGAAACAGTGTCAACTGGGCCCGTGGGCAAGCCGTTAGTGCCCCTGGCCCTGGAGGTCAGGCAAGGGAGGCATCCAGGACCACCTGGCTTCTAATAGACCAGAAGGCAGTTTATGGCCTCCAGGGACTCGGCTTTGAGCCGTTTCCAGAGGCCACACTTTGAGATTGTTGGGAGAAGGCCTGTTCTTGAAGTCAGAGATGATTCCCTGTACTCCTTCAAATCCCACTGTCATGCCATGTGCATGCATACACTCAGTTTGGTGCTTGTCCTAAATACTATAATCCGGCAGAACAGGCATCTTCCCCCAATACGACGTTGTCAAACTGCCCTGTGTGAAGGGAACATTTCCAAGTTTACAGCTACTTTCTCACTAATGAGAAACGGCGCCCTTCATGCACACTGACGCACCCCTCTTCTGTAAGGCACCTACCTGGGCGTTCTACCCAGATCTCTCGTGGTCATTTTTTGTTTTCCTGAAACATTAGGATTTATAGTTCTTTGCCTCAGACCTCATCAACTGCCTTCTCTCTTCTCCCCATTTCTGTGTGGTGGCACAGTAGGCTGGCTGCTGGGATCCACTTCCAGTTAGGCTGTGGAAGGCCACGCCCCTTTTTCTGGCTGGAGGAATCACACTGGGTGCCCGTGTGCTCAGCACAGGGCACTGTGATTTCAGACACCCACCCATCCCCCGGTGCCAACCTGTTCACCCTTCTCAGCTTCTCCAGCAGCATGAGGAACCCGGCAGCGTGAGGAACCCGGCAGCGTGAGGAACCCGGCAGCGTGAGGTTTTCTATGGCTGGGTCCGGGGGACCTTTCCCTTAGAGTTCACAGGGGAACTACAGAAATCCAGCCACTGTTTCTGGATGTGAGCCCAAGCTCCCCTGTGGTTTATCACAAAACATTTCAATATGAGCCTGGTGGTGGTGGTGGCGCACACCTTTAATCCCAGCACATGGAAGCAGAGGCAGGTGGATCTCAGTGAGTTCGAGGCCAGCCTGGTCTACAAAGTGAGTTCCAGAACAGCCAGGACTGTTTCACAGAGAAACCCTGTCTCAAAAACAAAACGAAATCCAAATAATAAAAAACATTTCAATGTGTGTTTTCAAATTTTTCAAATAAAAATTTCTAAAAGTTAATTGAATTTAAAAAAAATGTTTTCAAAAGGGTCTGGGCTCCATGGGTAAAGTACTTGTTTTGCAAGCCTAAAGAAATGGAAATGAGTTCAAAACCCCAGCATCATTTAAGAACTATGTAGCACAATGATGGGATCCTGTAACCCGCCTACATACAGATGAGATGTCCCAGCCCCTTGGACTTGTTGGCCAGCTAGTCTAGCCAAATCGTGAGCTCCAGGCTGAATAAGATACTGTGTCTCAAAACTTAAGGTGGAGATTAAGAGAGGAAGCTATCCAGTGCCAACCTCTGGCCTCCACATAAGCATGCACACATGTATGTGAGCCCCTGTACACACATACAAGCACAATGTATGTAGATGCACACATACACACACAATATTCTTAGGTTATGAGTCATTGAAGTTTAAAGCATTCAACAACTATACAAATTGGACAAATAGCTATGCCCTTGATCTGCCCCATAGCATGTGACTGCCCAGAGGAAACCGATGGTTAGACGGCACATTTATCAGTTTAAGGAACTGCATGGAGGGTTAACTTTGCTCTCTTTGGGTGTGATCCTCATCCCCACACTGGAAGGAGGGTTTTCTCTTTCCTACTCCCCAGCAGTCAGAAGGACCACACACAAGTTACATAATTTCCAACTCTCATTGTCAACAGCACAGTTACATCCTAATTCTGGAGGGACTGAGAACGCTGAAGTTCCCACACTCCTGGGGAAAGCCCTATTGTGTTGTAGCCATGGTAACACAGCAGCAGAACCAGGGCTAACCCCTTTCAATGGCCTCAGGGAAGATATTTTGCAGCCAACCAATCAGTATCAACCCTGCGTGAAAGTCAGCCAATCGGGAAATAGACTGCCTCTGTCCCCAGCCTTAGTGGTTGGAGGATCTGTGCTCCCGCTGTTTGGCTCCCTCCTGGAGACAGCATGAACCAGAGTCCTGCTTGCTTGAGTGAGCAGTGGGTCCGGTTTTGCTTTTGATTTCAGAGTTGAGAGAAGGTCTCCTTGTTCTTGATAAAGTCATCATTCAACGTATACATTGTGTTCAGTCCCAAGCCTTTCATACACAACTTTTTAATTTCCCCTGTAGTTAATGTTTGCTTAGAGGTTTTCGTCTTTTCCTGCTTGGCATCTTTTGTTGCTCATTTTAACCAAACTGCCTAATTATTTTGCACTACATCTGTTCCTTTTTGTATAAACTGAGAACATGACCACTCCAAGGTGTGATAAACGGAAGGTTTTTTTTAATTGTAGATGCGAGGAAGAATACAGCCAGGGGCATCTGGAAGCATCCAGAACAGGGAGAGAAAGCAGCAGACTAAACATGATCAGCAGACTGGACTGGGCAATGAGAGGAGAGAGACAGGGAGATAGCAAGAGAGGAAGACAGCGGACCACGTGAGGAAGACGAAAGAAAGAGCAAGCATGGCCCAATAAGCAGGGTTGTATGGAGAGATGAGAAGCTGGGACCAGGAAAGACCATGAGTTTAGGGTAAGGAGCGGGATGAGAAGAGCCAGGATGCCAGCATGGACGCTGAAATGTGTAGCAGGTACTTGTGATCCCGAGGGCTCCCGGAGGTCAGCGTGAGCTTTGGTATGCTAATAGGCACCACAGACAGCCACTTATTTGTCCCCTCTGCCAGCGATAGGAAACCGGTTCCTTTGGTAAGTCCCAAGGAATGCTGCCTTTTGTCTAGCTGCCAGAATTTAGGGAAGTGTAAGTTTCCTTTGGATCTGGCAATTATTGTCCGTACTTATCCCAAAATTATCCTCACACTGCTTGCACCCCTCCCCTGTGCTTGTAAAATCCCTTCCACTTTATTCCACGACATCAGCTTAATCCATGAATTTCATTTTCTACAAAACCTCCCTGGATGCCCCTGAGCTCTCCATCCACTCAGTCAGGGAGAGGTCTCCCCTCACTATGCCTCTGGGGAGCCCCTTTAGCTCTCCATCCCATTATACCCCTGTTTCCTGCAGCCTGGGCAGTGACATTTCAGAGAAGTGTGCCCATCTGAAAATGTCTTACTTTCCCACTTGTGATGGTTAGCTGATGTTAGAGGCTCAGCTGTGTCTATGGCAAATTCATGGTTAAAGTCCTAACTCCACTGCCTCAGATTCCGACTATATGTGGAGACATGGCCTTAGAAGAAGTAATTAAGGTAAGATGACTCTGTTAGTAGCGCTTTAATCCAGCATGATGAGTAGGAGCTGGGGTTTGTGGGTAAGAGAGCTTGCTGTGCACAGAAGAGGACCCAAGTTTGGATCCCCAGCACCCATCTAAAAGTCCTATGTGACTATGCATGCCTATGACACCAGCATTCTGGGCGGGGAAAAACGGGAAGATTTCCAGGCCTTGCTGGTTAAGCAGCCAAGCCAATAATAATGTTAATAATAATAGCAGCAACAACAATAATAGTAGTGAATAATGAGGACCAGGCTAAATGACAAACTCTGTCTCGAAGGGAATAAGGCAGAGAGCAATAAAGGAAAATATTCAATGTATTCCTCTGACGTGCGTGTGCGCACACACACACACACACACGCATGCGTATATGACACATAAATATAACACAGAAAAAGAGAAGTTAAAAAGAAGAAATTAGGACACAGACAGTGCAAAGTGGCCTTGAAAATAATGAGTATATACATAAGTATAGGGTGTCAGAGAGGCAGTCTCTGAGTAAGGAGAAAGGCCCAGGAAGAAACCGAAGTAGCTGACCCTCTGTTCTCAGACTTCTATCACCCACAGATGTGAGAGAGTATGTTGTTTGGTTGAAGCTTCTGGGGCTGGAGCTGGGGTTGGGGCTCTGGCAGCTGAGCAAATCCACAGAGCTACCGCAGTGTGGCCCAAATCAACATGATTTTCCTACAGAATGTTGAGGATATTGCTGCTTCCTTTCAACCTTCTGAAGACTCTTCAACCACTCGATTCTTGGGCCGTTGCATCCGACCCCAGCCACCTCATCTGAATGTCCCTCAGAGACTTGGTGACTCTTCTGTTTGCCCTCAGTGCTCTGAAATCTGAACCACAGTCAATCACGACAAGCTCCATGCTGAGTGCTTCCACAGTAAACCCATTCCCCTCCCCCACTGTGTGCCAGGTTCCGGGAAGCCAAGACACTGAGAAACCGAGGTGGGCTTTGGAGAAAGAACTAAAAGGGCCCTTTTTGCTAAGTCTGTCTGGCCCAGGCTGGTGCTGGTAGGTGCCTTCCATCCTCCCTGGCATCTGATGGGCCATGCTGATCCTGCCAACCTACAATCACCCGGCACTGATGTGTACCCATGAGCGCAATTCTGCAGCCAGCTCTGGGGTAGCAGCGTCAAGCTGTCATGTCCTACACCTGTAGACAGGACCTCAGAAGCAAATCCCAGGCTTTGTGAGGAGAACCTGCTGCCCCTTAAAAAGACTCCTAATATCCCTTCAAATAGGTTTTTGGTTTCAGAGACGTCCTTCCTCAAAAACCATGGTGGGGGAGCATTTAAATGAGCCCAAATCCGGGGATCTTCTGCACGACCTAAACTTGTTCGTTTTAATGTTAAATTCTCTCATCCACAGTCTCTGGACATATAGCGTGTGAATGTAATTACCAACGGAGCATGCTAAGGAAGAGGCCTGCTTCTACCATGGGATAACATCTGTTCAATACAGATATGTGCATGAGGTTACCCAATAAAACCATCTCGTGTTCATGTTTGCTGATGCCTTGCCTTCAAATTATCCCCATGCTGTCTCCACAATGGAAGAATTCTCCTTCTACCATCATCTCCCCTGGGTGCTTATGACTTTGTAGGCACCAAGCGTGACCCCATTGTGTTTGGGGAGGCATCTTCTGTAGACCCCTGTCCTAGGTCACTCTGGAAGTAATGAACGGCTCACTATGACCGTGATCCTGATACTGGGCAGGAACTGTCAACCTAACACTCAGGAGGCAGGCAGACCTGTGAGGGATTATCTCCATTAACGTTAGGCTCTGAGAATGTCCTGGAGGGCTGTCTTGATTATGTGAACTGCTGTGGGAAGACATCCTAACTATGGGTGGCACTATTCCCTAGGCAGGGATCCTGAACAACGTGAGTGGAAACATCGACCCAAGCACTAGCATCACTAGCGTGCAGTGTTCATTGCTCTCTGCTCTTGACTTGATATAAAGTGACCAGGTCTCTCAAGTTCCCAGCACTGCGACTTCCCAGCAATAATATATTATACTTGGAAGTGTAAGATAAATTATTCTGTATAAATCAATTGCTCTTGTCCTAGTGTTCTAACACAGCAACAGGTAAAGAAACTAAGACAGCATCAACCCTACAGCTTTCTGGGGAGATGGTCTAGTTTCAGAACTATTGAGGTTGGAACAAGAGGTCAGGTTGAGTTTTATCATGCATGTGTGTGTGTGTGTGTGTTAAAATTAGTTAATCCCCTTTGTCCCTCTGTTCCATTTTCTGCTGAATCAAATTGGGCAGTAATTGCTTAATTTGCTCTTTTAAATTTTTAACAAGAATAGTTATCAAATGTTTGCTGTTGTAATTAGTGAGAATGTCTTTAAAACTTAAAAGCAATTGCAGCGCCCTGACACCACCGTGCTGCTCTGAACAGAGAAGCAAGCTCCTCTCTCTCTCTCTCTCTCTCTCTCTCTCTCTCTCTCTCTCTCTCCCCCCTTTCCCTTCTCTCCCCTCCCCTGTTCATATGGGATGGTGTGTTTGTGTGGGTATATACACCTGTGGATTCATGTATGAAATGAACATGCATACTATGACTTTGGAGGCCAAAGGTCAGCCCTGAGAATCATTCCTCAGATGGTGTCTTAATTTGGGTTTTTATTACTGTCAACAGACACCATGACCACAGCAACTCTTAGAAAGAAAACATTTAACTGAGGTGGCTGGCTTATAGTTTCAGAGGTTCAGTTCATTATCATCATGACAGGCAGCACTGTAGCAGGCAGGCATGCTACCATGTGGTGCTCAAGCTGAGAATACTCCATTTTGACTCAGAGACAACAGGAAGTTGACTGACTGTTACACTGAGGAAAGTTTAGGAAAAAATCTTCAAAGCCCACCCCCAGTGAGACACTTCCTCCAACAAGGCCACACCTCCTAATAGTGCCACTCCTAATAGTACCTAATAGTACCCCACTGCCTTTGGGGGCCATTTTCTTTCAAACCACCACAGATGCCCACCTTGTTTTGTTGATATATATTACTAGGGTTGCCAAACAGTCACAGTCACTCATTGGGCGTTGGTCATGCATGTATACTCCCAGTCTAGGTTCCCACAGACCAAAGTACAATGTCAATAAGGGTTGACACCCTTTGTACATGGGAGGGGGTCAATGAATAGTGAGATCAACATAAAGAATCCAGTCATCTGGGGTCCTCCCTAACTGAGGACCTTAGCTTCACCCCTAAAATGCACTGAGTCACAAAGAGAACCTCATGCTGAGGCCCATTGTTTCCCACACAGGGCAGCTTCCCTTCTCAAGAGCACTTCCTCCAAGAAAAGCTGCTCTATTTGGTGAGCTTGGCATGGTTATTTTATACCATCAGACTATCAGTATTAAGTACAAGTAGGTGGTTTATTTACTCACAGTCTCTGACAATTTGCCAGTATTGGTCCATACCAGACATACTCTGGCTATCGACCAGCTCATTAGCAACTGTTCTCCCCAGTTTTGTGGCCTTGGGACCTGTAGGCACTTCCTTAAAGAGGAATGAGTGGTGATAGAGGTCAGTTTCTCCATCTGTTTCACAGTTAACGAGACATTCTTCCCCCTTATCCCAGGGGTTCAGAAACCAGGCAAGGACTGACTCCCCGGGGCTCTGTCTACATTCCCTCCCGTTTGATAAAAGGGACTTAATGCTCTAAATCACACACTGAGGTTTCCCTTGGCTCTCAACTCGCACTTTGGCTTCTCACAGCAAAGTGTCTTCGAGGCCAGCTTTCAGCACAGTCGAAACATTCTTGGCCTCCATCTGTTCCGTTTCCTGCGATTCAGGATCCAGTCCACCTCTTCAGGATCCTGCTGACTCTGCCAGACATGAGGCCCAGGGTACAAGGCAGGAGAAAAAGGTGAACTGTAGGCCAACAGATTGAAGAGACTGCGAGGAAAGACAGGTAGGCATCTTCAGGCACACACCAGCACACTCATGACATACACAGGCAGGCACAGGCACGCACACGGGGAGATCAGCATACGGGCTTCAAAGAGCTAAGCACACAGAGCTACAGACAGACACACACAGGCAGTCTGGCAAAAGCTCAAGTAAAAGCTAAGGCCTCTGGGCCTGAAGGCCATATTTATACAAAACTCATATACAAGTGACATCTACCAGTCAGAGTTGTCTATACTTTACAGAACTATTTCATTTCGGGTTCTCAAACATCTGGTGATAACTATTTTGTTCTGACTCATATCTCCCAGGATGTCCGGTGTTAGACATCTCGGCCCATTCCAGTTATCCATAAACTAGCCCATATGGCCCTCTGTCCCCTGTACAGGATATAACTAAGTGGAGTAGGTGGAGTAGGCCACTGACCAGTAAGCACCAGGAATCTGCAGCCCAAATAATAAAAACCCAGAGACAGATATTGAGGTTCGACCTGAAGATCAGAAAAGCAAAGCAGTCAAGTCACTAGAGAGCTCTTACCTCTGTGAAACCGTCAGACTGAAAGAAGATGAGTTCCTGTCTCATCCTGCCTTATATTCCTCTCTAGAGCTGTCCTCTGATCTCCTTATGTGTACACACAAGCACGCATATACAGGAATAAAAAGACAACCTACCTTTCACTATTAGATCCCAAGTCTTTCTAGTCTGTGTCTCTGCTTTGAATTTTAAGAGAATGGAGTCATAAACAAAACAAGTATATTACTAGTGGAGATTCTCCAAAGGAAAAGAATCCATGCATACAAATGTACATATTAATACACGTGTGTGTGTGCCACGTGTGCACGTGCATAATTTGAGAGTGAAAGAAAATATATGGAGAACGATAGTTCACATGATTCTAAAGGCCCAAAACTCCCACGGTCTTCAGCTGGCAAGTTGGCAAGCCAGGACAGCAGCTGGTGTGAATCCTATCCTTGTCTAACAGTATGAAGCACAGAGAGCCAATACTGTTAGCCCAAAGCGAGCAAGCACAAACCCCAGGAGAAGCTAACATCTGAGTCCAGTCAGGTAGGTCAGTGTCAAGGTCAAGGCAGTCAGGCAACAGAACAAGTCTGTACCTGTTGTTCAATTCTATTCAGTCCTTTGGCTGATTGGATGAGGCCCATCCACACTAAGAACCAGGGGCTTGGACAGAGCAGCCAAGTCCTTAGTGTTCTCAATTCCAGATTACTGTCATCCATCAGAGTAGGGAATGCATCAGGGGCTTAAATCCACTGGTCATGTGACACCCGTAGTCAAAAGCAGAGAGCAATAAATGAAGGCATGAATGCCAGAACTCAGTTCATTACTTCATTTCCTCCATCTCTGTATAATTGTATATAACCAACCCATAGAGATGGCTCCATCCACAGTGAGTGGGTCTTCTCACGTCAATTAATGTAATTAAGATAATCTTTCACAGACATTCTCAGAGGCCAACTCACAAGTGAGTCTAGATTTGTCAGGTTGACAGCTAATACAAACGATCATAGCCTCCTTCCCAACCTAGACAATGCCTATGCATGGTACATGAAGAGAGACACCATTGCTCAACCTCCATCAGCAAGTGGCCCAAATCTGGACCCTCCAGCAGCATCCACAAAGACAAATATGCCATATACAGGCTGAGCCAATGATAATCATAATTTTAGCCTGCTGGTGGCCCCTTTCCCCACAACGCTCTTAATGCAGCATAAGCGCTGCTCAGAGGCAGACAAAAATAGCTTTGGATCAAAGAGGTAGTTTCCTCATTCTGTCTCTGAAGACAGATCAGTGGGCTGGGCGCATGTGGGCAAATCCGTGACCCCCCCCCCCCGGCTTCTTGGCAGGAGCTTCCACATATTCTTTCCATGAGCACAGAAAAGCCTGCCAATGTTGACATCCGTGGCTGAGATCATAGGCTCCACTTTAGCTGGGAGTCAACCCACTCCAAGACAGCTAGATCTGGGCTAGCGTTTTTCAGACAGGCGAGCTAAGCCGAGGCAGTGGCAGCAACTGCTGCTGCAGAAAAGTCCATCTGTTGAGATCAGTACCGGCGGTGACTAATGACAGGGACCTTCGCCATCAGCCCTGTGGCCTGCAGCTCTGCAGATGGTAGCACCACCTTCATTCTCTAAGTGGGGAAACCATGGCTGGCAGGGGCCTTTTCACTTTACCAGGAATGAGTGCACAGCTATAAGTCTAGCCACCCTGTCTCAGTCAGTATTCTATTGCTGGAAAGAAGCACCATGACCCAGTAATTCTTACTAGGAAATCATTTAACTGGGGCTGGCTTACAGTTTCAGAGGTTTAGCTCACCATCATCATGGCAGCATGCAGGCAGATTTGGTGCAGGAGGAGAAGCTGAGAGTTCTACATCCAGACCCACAGACAGCAGGAAGAGAGAGACCCCAAAGCCCACCCCCACATGACACACTTCCTCCAACGAGGTCACACCTGATCTGATGTGGGATTCCCCTCTGTATACTGTGAATATGTTTTACTACCAGTGGTTAATAAAGAAGCTGCTTTGGCCTATGGCAGATAGTTAGGCAGCATATTCAAACAAAGATAGAGAGAGGAAGAAGGCAGAGTTAGGAGATGCCTTGTAGCTACCGAAGGAGTAGGATGTTAGAACCTTACCAGTAAGTCACAGCCTTGTGGCGGTACACAGATTAGTAGAAGTAGGTTAATTTAAGATGTAAGAGCTAGCTAGGAATACGCTTGAGCCATTGGCCAAACAGTCTTTTAATTAATACAGTTTCTGTGTGATTATTTGGGTTTGGGAGGCCAGGAAACAAACACACAGTTTCCATTTACACTGCTCCAACAAGGCTACACCTTCTAATCCCTCTGAAGTAGCACCTCTCCCTAATGACCAAGCATTCAAATACATGAGCTTGTGGGTCCATTCCTGTCAAACCATAACACACCTCCAGAAGCTTGAAGTCTTTCTCCAGCAAACCGAGGTCTTTTAGGAGTACAAATCTCACATCAAATAGCTTGAGTTGACACCTATCTCGGTCATTACAAGATTACATGTGTATTGACCTTTAGTTTCTATTCACAGGCATGGGTATGAGTAGAGTCTAGGGACACAGGCCATGCCCCCAGAGGGTAGACTGCCCACCTGACTCCACCTGAAGTGCTGCACACTGGACCCTTGCTCCTTCCTCTATAGGCTAGCACTGCTGCCTCCCACCCCAGGGACTGTGAAGGTTAGCTTCAATTCAAAATCATTGTTTTTAAGGCTAAACCTGACAGGAATGTAATGTAAAGTCCTGATCTTTTGGAAGTTGTCAACCTACTGTAGACTGTTGAGGAATACAAGTTAAGAGTCATCTTATAAATGACCATGCTGAGTACTGATGCAATTAATTCCAGGGATAAAGCCTTAACTAGCCACCTGTGTGCTTAAGACAAGTAACTAAAGACAAAGTTTGTCTGCTTATATATACCCAATAGACAGCCCTCATTTGCTCAGATACAAAAAATATGGCATTTAAAATGTTTATTTAAAAAGCTTTTCATAACAGAGAGACCGATTAGCTCCTAGAACCACCCCCATTTCTTCCAAAAAAAAAAAAAAGAAAAGAAAAAAAAAAAGATTAGCCACTGAACAAACCTGCCTCTCACTTCAGCTGCTGCAAAGACCCTCTTCAGACCATGGACAATAGGACACTGGGGAACCAACTGCCTGAGTTGCCAAAGACAAAGGTAAGGTCCTCCCTTGAGTCCTTACTCCTCAGAAGCCTGTGGGATCTTCTGGGATCTTGCAGTCCTACCTCTGCCAGCCAAAAGATGGACATTGCCCTAAGACCTGCCCTCAATGACCATGGAGAACCCCAGGGTGGCTATCTAGGTAGCCATCAAGTGAGTCTCTGTCATTTTTATCAATAACTCAAGTAGGACTTATCTTTCTCGAGAATTCTGATGCAATTTGACAGCCAGCAGGTTTGCCAATTTAAAAGAGACAAACTCACAAAATACATGTCAGCATAACTTCTTACCATTCCTGTGTTTAAAGAAAAGGTGTTTTAAGATACACAGCTTAATATGTGAGGATCTGAGACTGCTTCAGGGTAGAAGAAAGTGATTTTAAGGTGTACAAATGCAAGTTACCAGATTCCTCTCTCCTTGTGCTACTGTTCATAGTCTTAACGTTAATCAATAAAGTTCTAATACGCTACTAATCCAACTCTGACGGAGTACTAAACACCATACTGTACCACTATCATCAGAGCCACAAGCTGAAAATTTTAAATTCCCTTTGGTGGTTTCCTAACCACAGGCTCCAAAGATACTTTCTCATAGTGCAAAAAACATCTGTCACAGTCATTTCTGGCATGAATATACTGTCGTTTCTAGAATGTAAATTTCAATACAGACTATAAACAATAGTAATATTAATGTGTCTAAAACTTACGTTTTCACAGACTTCAAGAATTCTTGTAAGTTCCAGGCAGCCAACTTGGAGGATTCACCTCAAACAGGTCAGATGCACCCCTCCCTCAGTTATTGGGCCCTAAGAGCCGAAGCCTCTCCACCTTTTCCTGATCTTGACACCACCACCACCCCCCCTTCCTCAATTGCTAAGACTTAAGGGAAAAAATTCTTAAACTTAACCTTGTCCTCTGCTCTGCCAACATTTTGCCAGGCCCACGAGGTTCCAGAGTGTTCCATAGATCCTGGACAGTGAAGTGAAATAATAAGCTACCCTACGATGTAGCTAGCATCCCAACTTTCTCAGGTGCCCGCAAAAAATGCTTATTACCCTGCAGGTCAGCAAGAAGCAGTCTTGAGAACTCAACACCCTCATTCCCTTAACCTACCATGCCCAACTCCTCACCTACTTAATCTTTAAAAAATGAGAAATGTTAGCATCCAAGCACACCTTGGCCTGCACCTTGGGAACCCGGCACAGTGTGTCACTCCTCTGCACATGAGAAGCAGGACCCTGACTCTATGCAGGTGCAAAGGTCCCTTTAAGAGACAAGCCTGCCCACTCCTGTTTTCTTCTTTCTGACATTTCTCTAAGGAGGCAGCTCGCTCTCTCTCCCCTCCCCGCCTTGCCTCCAATAAACCTCCTTCCTCTGTCTGATGGTTTGTTCCCCACCATGGGATCTGCAGTCCCACCTCATGCTGTATTCATAACACTGTTAATCTACGTTCTGCCACTCTCCTCTGAACCTTATGTCCAACTTCTCCAATGTCTCATGGGCATCTCCCCTCTCTTCCTCCCAGAATCTGCTCTCTCCCTGGAAGTCCTGCCTATTCTCTCCTGCCTAGCTGTTGGTCAGTCACAGTGGCACATCTTCACACGGTGTAAACAAATATTCTGCAACATTTCCCCCTTTTGTCCAAATAAAAAGGAAAGGTTTTAACTATAACACAGTAAAACTATATACAATAAGAACAATTATCAGGTAAGAATTGCATTCACAATGTCTAGTCCGTTTGCATTTGGCAAATTTGGAGAAGCTCTTCTAAGAACTTCCGGGAGCGGGCCAATGGCAAGCACACCTGAATTGCCAGTGACAACCTCCACAGTTCCCCTTAAAATAACAATGTGACACTGCTGGTATTATATAAGAATGGCTTTCAGTTTTTACCAAGCCAATAAAAAACACTGTTCCCAGTGGGGCTGGTGGGAGGAGGAGGTATATGTGCAGGATAGGACAGACGGGAAATCAATCCATCTATTTATTTATTTATTTTACAAATCTGAGGCAGGGCCACTCTTGTGCCTGCTGTTCTGTGTGTCCCAGACTAATTGACCTGTAGGCTTCCCATTGATCCTCCTGTCTCTACCTCTCGTCTCACCCTAGGGGTGCTGGGATGTCCACACTGTGTGTGGCTGAGGGACTAACTCCAGTCATCGGGTTTTCACAGTTAGCCCTTCGTCCTCTGAGCCATCTCCCTGACCCCTTCTCTCAGCTTCCCAACAAACTGGGACTTGGGTTCTGTTGTTCCCCTATTTTGAAAACAGGGAAACCAAGTCACCCAGAGGTTAGTTGCGACACAAAGTCACATAGCTTGTGAGAAACGTATTTGTAATGTACACTGTTCCTCCAGATCTTAACCTTTCCTTTGCTCAGCTTATGGTGCCTGCGTCTTTCATAGGCAAAAAAGTCCATATGTTTCAGAGGACTGGCAAACCTAAGAGAAAAAGCTTAGCACTACAAAAATGGCATGTATGGAGAAGAATAGCATAGGAGCAGGTGGAGCAGATACAATTCAGTAGTGATCAGTGTTACTGATGGCACCAAGTGAGCAGAGACCGGAAAGAGACGGAAGGAAACACTGAGGACATCAGAGGTGTTCTGGCAAACCAGCCACCACCTTGTCAGAACAGTTGCAAGAAACCCCTCCAGTCTAGCTTCTTGGCTGCTGACAGTCCCTGGTGGAAGGTGGAGCAGTCATTAACTGGCCCATCCCGTATCTCACAGCCATTTGTATGTGATTCTACGCTAATTTTCATGTGTGTCTCAGGAGGTACTGGAGTCTAGGGACTGGGGAAGGTTAACTGAAGGAGGAACTCCATTGGTGTGGTTATGATGAAATCACTGTCCATGCTGAATGGAGATTTTCCAGGATGGCTGCTTACTCCTGTAAGTTCTCATCCATGGTCCATAAGTCAGCCCAAAAAACTCATTGATTCCCCAAGTTGGTTTTGGTAAATTCATATTTGATTTGTTGTTGAGGCCTTGTAAGGAGGAAGTAGACATATTTTGCGTCTTCCCAGAGAAAGCTTTTGTACAACGGGTAGCACTCGGCCATGTTTTCAGATTCCACCGGCCTGCCCTTAGCTCCTTTCCTTGAGTTCTTGACTTAGCATGTGACCCTCTGACCTCTTATCTGCAAAGATCATGGAGTCAGGTCAAGAGACTCCATGACTTTTACAGTAAGCAGGCTTACTGGAAAATCTCCATCCAGCATGGATGATGGTTTCCCCATAGCCACATAAATGAGTTCCTCCTTTTGTGTTCACAAGGGTCCCCTCACCGGACTGGGCTTCCCACAATGACTCTACAAGGTTTGGCCACATGCCAGACCTGCATGGTTCCCATCTGACAGCTCTAGGAGGTGGTCCCTAGGAGTTTGTACCCCTCAGGCTGCAGACAGAGGCTCAGGGAGAGTAACAGACTTGTGTCTTAGACAGATGCCTCCTGATAAACGGGATAGGGTAGGGGTAACAGCTCTCTATGAAAGTCAGCTTCTGGCAGCTCTTTAGCTGAACCCGGGGCTCTGCTTTTCACAGTGCCAAGGGCTGTAAGACATTGGGGAAAGCATGTGACGGTCTGGCACTTTCCAAAGACTAAAGACAAGATCAGCCACGACAACAAACACCTAAAGCCACAGTCTACCTCGTCCTAAACCCAGTGGTCAGTGTGTTAGCTAGCTCACACTTGCCTCAAAAGAGCTGACTGCTAAATTTCCAGGAACATACGAGTTAGTTGTTCAATGCGGCCATGGTTAAGAATTAAATTACATGTGTAAATCATATTAAGACAAAATCAATAATTGTTTTACCATATGCCCTAGCTTTATTTCTACTGCTGTGACAAAAAGCAATTTAGGGAAGAAGGAGTTTATTGGGCCTGCAGTTCCAGAGGGATCTAGGCCAATGAGAGACCTGTCAAAAAAAAAAATGTAGATGGTAGCTGAGGAACAACACCTAAGGTTAACCTTTGACCCCCCCCCACACACACACACATGCCTCTTTCTTCCTCTCAAGGGGTCCCATAGCACCTTTGTGGAATCTTGTGACAGGATTTGCAAAAGTGTTATAAGCTGTAAAGTAGTATTTGACGCCTGTCATCTGCTAGGAGTTAGTTGGGCAGCCATGAGTCAGCAAAGCCAACGTGAGATGGCAGGGAAGAAGAGCACCTAAGACCATTGCTTATCAGAAGACAGAGGCACCTTGAAAAAAAATGCCTGTAATCAGCATTTACACGAAGCCCACTCCCCTGCAGTTCCCCAAGCCTGTTGGTGAGAACTATGCATGACCCTGGGCCTACATGGCCCCAAGTCTAAGGAAGGTCTGAACAGGATGCCTTTTCCAGTCCATAGTGAGAGTAGAGGAGGTCATCACACACCTGAAGAGAGAGGGACAGAGACGAACAAGAAGCCCAGAACCCTCGTGGATCCCAAACTTGCAAAGAGCAGTCATTATCCTTCAGAGTCACTTCCTAGGTCAGAGTAAAGCCAGCGCCATGTGGCAAGGCTGTTGCCAATCCCACCTGTGATAGTTAATCTTGTCAACTTTACAGGCCCAGGAAACATGCAGGAGGCAGACCTCTGAGCATGCCTTAGCTGTGGGCATCACAATGCCATGTGCTGGGGTCCTGAAGGGAATCAGCAGGAAAGTGTGAGCTGGGCAGCAGTTCCACTTCTGGGCTGCAGATGCCATGGGACCCACCCACTGCCTCCCCGTTCTACTGCCATGCCCTTCCAGCGTGATAGTCTGTCCCGTCGAACTGTGAGCCAAATAAACCTGCCTCCCTCAACTGACCTTTATTAGCTATTTTTCTGCATCAATGAGAAAAGTAAGCAAAAAACTATCCCAACTCACTTCAGTGTAGAGAACAAGCCCTCTGGGATGCCATGTGTCTCCAGTTCAGAACAAGGCAAATGTCTGTTTCCTCCTCTCCCTAGCAGAGGACCCCTGGAGACAAGAGTGTGATGGACAATGCCACTCAGAGCTCGGTCCTCTGAGGAGAAAGGGCTTAATGCAAAGCAAGGAGTGTATGATAGACCCTGCTGGAGAATAGGACTTGGCTGGGACCAATCAAATAAGGCTGTGATTCTCCTAGGTGCAAGCCCCGGACCTTCAGTGGTGTCCCTGCAGCTGGTGGGAAATACTGAAATATTTCTGGAATATTTTATGGTGGTCCCTCCTTGAAGATGTCCAGGTGATGGAATGACCCACCGAGGGTCTGTTGTGCACACAAACCAGTACCACGTGTGTGCGTGCGTGCGTGTGTGTGTGTGTGTTACATACCGGCCACCTCTTCGTATAAGCACCAAAGCAATTTTCTCCAGGCCATGTTAGGGTTATGTAGATAGTGATATTCCTCATTGGACTCTGTGAGTCTGCACACAAATACATGTGTTCCTAGACTGCGTGTGGCCAGCACAATGGTGAGTGTATTGTCTGCTTCCCTCATTGTTGTAACAAAACCCCATACCAAGGCAACTTAGGGAAGAAAGGGCTCGTTTTGGAGCACAGTTCAAGTCTATTCCCTAATGTCAGAGAAGGCAGGGCAGCTGGAGCAGAAGGCAGCTGGTCACTCTGCAGCCGCACTTAGGAGGGAGATTATAAAACCTGAAGGCCCACACTATCAAGATATCAAGAGGTTCCACGACTCTCCCAATCAGCACCACCAGCTAGTGATGAAGCATTTGAGTGCCCAAGCTCACAGGAAACATGTCACATTCACGCAACAACAGTGAGAAACCCTCACAAGCTTCTCTGGCCATCTCCTTGCCACAGCCTTCTGCCAAGACCACAGAGGAGGAAGGGAAATCCACCCTGAGCAAGGAGGCAGAGCATCCCCACTGACAAATCATGAACCATCTACAGAATCTCGCTTGGGCTTCCTCTAGCCCAACTGTCAGTGGAAAGTCTCAGTTCCGTTTTTAGGAAGCCCAGTCATTTGTCATGGGCACAATGTGTGATCACCCTCCGGCACCGAATAATTAATCTCCCGGAACAGCTGCAGACCCTCGAGCCCCATCTGTGGCAAGCGGGGCCTGCGATGCAGCTGCTGCTGGTCTTCAGGTGACCCCACAGATCAGCCTCTCTCAGAATTGGAAACTGGCAGCTGGAGCTGCTATGCCTTGGAAAGTTAAGTTACCTGTGAGCCTAAGGTCAGATCATCAGAAAACAGTGCAAAGGTCAACAGATCTTCACAGAAAGCTTCCCATCTACAGCGGAGACCCATCCAGAGGAGTCTGTGGGTCTTGCAGTGATGGAAATGGGGGAGAGAAGGAAGGAAGCACAGCCCAGCCACTGCCCAGCAGGCCCTTCAGACTCCTGCAAACGGCCCTCCACTGGGACACACACACATTCTGAGCTAGAAGGAAGCCTGGAGAAAGCTTACTACAAATTTTGCTTCTCAGAGCAGATGGGAAATGATCTTGCTGCTCTTCGTGGCAAGCCCCGGAGTGGAAATGGGAACTCCTGTCCTGCACACAGCTCCTGCTCACGCAGTCAGAACCTTCATTCTCCCAGAGGCCGGTGCAACTGCTCAGGAAGCAGCAGTCGTGTGCAAGCCTTTGCACTAAGTGCATGTGGATCACAGACGACAAACGTATCAGCCCACAAGAAATAGTTAATATAAATTGTGGTAAAAAGCACATGTAGCCAGGCACTTCACTTTGTCTTCAGCTAGAAACGAGCTGAGACGTGAAGGATTTGCCAGATAAAACACGGACAGAGGGAGTCCCAGGGAAGAGAAGCTCCAGTCTCCCCTCTCCTCCCTAGCCCATACCTTTCCTAAGCACAGCTTTGCTCCAAACAAATCAGAAACGTTTCTGGTTTCCACACACTCCTCTGTGCAGCCCCACAACCTCATATTCTGAGAGCAGCACCTCAGGTCGCTCCCCTAGGATCTCAGCCTCCTCCAAACGCCCCGGTGAATGGGGACAGGTGTGCTGTAGGTTCCTTCTGTTCCAAAACTCCAGACCCCAACCCAGCTCCTGGCACAGACCTGAGCTCACCACAGACTTCAAGCAAACATGAAAGGATGAAAGAAGAAATTAACGAGAAATTCCACAAGACAGAAGTCCAGGAAAGCTCTGAGGTGTCTATGCACCTCTTACCAGGTCAGGGTCCTAGGAGCAAAGTCCGGCTCCTAGGAAGGAAGGAAGCCTTTTGACAATAACTTCTATATGGTTCCTATTCAGTTGTCAAAAAATAAATAAGGCTTTACTAAAACACTCTCCTCCTGGTTGTTCTCTCAAAGACTAGCAAAGTCCTTGGCTTCCAGCCTTTTCTTGTGAGAAAAGCAGGGGTGGGAGGAGGAGGAGGATTAGGAAGATGGTTCAGAGGGCAAAGTTCTTACCATGCAAACGTGATAACCTGAGTTCAAATCCCCAGAATCCTTCTAAATCTAGGTTTCACATTTAGCTATAATTCCAGCACTTCTACAGAGATGGAAAGCAGAGGCAGGAAAACAGCCAGAAGCTGGGGTTCAGCTAGCCGAGTATGCAGCATGAACAATAGAGACAAGATGGAAAGTGAGGACTGACATCCCAGCATCCCTTGCCACTGCCAACCTGGGTGCTCCCAGCCCAGATCATGAACAGCTCAATCTGGGACTCAGGTGACAACTGTGCCAAGCATATTAAACAGCCAACCCCACTGCCAAGCTTTCAGGCCTTTCTATTTCTAAGAAGGACCAAAGGTCCCCATCTTGCCCGTGTGTCTTTCCTAAATCAGCTATGCAGTGGGCTAGCAGGAATAAAGGCAGAAAATAAATATCATACCCCCAGTGACCTTGCCAGGTCCCCTGTTGAAAGCTGTGACCTGTGTGCTGGCTGAAGTGCAAAGGGGGATTTCAGGCTAGAGATAAGACTCGGGCAACGCTTGCTATGCAAGCGTGAGGACCTGAGCTCAGATTCCCCCACACCTATAAAAAGCCTAGCGTGATCCTAGCGCTGGGAGTGCACGGGGGAGATGGCTGGTGTTTATTAGCCAGTGAGTCTGGATGAATTCATGAGCTCCAAGTTCAGTAAGGGACTGTCTAAAAAGAAAAAAAAAAAAGGTGGAAGTGATTGAAGTTACTGACCTCTGGTCTCATCACATACACACAAATACACACACACAAGCATGTTCACACACGGATGTTGTGAATCAACATTCCCAGAGAGAAACTGTGTTTTCAACCAAACCTTCACAATGCTGATTGCTTAGGAGAACCTCAGTGATTATGGGGTGGTTGAGATGCTGTAGTTCCGCAGCTAACTACCATTTCTCTTGGGTTATCCTTACCCCCAAAAGAGCTCTTCCTTGTCCACCTCTGTCTCCAGAGATTGGACCTAATACACTGTGACTAACACACAAAAACCTTCTCAACTGCACTAACTTAGCAGAACTCCGAGACGAAGAATACTAGAACATCCGAGGCCTGGTTGCTCAGCTTGGCTTCAATACACCAACTTCATGCTTCCATAAATGTACTTGAAAAGGGTGTGACTTCCTTTGTCCTATTCCTATATGAACAACATCAAACTGTTTTACTTTGGAGCATGGAACTTGGTTTAATATAAATCTGTGTTCAAGGCCACAGTCCCCCACATTCAACTTGCGAAAGGAAACCCCTCAAAAGATTAGAACTGCCATTCTGTGACCAGGTCGGAATGTTGCAAGCCCAGAGGCTAGTTAATCTTGAACTAGTTCTAGCCCTAAGAACAGTCATTCCCTGTCCACCTCTGTGGCTAACACCCTGTGACTAATGGATAAAAACCTTTTGGAATCTATTTTCTCGGCAGACAACTAGCTTCCACCAACCCCAAAGCTCAGCGAGGATCCTGAGCCTATATCAAAGCTTCCCCCATCTCACTTTACCTGCCTCTCTGTTTATCCATCAATATATTTTAAACTTGCCTTGATTTATGACTGTCTTTGTTCTGTAAAATATATGAAACTGCTTCCTTGTTAGAACATGGAATCTGGGATAACCTAAATCTTTGTTCCCAAGCCATAGTCATGCAAATGGGTCCAGAATAAACTCTCATTTCCTTTATGATGAGAGCTGTGGTTTTGGAGGTGACAAGTTCCAGAATAATCTATTTCATGTTCCCTTTGAGGTAAAAGTTGTGGTTTTTTCATAGACATGCACACACGTCACTCATACATTTAAAAAATTAATTAAAAATTTATGAAAAAAAAATTTAAAGTTACATCAAACAAGCTTAGAGGCTTGTGTGTGAGAAAATGTCGAGAAGCTGGACATCTAAAAACCAAGACAGAGTGCAGTACCCAGGAGCAGAGGCAAGACTCCTTGCAGTCTCTCTTGCTTCCTGAGGAAATCACAGAACTGGTTCTGGTCCAGTTAGGACTGCAGCACACTGAGAGTTATCAGCCCACTTGCTCTCTCCACTCTGTGGTCTCCATGGAAGGATTTCCAGGCCCTCTTAAAGAGACAGGAAAAACATCACAGCCTGCAGCCCATCGGCCGTATCATTAGAATTGCTAGTCAGAGCCTGGGCCCTGGCAGCTCTGACAAGTCAGGCTCAGCCATCCACCCTCACTAAATGTGGTGGTTTGAATGAGAAATGCCCGCCACAGACTCATGTGTTTGAACATGCGGTCCCCAGTTGGCGGCAGTGTTTGAGGAAGTGGGAGTCTTACTAGAGAAAGCACATCCCTTGCAGTGAGCTTGCAGAGTTCATAGCCTTGCCATGTTTGCAGTTTGCTCTCTCTGCTTTGTGCTTAGGGTTGAGGGTGTGATCCTTCAGCTTCCTGCTCTTGTCTCAGTGCCTGCTGTCCGTCAGGGTCCTTCCCTGCCAATGATGGACTCTTCATTCTCTAGAACTGTAAAGCCAAATAAACTCTTCCTTAAGTTGCCTTCGGTCATGATATTTTGTAACAGAAAAGTACCTAGTGTAGTATAAACAAGACAAGTGAAGGTAAAAAATGGAGAAAGGAAATCTATTCAAAGTGGCCACACGGGGAGCAGAACAAAGATGCTCGGTGACCAGCCGCCTGCCTCAAGTCCATCTTTAGGGTTCTGTCGTTAGATTTGGGTTTAACAGGCAGCAAAAGGGACTCACTGTTAAGTATTCCTAGTCTCGGTGGTTGCCCTCATCCTTGACCCATCGTGGTCTCAGCTCCAGGCTCTCCTGCAAGGTGGCCTGACAAGCTGTCAGGACTGTAGACAGGTCCCTTCTCTGGCTGGCACCAGGCTTCAGCCTTTTCCTTCTCCCTCCATGAGACAGATTCCTGCAAAAACTGTGATTTCTTGGGGTTGTTGTTTCAGTAGTCTGACCACCAAAAGGGGGGCTCAGGTATCCTTTTATAATATCCCCATTCCTGACAAGATGGTTGAAATCGGATGTGAGGACCTAGACCAGCGGCTATCAACTGATGGGCCACAACCCCTTTGGTTTCACAAAGGTCTCATATCAGATATCCTGCAGATCAGATATTTACTTTATGATTCATAACAGTAGCTACATTACAGTTATGAAGTAGCAACAAAAATAATTTTTATGATTATGGGATAACCACAACATGTCTTTTTTTGTCTTGTTTTGATTTCTCTGTGTAACAGTCCTAGCTGTCCTGGAACTTGCTTGGTGGACCAGGCTGGCCTCGAACTCACTAAGATTCTCGTGCCTCTGTCTCCCAAGTGCTAGGATTAAAGGCGCGCACCACCATTACCCGGCACATCATGAGTGTCTTAGTTAGGATTCTATTGCTGTGAAGAGACACTGTGACCACTCTTATAAAGGAAAACATTTAATTGGGTCTGGCTTACAGTTCAGAGGTTTAGTCCATTATCACCATGGCAGGAAGCATGGAACCTGATTTCCCAGCCCCCAAAGAAAGTCCCTACTAAAGTCAGAAACTCCATCTGTCCTAAGGGATTTGAAGGCACCCTGTGCTGGCCAATGCTATGCCAACTTGACACAAGCCAGAGCCATCTGAGAGGATGGAACCTCAACTGAGAAAATGCCTCCATAAGATCAGGCTATAGGCACGCCTGTAGGGCATTTTCTTAATTAGTGATTGATCAGGGAGGGTTGAGACCATTGTGGATGGGGCACCCTGTCCTTGTGGTCCTGGGTTCTATAAGAAAGATAGTCGAATGAGCTGTGAGGAGTAAGCCAGTAAGCAGCTCTCCATGATCTCTGCATCAGTTCCCATGCCAAGTTCCTTCCCAGTTTGAGCTTTTGCCTTGGCTTCCCTTGAAGGACTGGGATTCAAGCTATGTAAACCAAATAAATCCTTTCTTCTTTTGGTCATAGCATTTCACACAGCAATATAAACCCTAACTAAGATGCACTCCTACATGACTGCTGATGGCATGATGTCTTCTAATGCTCTCCCTCTTCAGAGCTGCAGCCTGGATGCACATAGCCGTCAGCCTGCAGTTGGCCTCATGCAGCTCTTTTAAGGACAGCTCCATTGCAGCCCTTACTTCTGCTAACATGCTTTTTTTCTTTTATGCTATAATGCTTTCTAAGAGTCACATGAGCACACTGGGATAACATTAGGACATTTTGACTCTGGATTTTAGCACTCCAGGAGCGTCTCTGCCCACAGCAGAAGCAGGAGCCATAATGCATCTCAAGGTCACATAGTCTTCAGGGTTCATCCCTCTTAGAGCCAGTTCAACTAAGGTTTCCCTGGAAACCCATCTCTGCGAGCACCTTCCCATTCACATAATGCCTTTAGTATTTGACTTAAGTCACAAGACCCTTGGATCTAAGACCATGTGCAACACACGGCATGCTGGAGAGAAGGCTGTTTTTCATTTTGCTTACCCTGTATAAGACACATGCCCAGACAATCAGCACAACTTTCAAGGGTCAATTTGTATTCTGTCGACCTGAGTATCATTAACAAACTCTACCCATACGGCAGCAAGGAACATCTGGAGGTCCAAGCAGAGATGACGGCTCATTTTTCATAAGCTGCATTGACTCTGAGCAAACTGGAAAGACATTACAGACACCAGAGAGAGACTAGAGAAAGGAAGGAATAAGCCCTTTCTCCCAGCATCCCTAGGGAGAGCTGTGTTGCCTTTTCGGAGTCTCCTGGGCATGCTGTACCAACATTCAGTCGGAATGTCTTTTTGCAAGTAGATTTCAGATGCTAGGGAAGTGTCCCTCAGGGCCAGCTGGCTGGGAAAGCTGGAAGGGACCTTCAGTGCAAAGATATTTCTGCCTAGCCTGAGCCCACACAGAGTGTGTCGGGTGAGCAAGGGAAGGGGTCATGCCATGGGACAGAGAAGACGGTGAGATGTCCAGCTTGCTCAGTGTTCAGAGGATCCAGAAGCTGGTCCATGAAGGTCATGTGTGTACCCTTGGGTCCCATGACTACAATAGTGACATAGGTCTTTCTAAAACCACATGACAGATGAGACATTGGCTGTTCTCTCTAGAATGTAAGAAGTGAATCATGCCGTGTCCACGGCATACCTTTGCCTATTCAGCCTCTTAGCTCCTGGGGCATCCTAGAGTAGGGCGCATGACCCCAAGGTCCTCACCCTCTCAGGACCCATAGACTGGGAACAACAGCATCAAGCTTGCATGACTGGCACCCTGGGGAGGGTGTGGGAGACTTGGGATGTAAACAAAGTCTACCCACCCCCAACAACAATCCAAAGCAGAGTCTACCAAAGTTCATTCCAGGAAGCCAGGGGGTTATTGGGCATACCTAGAGAGCATCGCTGAGGGGTCATGTCTAGAATCTTGAGTGAGGGCCCATCCCTTCTTTTCTGAGTGAAAGTCGGGAATCTAAGGACCTGCTCCTGAGGATGGGTTATTTTGATGTTAAGTTGGGAGCATCACCCCAGCCCCTGGCATCCATTCCAGCCCCCTGGCCAGGGAGTTGTGTTGGTCTGGACTCCAAATCCCAGAATACTCCCACAGGGTATTTAAGTGGGAGCCCAGAGGAAGAACACATGGTCCCGGGTTTTGCATGTGCTCCTGGTTTTCTGTCTCCCCTGCCATGCTCCCGGCCACCTGAGAGTGCTGTATTTATTAAAACATGGGCATTTTAATTTGGTTTGATTTAACCTGATTGGATTTCTTTGCACCGGTGGAGCGGCTCGTCTTAGGATTTTTCCTAACAGTTACAAGCAGGGACAGCCAAGCTAACGTGCTGGGGGGGGTGGGGGGACACTGAGCAGGAGTCAAAAGCCGAAGTGATGTGAAAATCATGCCCTGGGAGAGAGTTCCTGGTGAGGGACAGGGGTGAAGAAAGGGCTTAGCTGGGGGCAGGGTAAGAGGTAGAAGAACTCAGGCAGATGCAGGAAGTGTGTCACAGTGGGCAGGCTTTGAGGTTTTAGAAGCTGCCCTACCTCTTGTTCTTTCTTTCTGTCTCTCTCTCTCTCCTTCTCTCTCACTCTCCTGCTGCCAGGCCTTCCCTGCCATGGTGAACTATATCCTTTATCCTGAAGTTGCTTTTGTTGGGCTAGTCTGCCACAGCAACAGAAAACAGTGCAGTGCACTTCTAAGGCTATGGCCACACATCTGGGTGATTAAACATACTGATGTACACCGCCAGTGTTCTTATGAATCTTCTAATTAAGATTGTGAGAGACAACCCCACTCAGGATTTGGTTTGCTTTAACTTTTATAAACTCTTTAAATGTAAAGTTAAGAGTGATAGACTCTTCTCTTCCTCTTCCTCCTCTTCCTCCTCCTCTTCATCCTCCTCTTACCTCTTCCTCCTCCTCCTTTGTTAGGTTTGATTTGGGGTGTTGTTTATTTGTTCGTTTGTTTTGAGACAGGGTCTAAGCTGCCCCAGATAACCTAGAACTCATGGAAATCTGCCTGCCTCTGCCCTCCCAAATACTGGGATTAAAGGAGTGCGCCACCACAACTGGTTCTATTTCTTTGCTTTTCTTCTTCTTCCTCCTCCTCTTCTTCTTCAGTTTGTTGTTGCTGCTGGTGTTTTCAAGACTGGATTTCTCTGTTTAGCTCTTTATGTCCTGGAACTCACTCTGTAGACCAGGCTGTCCTTAACTCAGAGATCTGCCTGCCTCTGCCTACCAAGTGCTGGAATTAAAGGTGTGTGCCACCACTGCATGGTTCCTTCTTTCCTTTTAATATGTATGTTCTAGTAAACTTCTTCCTGAGCACTGCCCTCTTGCATCCTATATGTTCTGATACATTGTGCTTTTGTTTTCATCATCTCATTGTTCTTTTCTTAGCGAGCTCTTCTTCAACCCAATGTTGGTTTAAGAGTATACTGTTTAAATTCTATGTATCCCCCTTACTTTCCAATTCTCCTTCTGTAATTGGCTTTTAGCTTCTGTTCTGGAACAAGCAAGATACATGATGCAGCTTCAAAGTCTTTTGACTTGCAGGAAGTCACTTTGTGTTCTAAATGTTGCTTATCCTATAACACATGCACTTAAAAGTATGTGCATTCTATGTTATTGGTCTCAACCAATATGTCCTTGACATATACGAGGTCTGGTTGGTTTAGAGCAGTGTTCCTCAACTTTCCTGGTGCTGCAATCCCTTAATACAGTTCCTCATGTCCTGGTGACCTCAACCATAAAGTTATTTTCATTGCTACTTCATAACTGTAATTTTGCTACTGTTATGAATTGTAATGTAAATATCTGATACGCAGATAGTCTTAGGTGAACCCTGTAAAAGGATCATTTGGTGCCCCCAAGGTTCTCAACAGGGTGAGAACCACTGACTTAGAGTGTTTTTTGAATCCTCTGTTCCCTTACTATCTCTATATGGGTGCCCCACATATTACTAACAGTGAGATACTGAAGCTTCTATTAGTGCCGTAGAAACAGCTATCAGTCTCTTCAAGTCTGTTGATATTTACAGCTTACAGTTTGGGCTTCTGTTATTCATAGCATACGTGATTTGGTTCTAGCATTTTGATCAGCACATACTTTTATAAATATGCAACAGTCTTTTTGTCTGTATAATGATTTTTAACTTGCAATCTTTTTTATCAGCCACTCACTTCCTGGTTTTCATTCTTTCATTTTCAAACTAGTTGTTCCTTTGAGTCAAGCAAGTTTACAGTAATCATCATATAGTTGCTCATGCTTTCCCTTTTATCTTAATCCAGTTTTTTTAATGTCTCTTTCAGTTGGTAAATTCAACCCACTTTCCTATTTTTTTCTTTTAAATGTCTCTTATCTCAAATCATTTTTACTCAATTCTTCCAATATAACCATATTCTGTACATGATCAACTTTTTCTCGGGTGTCATCTCATTTTCTCTTCCTTTCTTTATTCGGTATATTTGTTATTTATTACATCAGTGGTTGCCATGGAGATTGTAGTTACAAACCTGCGAACCATAGTGCAGTGTAGTTTGAGTTACTACCAACAATTTAATAGCTATTGCTACCCCATTTATTGTGTAATTGCTTCCTCTGAACTGAAATATTTCCTCCTGGGAGCTCACAAAATTTACCAAGGAGCTCATGAAACAAATAAGATTAATAAACCACCCCACTACCCTCCACACACATATAAAGGGTTTATACGCAGTGAACAACAACAGCTGGAGGAAGGAGGTCCTTCTGTGATGCAGGGACCTCTAGTGATGCAGCTTTTGTGAGCCATCGCCCCTGCAGTGGTGGCCAGAAGTGATGTGGCTGCCATCCTCTGTTAGTACCCCGCCCCCGCCGTGCTCTTCTAAGTAACCTCAGTAAACTCTGCCAAGCCAGACGCGGGTGGGATCATTTCTCTGGTCCGTCGTCAGCGCCCTGTCTGGTGTGGCTCAATGTTTGCTCACATCTGCTCCACTCCGTCTCGTCATCGTCACATTGTGTCTCGATGCGTTTGGGTTCCTCAACGCCGATCATAAAGATCGTCTTATGCATTTGTCTTTTAAATCACATGGGGAAGAAAAGAGGAAGTGGAACCCCAAGATAAAGCACTGGTGTCTTCTAAGTTACCTGTGGAATTACCCTTACTGAAGATCTTTTTCTTTATACAGCTCTGAGTTATCGACTAATATTCTTACATTTCAAACTAAAATATTACTGCTAGCATTTTTTGTAGGGCAGAGCTATTAATGACAGAGTCACATGTCCTTTATCTGAGAATGCTTTAATTTTCCCTTCACTTCTGAAAGGTAGCTTCAGCCAGATATAATATGACAAGCTTGTTTTTGTTTGGATTTATTTGGGTTTTTTGTTTGTTTGTTTGTTTGTTTGGTTGGTTGGTTGGTTGGTTGGTTGGTTGGTTGGTTGGTTGGTTGGTTGGTTTTAGGTTTCGTTTTAGTTTGAGACAAGGTCTCACTATGTATCTCTGGCTCACCTGGTTCTTGTTGTGTAGACCTGGAACTCCCAGAGAGGAATCTGCCTCTCTCTGCCTTGTATGCACTGGGATTAAAGCTGTACACCACCGCACTCAACTAGGTGGGTGGTTATTGCTGTTGTTTTGACAATGCCCACCACGGTCTCTGAGGAGAAGCTGACTGCTGGATATTCAGTGCACTCGGCAGTTGTCTCGCTCTGCCTGCAGTATTTTCGCTGGGCTTTGGGTTTGCAGTTTGATTGGAGCCTATCTTAATGCACTTGTGCTTGAGCGTCCTTGATGATCTCTCTAACCACCATGGATGTGTAGGCTGGCCCTTTCACACGTCCAGCTTTTCTTTTTTCTAATTTTCTTTCTTCATTTTTCCCTGTTTTCTCCTAGTATTGCCAAAACATGCACATTGATTCCCATATAGATCAATATGTGCATTGATGCCCATATAGTTTCCTTAGTTCTGACCATTTTTCTTCTTTCTTTTGTATTCCTGCTCCCCAGACTTGGTGCTGAACTCAATCCCTCCAAATTGAAACACTCCCTCTTGGAGGGAGAGGAGGGGGTGCTTAAGAATGAGCAAGCAAGCAAAACTTTACACTGTTCATGAAGTAAACCACCTCCACAGTTTCAGGAAGTTCCTGAAGTTACAAGATTCACAAAATCCCTCCCCCAGGTTATGTAAGCAGTAGTAATTGCTGGAAAGAGGACAGTCTGCTGAGGGAGCTCCAGGGCACAGCCTCACCTGTGCGTGCTGAGGCAGGCCCTTCAGTGAGGCAGCTGAGTCTTCATTCATGTTCCTTAAATATCTCCCTCCCCATACTCCTGTTTAAAAAAAAAAATTACCTCAATAAACACACTGATTCACTAGGGCAGACTGGAAGACTTGGGTGGAATCCTTTCTTTGGTCTGTTGTTGGTGTCCTCTATGGGGTGACGGACATTTGTTGACGTCTCCCCCCAGAAAAGTCACACAGCGTTGAGCAATCCCAATGGTCTCGTGGACTCCACTCTCTCTGCCTGCGCATCTGTGCCGCTGGAGCACCTAGTGAATGGTCCCTTTATTTATTGTACTTTCCCTTCAGTCTTCCTATTCCACTTTGAAGTTTTCACTTACTTGAATAATGTTCCCTATTTATTCGTCCACCATTTTTCTGATTGCCTTGTCCATGACCTCCTTTATCTCACTGAGCATAGGAAAAAAATCTAGTTTTGTCTAGTAAATTCAATGTCTGAACTTCCTTGAAACAGCTTATGTTGCTCTCTTTTCATGTTGAGAAGTGGATATTTTAAATGTTTCAGTACAGCAACTCTGGAAATGTGATTTTTGCTCTCCCCAGGGATACCTAGTTTTATCTGTTAAGAGCTTTGCCCATCTATTCATGTGGTGACTTTTCCAAACTATTTCTGCAAAAATCACAGGCCTTATGCTATGGGCTCACTGAAGTCCCAGCTCCATGGCCCTAACTGCCCGGAACCAATAAGAAAAGGGAAAGGAGGCAGTGTTCTGTCCCTCTGACTTCTTTGGACAGATGCTGTTTCAGCCTGAGTGGGCTAAAACACACTAGCCAGTCTTTATGCTACACCCTGGGGCCTGCATCTGACAGGGAGGAACGCAGTTCCATTTGGAAGACAAGGTTTAGTAGCTGTCCTGGCAGCAGCCAGCCGCAGCACTAATGCTGACCATGAGAGGCTGGTAGTTGTGACACAAAACAGCAACATTCACCATTCTCTTTTTTTCTCTCTCTCCTTTTTTCATACACATGTGCATACATGTGTGTAGTGTGTGTGTGTGTGTGTGTGTGTGTGTGTAGTGGTACACATACATGTGGAAGTCAGAGAACAACCTCAGGTGTCATCCCGCAGATGCAGAGTGTGTGTGTGTGTGTGTGTGTGAGAGAGAGAGAGAGAGAGAGAGAGAGAGAGAGAGAGAGAGAGCACATACATACAGAAGTCAGAGGACAATCTCAGGTGTCATCCCCCAGATGCAGAGTGTGTGTGTGTGTGTGTGTGTGAGAGAGAGAGGGGGGGGGAGAGGGAGAGGGAGAGGAAGAGGGAGAGAAGGGTTGCACATACATGCAGAAGTCAGAGGACAACCTCAGGTGTCATCCCCAGATGCAGAGTGTGTTTGTGTGTGTCTGTGTGTCTGATCTGTTTTGTTTGATCCCAGTGGTCTTGAGTTTTGCCAAGCAGTCTTTACTAAATAGACAGCTGGCTTCCAGGGGGGCTACCTGCTCCACCTCATTTTGCCATAACTGGGCACAAAGATTGTTGTGTAAAGTGTTTCCTCTGGGATTGAAACATTCCATCCTGTAGAGAAGCTTCTTAAACAGGAAAGTAAACAACTCAAAATAGCTTCAGGAAATCCCTGAATCTGACTAGATTCAATAGGCTCCTCTCTTGCAGAGTAACCAATAAAGAGTCAGTCTCAGACACGCCAAGCTGTAAGACTCTGAGACCAGACCAGCTGCCTGGAAGAGGTTTACACCAACTGAAATCACTTAGACGAGGTATTTTCTAGCCTGTAGAACTGTCTGCAGACTGCGCTGTGTGCTCCAGGGTCTTCGTTTTTGTGAGATGTGACCCATGTTGGGGTAGGCTGTGGTGATACAGCTGTCTTTGAGTCATTTCTGCTCCTGTAAGTAATATGAGTAAATCACTAGTTCACCAAGCTGGACATTGGTCTATCTTGGGTTCCCTATGAGGAGTAGACATGTGTGTTGCATCTCCCCAAGAAAAGTTTTGTCACGTGGGTGCACTACACTGCATTTGACTTTACATGCATCTGTAGGGATCTGAACTTGGGTCTTTATGCTTGTGAGGCAAGAACCGTACCTACAAAGCCATCTCTCCAGCCTGGCCAGCTATTCATCAAACAGCGCCCCTGAATACTTCAAGGATTTTACTAGATTCCAGATTTTCCAAAGTTGGAATTTCAGTTTGCCAGCTTAATACTTTTTAGAAAAGACCAATTCCTAGAGTTTCATATTCTGCCTATTTCTGTGACCCATTGCATTCTACCATTTTGTAGCTGGCTCTATTCTTTCTATGCTTGCAATTGTATCCTCTTTGGAAATAAGTTGTCTTTTATTTCCAGAAAATCTTCAAATGAGTTCATTCAGCAACATCTTAACCCCTTGTCAATATCCCCCATGTTGAAGATCCTATGTGTGACACTAATTTCTAGAGATATGAATAAAGGTCTACTCATCTCAGAATGGAAGCCAATGACAGACCAAAATAAGAATTCTGCCAAAATCCAACTTGGTGAACCCATGAGTTTTATTGGGGTTACTTATAAGAATATGGGTATATTAGTTACTTTTATGCTGCTCGATAAAATAACATGGCCAAAAAAAGTTCATTGTAGATTATGGTTCTGTTGGGTTAGAGTACATGATGGTGGAACAGAGGCAGCAGGAGCTGGATGCTGAGAGCAAAAGCAGTCTAATTACATCTTGAACTATAAATAGGAAGAGGAGAAAGTGAGCTCAAAATGGCCCAAGTCTTTAAACTCTCAAAGCCTGCCTTCAGTTACATACTTCCTCCAACAAGGCTACACCTTGTAAGCCTCCCCAAACTGCGCCACCAACTGGAGACCAAGGTCTCAAATGCCAGAGTCTGTGGGGGACGTTCTCAACCAAAGCACCATGTTCCAAACTCCCTGGCTCCCATAGGCTCATGGCCATATCATAAGGGAAAATGTGTTTAGTCCATCTTCAAAGGCCTCCCATGGCTCTGTCACAACACTGTTGAAAAGTCCAAGTCTTTTCTGAGAATCAAGGCAATCTCTTAATTGTAACCCCTGTAAATTCAAAAGCAAATCATATACTTCCAAAATAATAATGGCACAGAAAATACATTGCATTCCAAAAGGGAGGAAGAGTGGCATAATGAGGAAATAATTGGACCAAATCAAGAGCAAAATCCAGCAGGGAAAACTAAATCTCGCAGCTCCATGTTTAATGTCAAATGGCTTAGGCAGCTCCACCCCTCCAGCTTTGCCGACTGCAGCACACATCTCTCTGGGTCTGATTCTACTCCACAGATGCAGGGGTCCTTAGCGGATGTCTCACAGTCCCAGCATCTCCAGCATCCTCTCCAGTGCAGCCCAGGGGTCCCCTTCACAGCTAAACACGGTGGCCTCTCAGGGCCTCCCTTGCCACATTCTGCCTGGCCTCAGCAGCCTTCTGAAACCACAATTCTATGTCCCTTTTTAGAGTCCTGACTCTTACATCACCGTGTGGGTGATCCTGCAAAGTTCAGCTGCCAGCTGGGCCACTTGAATCACATTTGCAAGCAGCTTTCATTTGTTCCTTTCTACAAGTAGAAAATTCCTTAGGCCTTTTCCTTACACAAGTAGGATGCTTATCTGGATAAGGTCTTGCCCTGAGGTCTCACCCTTGCCTTTATTCCAGTGCTCCAGGCCTCTCTTTTAATCTCAGCATCTCTTTTGTATTACACTTGCGTGCTACATTGAGTTTCCTTGTGCTTTATTTTTCCCTTCAAACTGTACATTTTTCAATCTCTTTCTGCCTTACTTCTTTTTCTTTGTAGACCATCATGTTAGGTCTCAAAAACACAGGACAAATGGCTAGCTGAGGTGCCTATAGCATACCAAATGGGACACTGGCCAGATCTCCCAGCATCCCTCAGTACCTATGGCTCCTCCCAGCACTTCTCACCCCATCCCCCAGTGTAACATGAGGGCCGGCTTGTTGGGGTTTCTGTCCTACCCAGTTCCCATGGCCAGTAAGCCCCAAAGAAAATCACACAGAGGTCTACATTAGAGATAAACTGATTGGCCCATTAGCTCAGGCTTCGTATTAGCTCTTGTAACTTATATTAACCCATTTGTATCTATGTCAGCCACATGGCTCAGTACCTTTTTTCAGTGGGAGCAAGTCACATCCTGCTTCTTTGGTGATCTGGGCAGGACTGGGGAAGAATGGGTTTCCTCCTTCCCAGCATTCTCCTGTTCTCATCACCCTACCTCTACTTCCTGTCTGGTTGACCCGCCTATACTTCCTGCCTGGCCAATCAGCATTTATTTAATTGATTGACAGAATACAGACAATTCTCCCGCACCACTCTAACCTAAACCTTTCCCTTCCAGGAGCTGGGCTTCTCCTTCCCTTCCCCCAGCCTGAACACTATATAACTCAGCCATTTTAGCTACACTAGTTTCTTGGTCTCTCGGCCCACGTCTGTAGCTCCTCTCTTGCTCTTCTTGCCCCTCTCTCCTCTCATGGTCAGGTTTAGTTTGCCACCCATGTTCAGCCTGGACTCTTCCCTCTGCCTGCTTTCTCCCTTCTATCTATAACAAAAATCTTCCCCACACTTTAGGAGTCACCATGCCGTCCTCCTTCTATTTCATTTTTTTCCATTTACATCATAAGGATGTTTACTGATATAACCTCACAACACGGTCAGTATTAGGCTGTCTTGATATCCCCACTGTCAACTAATTGAGTCCATTATTTTTAAATTTAGCCTCAGAAAAGTTCTTAGGACATGAGCAGAAAGCAATCACATTTTTTTTGCCAAAATATCACAGGAACAGACTCTGTCCCATTGCTAATATTGCTCCCTTATAGAAGCTCTTGAGCTGGGCCTCCACAGTCTGCACCGCCCTCAGCACTGCTGTCTCTGCACCACCAAGGTCCTTGTACAATGGGCTGTTACTTGAATTACAGCTTTCAATCATTTTTCTAGTCCAAAGTCTTCACATTTCTCCCCAAAAGCACATGGTCAGGCCTGTTACAGCCATGGCCCACTCCTTGGTACCAACTTCTCTCTAGTTAGTCTACTATTGTTGTGATAAAATGTCATGCACATGGAATTTAGTCTTTGAGGAGTTTATTTGGATTGATGGTTTAGAGAAGCAGAGTCCATCATTGTGATGTATAGTCAGAGCTACAAGAACCAGAAGTTGAGGGCTCACATCTGGCACTGCAAGCAGGAAGCAGAAATGATGAGATTACAAGTCTTTACACTCTCAAAGCCTGCCTCCAGTGACATATTTCCTTCAACAAAGCCCAACCTTCTAAGTTTCCCCCCAAAAAGCACCACCATCTGGAGACTAAGATTTCAAATGCCAGCGCCTACTGGGGACAGTCTCATCAAAACAATCACAATACAGAAGGAGTCACTTACAGGAGCAGAAATGACTCAAAGACAATGGCATCACAAAAGCCCACCCCATTGTGAGTGACAGCTTATAAACTCTGGAAACCTAGAGTGAACAGCACATTCTGAGGGCAGCTCAACAGGCTGGAGTGTGTCCTTTCCAGGGAGCTCAGCTGGTCGGTCTGAGCCTCTTCATGTAGTCCAGCTGCCTCTGCCACTTCCAGTAGGCTCTGTTCTCTGCTTCTTCTACATATCTTGTCTGAGGGTGTCTCTCAGAAGACCTTAGTGTTGCTATATACTAGAGTGGGGGAGAAGGCTAGTGAATCTGGTCAGTTTCCAGGAATTTCTGAAGCTTTTGAGTTGTTTACTTCCCGTTTCCCTGCAAAGCAGAGCGGTTGCCTCCCCACAGCCTGCTGTTTCACTTCCTTTGTAACATCCTGAGACTGCACAAACTTCCCTCCAAGAGCTTTATGAGGAAATCCCCCACACCGCAGATATTTTAAATTTTTATTTCAAAATTTTTCATATAACATATTTTGGTTATATTCTTTTCCCTTCCCTAAGTCTTCCCAGATCCTCTCCACTTCCCTACCCAGCAAACTTCATATTCTATTTCATAAAAAGACAAAAAAATTTAAATGAAAATCAAAACAGACCAACTAAAACAAAAGAAAATAAGACAAAAATGAAAATAATAAAACAGTAACAAGCATAGACAAAGACACACACAGAGGAAGAAAAAAAAAAACAAACATGGGGTATTGGCCAACTACTCAGGCTGGGGGTGGGGTGGGGGGCTGCCCTGGTGTGTGGTTTATATACTCAATGTCACTTCACAGCAAATAAACAGATTTTCTCTCCCAGCAGTTATCAATTGCAAGTAGCTTCTTGGTTAGAGGTGGGACTTCTCTCCACTTCCTCTCTCAGTTCTGGGATTTTGTCTGCTTTAAACCTGTGCAGGAGGCCGGGCAGTGGTGGTGCACGCCTTTAATCCCAGCACTTGGGAGGCAGAGGCAGGTGGATCTCTGTGAGTTCGAGACTAGCCTGGTCTACAAGAGCTAGTTCCAGGACAGGCTCCAAAACCACAGAGAAACCCTGTCTCGAAAAACTTAAAATAAATAAATAAATAAATAAAAATAAACCTGTGCAGGTCTTGTGTGTGCTTTCACAGTCTCTGTGAGTTCATATGTGCATCAGACCTGCTGTGTCTGGAAGATACAGTTTCCTTGGCGTGGTCCACACCCTCTGGCTTTTACAAGCTTTCTGCCTCCTCTTTGACGTAGATCCCTTAGCCTTGAGTGCAGATTATAGTGAATCCCAGTTTATCCCTGAATCAATGGCGCTCTACTCCCTTGAGTTCTGTAAGAGGTTTTTGCTGTTGTTGTTGTTGTTTTGTTTTATTTTGTTTTGTTTTGTTTTGAAAGTTTGAGGATTGGAGTCTTGTGAGGGAACAGGAACTTGCACCATAGCCCTGGGTCCTCCCACAGGGATCATCCTGCCTGCAATGCCATCCATCATTCCTAACCTGAAGAAACACCCTGGAGACAATAATAGTTTATCTCATTTGTTGGAGTTGACCAAAGGACCTGTTCTGGTATTTATTTTTTATTGTAGAATTTAACTAACTAATATGTCCCTTTTATATTAATTTGTCCTGCTTTTCTGAATTTTACTCTATCCTGCTTTTTAGCCTGAATTACAATGTTTCCATTTATGTCTGCTAAAAATTGCAAACCACACAGCGGCCTGATTTGCTTCACTGTAATCTGATATGCCTCCTATGTCTTGACACACAGGGTCTTCACATTGTGTTTCTTTGGTTTTTTAGCCATTGCATTTCCAATTTTCTCTTTGACTCAAGAGCCATTTAAGAAATAGCTGGAGTGTGTTGTGGCAGTTTTCACACAGAGGGAGGTTTTTCCTCTCTCCTGGTGCTAACCTCCATTTTCACTGCGCTGGGTCAAAGCAATGACCTGTGCAATTGGAGAAATTTCATTTGGAGGAATTTTGCTGCAAGTTTTTTCTTCTTTGTTGCCTAATGAGAGAAAGGCTTTTGCAGATGTCCTGTCTGCATTGGAAAAGGCATGACTCTCAACCTGAAGGGCACAACATTTGTCATGCAAGCTATTACATCATCCTGCTAACTTCATCACTTAGAGTTCCCACATCCTCATGGACATCTCAAGCACCTAGACCGTTACTTTCATGCCACTGTGATCAAATGCCCCAAAACAGCAACTTAAGGAATGAGGTTCATTTTGGCTCACAGTTCAGGGGACACACTCCATCATGATAATGAAGAAGCTATGGTCATGGGAACAGGTTAGTCCATGGTGGCAGGTCTGTTATCCCTTCTAGCATAGTGCCAATCAGAAAGCAGAGACAGGATTGGAAGCTAGAAGGTGGGGCTATACCCTCAAAGGTCCTAACCTCAGTTGTCCATCATTGCCATTCAGGTCCAATTCTCCCCAAACAGCTCCACCAGCTGGGGACTGAGTGTTCAAATCCATGAGTCTGTTGGGGATAGTTGACATACAAGCGATAACGCTGAGCTATGTGCTCATTTTCCACTCTTTCCTAATTTCTTTGAAAATTTTATTATATTCACAAATACAGTAGAAGAAGCTAGTGTCAGTCCAGAGCCTCTTATTATCCTGGAATGCTGTTTTTTAGGGCAGAGAAATGGGGTTGGTAGAGTTCACTAAGGAAAGGTGTCAGGGACCCTTGTCCTAAGGATGTTTGCAGAAAGCCCCACTACCTTGAGAGCTGTTTGCTAACAGAACCTGCCTCACATCCCAACTATCTTGATAGCAGGGACCATTGTCCTAAGAATGTTTGCAGAGAGCCCCCACATCCCAACTACCTTGAGAGCTGTTTGTTAACGGAGCCACAAAAAAAAAAAAAAAAAAAAGTTTCCGCTTATACCAGGTGTGCTGACTGGTGACCTTTGCTGCCCCAGCAAAGTTCCTTCTAACTCCCCCACCCCAAACCAAAATCCTCATTCAAGGGCTATATAAGCCGCAACCATTACGCTAATAAACTGAGACCTCGACAACAGAACTTTGCTTGGTCTTGTTTCTCTCTCCCATCCATGATTCTTTCAGGTAGTGCCTCTTCAGGACCCTGAATAACTGGACCTGCTGGACGGATCAGAAAGAAGGAGCCTTCAGGAGTCCTCAGAGGGAGCTCTTTGTGCCTATGTACCTGGAGCTACTCACTGCCAACCCTCTGCTCATTGTTCCCACTCTGGGAAGTGATGGATGTTAGTGAGATTCCAGGTTCCATTTCTTTGGACAACCAATCCACACAAACCATGAGGGAAATTGCACATAACTATGGTACTAAGATTAAGGAATTAAAACAGCTGTAGCAGGAATGAGAGACGGCTAAGCGAGTAAAGTGTTTGCATTTCCGTGATACAAGACTCGGGCTATATGCAGCGTCCATTTACTCTTCCAGTGTAAAATGGAAAGGCAGCTCATTTCTACTCCCCTCAACACCACTCTCCTTGTTTTCTTCCAATCTTAGAACCAGCTTCGTGTTATCGTTATTATTAATATCTCTTAATGGTTAGTATTGAGATAATAAGGCATATATCATTATCAAAACAGAATAACACAAATCGCAAACCTCAATAGAATACCTTCACATGCTCACCGCACAGACAAACTTGAAAATTCTAATAATATCATTTCCATAAACACCATGCTGTCACAGGAATTCTCCTGTGCCCATGGAAGCAGAAATTAGCACAACTCTGAAAAACTGCTGGGCCTCATCTGATAAAGCCGAACACTTGCTTCACCTCTCAAATGTTTTATTGTTGATTTCATTTCATATATTTATCTAGTGAATTTTAGTCATCTTTGCTCCCAGTTCCCCATCTCATCCTCCTCCCACTCCCACCAGAACCTTCCTCTCAGGAGGTTGTCCACCTACCTGCACATCTTCTTGTGAGTAGCCCACTGGGTTGAATTAAAGTTTCATGTCAGAGTGTAGGTGGAAGGCTATTCATTGGCGCACGGGTGATGTATCTGTGGTTACACGACTGAAGAAAATGACTGCAGCGACCAGGAACAGCCAATAGTCCTGTGGGCCCCTGCTCTATCAGGGATGAGTTGTCAAAGGGCTCAACCTTGCGCCAGTCTTGTGCGGACAACCACAGAGGCACTGAGTTCATGAGTTCATGAGGGCAGCAACTGAGTCACGTCCAGAAGATGTCTATTTGCTGCACGTCTCCCCATCTTCTGGCCCTTACACTCCTTCCACCTTTGTAACGACTACACCTGCATTACTCTCTCTGTACAGTTCGCAAGCCACTGTACCATACGTGAGCCGGGCAAGGGCCTGGAGATTGAAAGAACACACAAGAGACCTGGGTCATTTGAAAGGAGATCAGCCGAATGCCATTTATTCAAACTTAGGAAAGACCTTAAATACCTAGCCGCTGCACAAAGGAATACTCCCCAGGCAGGTGGGAAATTACCACACCCAAGGTGGAGTCAACAATGCCCTTTAGCTAATCACCAGAGGGGCAGAGGGAGCACTGGAACAAACAGGAAACACTGGCTGGCCAGAAACTTCTCAAAATGAACCCCAGGAGCAGGGGTAGACCCATGGGCCCTACGCACCTTCTCCCCTGTGATGTTCCCAGAGTCTTTGAGGACATTACAGAGCTGTCCCATTTAAGGCCAAATGTAGGAGAAGGGCCGCTTGTTCGTCCCAGTCACCCGGCCAGCTTAGCCCCAAAATAACCACACAAAACTGTATTAATTAAAACACTGTTTGACCCATTAGCTCTAGCTTCTTATTGGCTAACTCTTACATTAATTTAACCCATTTCTATTAATCTGGATATCACCACATGGCAGTGGCTTACCAGGTAAAATTCCCAGCCTCTGTCTCTGGTGGTTCCATGGCATCTCTCCGACTCTTTCCTTCTCCCAGCATTCAGTTCCGTCTTCCCCGCCTACCTAGGTTCTGCCCTATCAACAGGCCAAGGCAGTTTCTTTATTCATTAATGGTAATGACTGCCCACAGAGGGGATTCTCACGTCAGGCAAACATCACATACTCTCAGAACTTGGGCTAGTTTGGGGTTCTATAGCAACCCCTGCTCTACAGTAAGCAGATTCTCTGCTGAAGGCTTGACAAAACATTACTCTCTGGGTACAAACATGAGTATTAAGAAGGTAGAGTTGTTCATGACAGCATGAACATTACAATGGTGGTAAGCTTCCCTTGTGCCTATGAATTCCCTAGTCATGAGCTTTTGGCCAAGTTTACAGGATCAGATTCTTTCCTGCAGAACCTGCCTCAATCCAATCAGAAAGTGGTTTAGGCATCCCCACACTAGCCGTGCCACTGTGGCACTAGAAGACCCACATTGTCTAGTAGGTCGTTACTATAGCTGTAGAATTCATAGCTGTATGAGATTGACTTTTCTCCCCCAACACCCTACCTAGCACCTTCAGGCAATATGAAAGCTATTGAGTAAAAAGGATGCTTCCAGCTAAGCCTCAGCTTGATTCGTCATGTGACCAAAGTGTTCAGTGTCTTCAGCAACAGGGTCTTACCATCAATGTCCAGTGAGCACCTGAGAATAATGGCAATAGCCAAATTACTTGGGGGAATTCTGTGACTTCCCTGGTTGAAAACTTATAGGGAGCCATATCTGGCATTGGTATTTTTACTTACCAACCCATGGCTTCTATAAGGAGCATTATCTGTCCATAGAGGAGACCTCCATTCAAATTTTCTTTTTAAAATATCTATTATATTTTAATAGGCTTATAAAATAGTAACTTTCATTGGGCTTGGCATCTGATTTTCTTATAACCAAAAAAAATTAAATAAATAAATAAAAAATGCTACTTCTAGTTATACAGCCCAAAGAAATGCAGGCATTTGTGTCTCGGAATATATATTCAAGAAAAATCACAATGAGGGGATGACTCAAGGGATGAAGTACTTGCCATGTATGCCTATTGACCTAAGTCTCGTCCCCAAGAACTTATGTAAAAAGGCTGGGTACAATGATACACAGCCGGATCCCAGCACGGCCCTGCTTTCCCCTCTGGATGTGCTCTTCCCTTCGCATGGAGCACACAGGTGTCCACACAGCTTACCCTGACTTTCTTCTGGCATGAATACAAAGACCAGCCTGTCAGGAGCCATTTCAGGCTTCTCCTTTTTCACATCTCACAGGGCCTTGAAGTAAAAACCTTGAGACATTATGTGCTAATCTTGGAGATTCAAGCTTCAGAGGGCACCTCAGAGTGTCTTCCTTGTTTGCTGCTTATCACTAACAGCAGGTGCTCTAGCCACTGACCTTGCAACTGCCCCCACTTAGCTGCCTAGCTACCGAGCCCCTCCTTCCCTTCCCCCTTCCCCCTCCTTTCCTTCCCCCTTCCTCAGTTCCCCCTACCCAAGCTCCTCACTGAGGAGTATATAAGACATAAAACTTGCTTCAATAAATGGATGCCTTGACAAAAAGAATACTGCTTGGCGTCCGTTTCTCTTTCCTGCCCATGTCTTTCAGATAGTGCCTCTTCAGACCCTGGAATAACTTAGGACCTGCTGGGCGGGTTACCAGCCCGTGTCAAGGCCTTTTTGGACCACCCTCTATAAAGCTCCTTTCTTCATTCCTGCACTCCGTTCCCTAACAATTATTTTAGTTGTTCATAGGACACATTATTTTCTCACACTACATGTGGCTAGTTGACTTATGCAGTCTGTTTTCCTAGCTGGCCATTACCTGGAAAGCAAAAGTTCTACAAGAGGTAGGGACATCCTCCTGTTCAGTGCTCCATGAAGGAAGAGCTGTGCTCCTGTTTGGTGCCTTGCTATTCTCCCGAGTTCCTAGAATAAGTTCCCTAAAAGCCAGAGCTTCAGGGTAAGCTCTGATGAACAAGAGTGAAGGGGAAAAGAATGAGCCAAGGAAGAAGGGGAAGAAAAACAAGACAGTCCAGACCAAGTGGGAGTCAGCCAAAGAGTACAGACTGCTGGAGCAAGACCACAGTAGGTTCGCTGGCCATGGTGGTTGGCCATGATCTGGTCTATGGACACTACCGTGTCTGTATTTCACAGCCACTGGAACAGTTCCTGTCCCTGTGTAATGTAGGTGATGATGTTAGCTGTCCAGAGGACTGCAGAGTTCATTCCCTGGCAGGAATAAAGAACTGAATGGCTGGAAATAACAGAATATGCCAACAGCACTGCCACCAATGGCACTTGGTAACAGTGGAGGAAAGGAAAAGCAAAGGCTTTATGCATGCTAACAGTCCATCAAACACGCCTGCTCGGGTATTTTATAGGGCCCTTGATCTCTCCCTTCACTCCACGAACCCCATCTATGTACCATCCCTGTGCCTTCCTGACAGTTTTCCTCAAAGCCTTCTGGGAACAAGCAGTAGCCATTTCAGAGGGCCTGCTTTCCCATTCCTTGTCCCTAGAACTGTGCTGTATTCTGCATGGCTTCTAGGCCAGCCTTTGGAGTGAAGCAGCTCCCACAGGATAGGTCTATGACCTTGTGAGAGGCTCTCAGTGACTGGACTCTAGGCCCATGGCAGGGGTTTTACAGTCAGGTGTCATCCAGGAGCCATCCTGAGCATCATGAGCAAGGGAGCAAGCAAGTGGCCAGGACCAGATGAATCCAAGATAAAGCAGAGTTCAGGGACACAAGGGAGATTTCATGGGGCACTTGGTACAGATGTGCCTTTGCCAACTGACCAGAAATGCCACTTCACCTTCTGTTTGCCCTTTCATTTTCCCCATGGTGTGTGCAAGCGTGCATGCGTGCATGTATGTGTGCATGCGTGCATGTGAGTGTGTGTGTGGACATGCAGGTGAGCATGCTCATGTGTGTCGAGGTCAGAGATCGACATTAGGTGTCTTCAGTTTCTCTCAACCCTCTGTTCTGTTTTGTTTCATTTAGTTTTGTGAGACAGAGTCTCATCTGAAGCTTACTAATTCAGCTAGACTGGCCGGCTAGGGTTAGAAATAAGTTGAGAGTCACAGAGAAAGAGACCCCCAGTCCAATGGAAGTGTCTGGAGGGGCAGAACTTGCTCCTGATCAAGAGTGCGCTCCAAAGAGCACAACACTCAGAGACTGAATGCACTTGGTTTTTATTCTAATACAGGTGGTGACCGTGTTTCCCCCATTGGCTGGGGTCCGACCTCACAGTCTTACTCGATTGGCTAGTCCTGAAGGAACCGGCCAGAGGAAATGAAGGGGAAAGAGGCCAGCCACTTACCACAGGATGCAGAAGGACCTTTGTGTAAACAGAGGTTTTACTGAGGAGGTAGGCCGTTAAAACATTTGCATAAAAGTCTTACAAGGTGGGGGAGATGAAAAGATTTAATTCCTTGCCATTAACACAAGCTTTATAGCATTTCTTAGAAAAGACTCCTATTTAATGTTTCTTACACCAGTGGCCTCCAGAGGTCTGCCGGTCCTGCTCCACTCATGCTGGAGCTACAGATGGAGAAAGATACCTGGACAAAAGGGTTTCCTGAGACACTCACTGCGTCACACTGCAGCTTCCATGGTGAGATTTCCCCTCTTTTTTTCTTTTCTTTTTTCTTTTAAATTTTATTGGGTAGGGGAGTGCTGCAAGGGTGGATTGGATACACAGGGACAGGAAATGAATAGGGTCGAGATACAAGATGTGAAAGACAGGAGGATTAAATAAAAACAAAGTTGCAAAAATTTAGCTGTAACAGTAGTGGTAGGTGTGTGTGTGTGTGTGTGCGTGTGTGTGTGTGTGTGTGTGTGTGTGTGTGTGTGTGTGTAAGTCAGAAGACAGCTGTGTGGAGTAAGCTATCTTCCCCCACATTTATGTGGGTTCTGGGGAATCTAACTCAGGTCATAAGGTTTATACAGCAATCATTTACCCACAGGTCCGTCTCGCCACCCTGACTTTTCTGCGGGTCTGGAATCCACATTTAGCTCCTCATGCTTGCATAGTGTCCATCTAAAAACAGCTCTCACTTCAAAAGGCACAAGAAATAGTTCATTCTGGAGCCAAGTTTGAGTGACCGTGACCTGGGAACATGGATTTAGATTACCCCAGGCCTCATGGTCCAATCTGGAAGTAGTTTTGTGGAGTTTTATAGTGAAAGATCAAAGAAAATTATAAACCCAGGCATTTGAAAAATGTATTGTTGGAAGCGTCAGGGAGGTGGGTTCCAGCCAGTTGGAGGAATCTCAGCTACAGGCCCTCGGTCAGCAGTTCTCAACCTGTGGGTCAAGACCCCTTTGGGGTCATGTATCAGATATCCTGCATATCAGATGTTTACATTATGGTTCATAACAGTAGTAAAATTACAGTTATGAAGTACCAACTTCATTTTATGATTGGGGTCCCCAGAGCATGAGGAACCGTGGTAAAGGGTGCAGCGTTAGGAAGGCTGGGAACAGCTGCTTGAGATGCCGCATGATAGTGTTCTTGGCACCTTGATTGCCGGAGAGCAGAGTTTAGTTAAGCTGCATCCCAAAGGTTATCAGTTACGGCGGTGGACTAGGGATGGTTCTTCAGGAAGCTAGCTACACACAGCTGAATAGAAAATGTAATTGGGCTCGAACAGGCAATGTTCTAAACTCCCCACAGTCAATCCGCCTCTGCCAACAAGGTTTTTTCCCAGCGTCCTCATTCACTACAGCAAGCAGAGCTGGGTGGTGGTGGCGCACACCTTTAATCCCAGCACTTACTTGGGAGGCAGAGGCAGGCAGATCTCTGTGAGTTGAGTCCAGCCTGATCTACAAAACGAGTTCCAGGACAGCCTGGGTTACAAAGTAAGACTGTATCTAAAAAAAAAATGTTGGGCAAGCATCTTACTAACTAAACCCGCTCTCCCTAACCCTGAGCTACCTGGCTTTCTTCTGTGCTCATATTTATAACAATATGCTACCAAGCACATGGCTGAGTGGTTAAACAAGTAATGTCTGACTTCTTGGTGTTGGCACACCTATACTACGATTTCTCTCTTCCAGACACTGAGTCCTGCGTCCCATGATGCTTGTGCCCATTCTTTCTGGGACAATGAGAGTCCAGTATTTACAAACAGAACATCTGGATGATTCCACACACACACACACACACACACACACATACACACACACACTTTCTATGCAGCTGCCTTTGCTGTGTCTCTCACGTCCCACATGGAGAACTAGTAGCCACCTAAGCTTAGTCAAGCTACAGAGAATTCCTAACAGGAGCGGAGAACCAGCGGAGCACTCAGGACAAATGCAGTGACTCGATCTCCACCTGTAATTAGCACAGTACTCCAGTTCTCATAAACATCCAGTGATCTTTCAGGGAAGGAAATCACCATGGAGGAGCCTTGATTTAGGACACTTAGAGCAAAGAGGCCTTGTTAACGCAGTGCCAGGCCATGCACTGGTGACCTTTTAACCTGAACTGTCTGCCTATACACACCCAGTATATGCTGACCTTGCGAACTGGGTAAACCACCTCAGGAAGGAAATTGATGATTGTTTGTAACTGTTAAGTTTGAGAGACCAATCCCCACGCTTCCTGAGACTTCCCAGTCCTTTCCCTGCAAGACAGCATGACCTTTGCTGCCCCAACCACAATGCTTGACAAAAAGATATATATATATACCTAAAGTGCCCACACACATACACACACACACACCTGCTGTAACACTGGGAAATCAGCCACCAGTCTATAAAGCCTGCAACTTGTTTGAAAGGTGTCTCCCGGGTTACAATCCCCAAAGAGATGCAAGTCTTATCTAGGTGAACAAACCTCTAGTGGGAAAGAAAGTTGTTAACTAACGCATCTCCTCCCACCTTCTCTTGACATTTGGTCTTGCTCAGTTGTTTTGCAGTCCACTCACAGCAGGGACCCTGCGCTCTTTGGACATGGTGGTTATGTATGTTGAATGAAGGCATGCCATTTGCTGAAGACATCACAGAAGCCGACACAGAACTGGGATGATTCAAGCGGATCTCACCTGGAAGCCTCCTCCATTCTAACTTCCATAGTACCAGAAAGTACCAGGCAAGCTGCCAGGGCATGGAATCAATTAATAGTCCTTCCTCACTGCACCACCTATGAAGCGCAGCAACAACCCGGATTAGGCACAAACCACACCCAAACACCTGTGTTCACAGAGAGATCCTTTATTAAATGGGGAGGGGAGGGAGTTAAAGTGGCTGCTTTCTTGACTCGGGCAGATAAACAGCAGCAAATGACCTCGCAGCTGTCATTCTTAAGAAGAGAAAGCGGGGAGGTCTGTGTCAGAGTGAGCTCGGGTGCGGTAGAGAAGGGGAGGGGGACAAGGGAAAGGAGCAGGGATATTGGTCTTGGAGGGACAAAGGACCGCCTCAGGACAGAGAAGACAGATGTGGCACGCAGGCAAATGGCAGTTTATAAAGGCAAAGGGGGAAACCCTGGGTTAGGATAAGGTGTTTCATTTTAATTGGGCATGTCAGTTATGTGACACAGAGAAGTCTTCGGATTGCTGGACTTTGGTGGTCAGCCTCAGGAGGAGGAAGTGACCAAATAAGGGACTAGACCTTGGGGGCTAGCTTTAGGAATGTAATCTAACAGTTTTTAGAAAGGAAGAGGGAATGGGAGAGAAGGGCAAGGCCTGTCAGAGCCACGTGCTCCAGTGGGCCAGTGTCCTTCAGAGCCACGTGCTCTAGTGGGCCAGTGTCCTTCAGAGCCACGTGCTCCAGTGGGCTAATGTCCTTCAGAGCCACGTGCTCTAGTGGGCTAATGTCCTTCAGAGCCACGTGCTCTAGTGGGCTAATGTCCTTCAGAGCCACGTGCTCTAGTGGGCCAATGTCCTTCGGAGCCACGTGCTCCAGTGGGCCAGTGTCCTTCGGAGCCACGTGCTCCAGTGGGCCAGTGTCCTTCAGAGCCACGTGCTCCAGTGGGCCAGTGTCCTTCAGAGCCACGTGCTCCAGTGGGCCAGTGTCCTTCAGAGCCACGTGCTCCAGTGGGCTAATGTCCCTTCACTTTCCCCTTAGCCCTTCACTACCCCCACGTCTTCCACCCTCACTCACAAATTGAAAAATTTGACAGCCTTTTTTACTGTTATTATCATTGTTCATGTATGTGTATGTATGCACAATTATAACTTTCTACGTCCACTTTTCCTTTGTTTGTGTTTATATGGTTTCAGGAGCCAACAGAGGACTCATCCCTGGGAGAGGTTAATCCTCCCTCTCTCAACAGTCATTAATTATCTGTAGTTCTTTGTCTAAGGGTGGGACCCCGTGAGATTTTCCCCGTTTCTGAATTAGCATGTGTATTGATATTGTCATTGTTCAGGATTTGTTTATGCAGCCATTTATAGGGGAGATTGCTTCACAGCAGACTTCCTGGTATTCTAGCTCTTAAGACTCTTTCCACGTTCTCTTCTGAGATGTGCCCTGACCCACAGATGCAGGAGCTGTACGTGTAGCCATAGGGCCTGACCTCCCCATGACCCACTGACCTTTGCATTGTGTTTGCTTGTGGTTTTCTGTAATGGTTTCCATTTGCTCTGAGAGAAGCTTCTGTGATGGGAGATGAGAGCTACGCTTATCTGTGGATGTAAGGATAAGATATAGGAAATGGTAAGGAATTACAAATGGCAGTAGTGGATTCTCTTCCAAGATCATGACCTCACTCGCCTCAGGAAGTTGGCTAGGTTTCAAGTTCCAGGCATGGCTTTCCTCCTGCTGAGTGACTCTAAAGTCCCATGGGACAGCTGTTGGTTCCCACCAACATGGGGTGCCACTTATTGCACCTTGTGGATAGCTAGCCCACTCTGACACAGATCCCCCTTCTCTACTTAGGAACGACAGCTGCGAGGAAACAAAGGCCTCCTCCCCAAGTCAGAAAGCAGCCACTTGAACTTTTCTTCCCTGTGTAATAAAGGATCTCTCTGTGAAAACAGGCCTTTGGTGTGGTTTGTGCCTAATCCAGGGTCAGGAAGGGAGTCCCCTTCAGAAAGTGATATAATTATATGTTTAAATATATTTTTTAAACTAATAAACAAAAGAAAAATATAAAGAAAGGAAGGAAGGAAGGAAGGAAGGAAGGAAGGAAGGAAGGAAGGAAGGAAGGAAGGAAGGAAGGAAGGAAAGAAGCCAGCAGAACAAGCCATGGAGAGCAAGCCAGTAAGCAGTGTCCCTCCATGGTCTCTGCTTCAGTCCTTTTGCCTCCAGGTCCAGCCTTGAGCTCCCATCCCGGCTTCCTTTGATGGCGGACCCTAACCTGTAAACAAAATAAACCCTTTCCTCCCCAAGCTGGATTCAGAGCATTGTTTTGTTTCTGTTCTGTCAGTGTTTTACCACAGCCATAAAAAGCAGAGAAGGAAGGTGGTAAGGGCTTCTCATTGCCTTGTGGAGAGTTACCCCCTCACCTCATCCATGCGTATCCGTGCGCGTCAGTGCGTGAACACGCGCCTCACAAAAGTGCTGATCCCACTATGGGACCCTACCCTCCAGACTTCATCTAGCTGTAATCACTTCCCTAAGGCTTAGCCTCTCGGTGCTAACACATTGTGAGGTAAGGCTTCCAATATAAAGTTGGGAGATGTATAATTTAGTTCTTAGAAGGAATCACAGGATGAGGCCAGAACAAGTACTCATTGTGGCCAGGCCCTTGGCCAAGGACTTCTCTCCACAGTTTCTGTATCATTGCAGACACAACCTTTGCCCAGGATGGATACACTGTGTGCTCACATGTGTCTATGCAGGGAAGGCCTCCAATGGGCAGTTCCTCACTGGCCTGGGAGTAGGAGTGTATTAGTTTCTTTTCCCGTGATTGTGATAAACAACGCTGGCAAAAGGAGCTCACAGAAGAACAAGTTTTATATGCCTCACAATTCCAGCTGGGTTATATGTCACTCAAGGGACATTAGGACAGCAGGAACATGAAGCAGTTGGTCACATACACCCACAGTCAAGAGCAAAGAGGAATGAATTAATGAAGGTATGCTCGTGTTCAACTTGTCTATAATCCAGGATCCCTATAGTGGTGCCACCTACAGTGGTTGGGTCTTCTTCCTAATCCAAACAATCCCCCAGAGACATGCCTATAGGCCCATCTGAACTAGAACCTCACTGAGACGCCCTTCCCAAAGGAGTCTAAAATATGTTAACAATTAAACTAACGATCACAAGGAACAAGCAGCAGCTAGGCATAAATGGAAGAGAGGACAAGAGGCATGGGCATGACATAATGGGATGGTCTTTGGAGAAGGATCAGTGTAGGGGGTACAAGGTCCTTGTGCTCACAGATAATCACTAGGGGAACCAGGAATGTTAAACATGCAGAGTTGTCTCTTCAACAAAAGAGACCTGTCTTTCCGTAAGTTTCATGGTAAGGGAAGAACAGCCAAAGTTGGATCTCAGAAGATGAGCAGAGGAAGAAGTCTGTACCAGAGGAGAAGTGGGAACTTCATTAGCGTTAGGTGGGTTAGGAGGTACAGGAGCCCGGGATGAGCTAGGCTTCCTCCAGCCAGGGGAGCAGGTTGTAGAGCTCTGGCTGGGAGGAAGAAAGGGTACCCAGGAAGAGGTACAAATGTAGAGGGAATTAAGATTGATTTTAAAAAGTACCCAGCAGGCAGCTGGAACAGTTGGTCTTGATACACAGAAAAGTGGCCAGAGCTGAGGCTGCTGGGTCAAGGGTGGGCTTCAACTGGTTAGTGTGTGTCTGAGAAGAACAGAGGCAAAGAAGCCACAATTCATGAGGAGGTCAAAAGCCAGTGGAGGAGCCTCTAGAGGCGCAGGTGCGGGCTGTATAAGGACATGAGATATTGGAAGACACAGAAAAGCTGCTCAGACGCAGGCAGGCGCATGGGCCCTGCACAAGGCACCTGCTCAGGCCACCTCCCAGCGGCATTTCCTCTGCAGACTCACTAGCCCTGGGCCTTCCTCCCAGATCTGGAGATACGAGGTCTTCACAAGAGCCAGAAGCACAAGGAGCCATGAAGCCATTAGAAGCCAGACTCTCCAGGTGCAGCCTCTCACTTCACACAGCTCTCACCAGAAGCCAGGCTCTCTCCCTTCAACAAGCCCTTTCCGATGCCAAAGCCCCAAACAGAGAGGGTTACAGGCAGGGCAAGTGACAACTGTCATGCCAACTACTGGCTAGATCCAGCCTTCCTCCAGCCTTCATTCAGAAATGTCCTTGAGTGATGTGGGAGTGTCATATATCAATCTGTTGATTTCATTGGTTAAGTAATAAAGAAACTGCTTGGCCTGATAGGTTAGAACATAGGTGGGTGGAGTAAACAGAACAGAATGCTTGGAAGAAGAAGAAGGGAAGTGAGCGCAGAAGCCATGCCGCTCCTCTCCAAGGCAGAGGCGATAAAGCTCCCACCCAAGATGGACATAGGCTAGAATCTCCCTGGTAAGTCACCACTTCATGTTCTACACACATTAATAGAAATGGGCCAAGCAGTGTTTATATGAATACAGTTTGTGTGTTGTTATTTCGGGGCATAAGCTAGCCAGGTGGCTGGGAGCTGGGCGGCAGGAACACAGCCCGCAGCTCCTTCAACACTTGAGACTTCTCAAACATCTGCCTCAGCCAGAAATATGAGAAAATATGGTGTCTCTTAATCTAGTTAAGTGACATCAGCCTATCTTAGACCTAGTTTCTCATGGAATCACTACCACCACCACCACCAGCAGCAGCAGCAGCAGCTCACAAGGGTCCTTCAAGGAACAAGCCATGCTCCCGCTGAGTGAACAGAGTGCTCCCACTGGGTAGACTGAAGCTGCCCATCTCCGACCATGCTGCTCCATCCAGCTCTCCGATAAAACTGTCTCCTGAAGGGCGACTTAACTCCCTATCTCTCTCTCCTCAGATCTAGTTCTTCCCTAAAGCCCTCAGAACTAGGCTAGGTGTGTCCTGCTCTCTCTCCCCGCCAGCACACAGTGGCAGGACGCTTGCCTCTGCCTGCAGTTGCAGCCTCTCTGAGCAGCTCCTTCCTGAAGTGGGAGCTCCCGGGGCTTTGCCTCAGATAATGGTAGATCCTGCTGCTCACACTACCCAGGGTTTCCTTCACCCGCCCCACTGTCTTGACTAGCCCTCCTACCCCCAACACGCTACCCTACAATCTTCATCTCACTCATCACGCCCTTCGGGGTTACCCTCACCTGTCCACTGTCCCTGACAGTCCCCCACCACACTACCCAGGTTGACCTTCACTTATCACAATGTCCTCACCAATCCCCTATCAAGCCCCCCTCGATCACCCAGGAAGAGTGTCCCCTGATCATCCTTTCTATGCCAGGCTGCCTCGGACAAAGCTCTTTTGTTTTGTGATGGGGGAGGTATACTTAAGCTATCCAAAGGCACTGCGAAGGCCCAAGCCCACCCCCAGCCTTGAGGACTCGTTAGATTTTGAAAACACTGCTGTGCTCATGGTGTCAGTTCATCCTGAGGGAAAAACACAGGTCACATTCCCCAGAGGTGAGTATGGGTGTGACATCCCAAAGAGGGCAGGCGCATGCTCTCAGGTATTACAGAATGTTACCAGAGGTCTCTGTCTGGACCCGGTGTTTCCAGGTTCTTGATGTCTTGTTCAAAGGAACTGAAGGAGCACACACAAATAGCAAAGTAACAAAAGGTTTTACTCAAAAGCAAAGCAAAACTAAGTTGTAAATGGGCTGCAAGAGCAGTGGGCCCTGAGCGAGCCTGCAGCTCCAGAGACCCCGGTTACTACCCAGGGCTTCTTTTGTGGGTTCAGGAGGAGGAGAAATTGGTTGCCGGAGGTAAGTGTGAATGGTTTTTATTTTGATTGACAGGCTTGGGCTCATTGACTGGTCAGTCTAGTCAAAATAGCAGGTTCCAGGTTCAGTGAGAGACTGACTCTAAAATAAGGAGAACGATTGAGAAAGACATCCTAATTCCCACCTCTGGCCTCCACAGGCATGCACAGGTACACACACGCACACATGTGCACACGCACACATGCACACATGCGCACCACATTAAATTGAAGTTTTTGAAGGTTAACAGATAACTGATGACAGAAACCTCTCTTCTTTTCATTTAGCCCCTGGTGTTAGGAATCTTGTGGTGAACTGAGTTTCACAGAAGAAAACCTTCTCCAAAGAGCTCTTACCTAGAAAGAAAGAGGAGGCTGGGGAGGAACAGTTGGCTGCTGAGTTAAGGCTGGAAGCCCGGCTAGCCTCCCTGGTCCCTCTGGAAAGAGGAAGGGGCAGGAGAAGGGGAAGTCCAGTCGGTGTGCCGGGTACCCTAGCTCCCATCCACCACAGAGGGCACCTACTGCCTGCCATCTCTTGCTCTCCACATTCAAATCCCTGTCTCGAGAATCTCCAGCACCTGGCCCCGACCCTCCAGCAGGGATGTGGGGACCCCGTCACACAGAGCACACATGGCTCATTGCCATCGCTCTTCCCCTCCCTCCAGGCCTGGCATTTAGCCCTCCTGAGTTGTTTATTCATCGGTAAAATGGATAGAATAATATCAGTCTCACCAGAGTGTTAGACTTATTTATTAATGCTGGCAATATACTCAGAATCCTCAAGATTACAGCAATAGATCACCAGGAAATATTATAGCATCCTGTTGCCATAGAGATGGTTTTATTCTTTCAATGCCTCCCCAGAGCCCCTCACTGAAGTACCAGGCACTGGGGGTCTGGGGAGCCAAGCTATTCCAACTGGGGCATTAACACTAACAACAATGATAATTAAATTACACAGAGAGGAAGTCCATGAAATATGGATGGGAAAGAAATGGATTTGATTCATTTAGGCAAATGAGCATGTTTCCCCATTAGTAAAAGCCTACTTGGAGCCTATGGTTGGCTCTGGGAAATACTGATTTCTTTAGACAAAGCAGGGGCTAGGGGTTCTGATATGAGCCTAAGTAAGGGGCAGGAATGGGCAGACTCCAAACCCCATCCTCCCACAAGTACAGGGGCTGCTCAGGAGCCTCCACACAGAAGGTGCCTGTGTCTGACTCTCATTCACACTGGTAGCCGCTGTTTAAATTTCTACCTGTCTCTTCTTGGGCAAGGGGCAAGTGTGTGTATATATTTGTATGTACATGTTCATATATGTACATGTTTGTCTAATGTGTAGATGGGAGGCCAGAGGTCAACATTAGTGTCTTCCTCAGTCACTGTCTTAGAGAAGAAGACCCTGTCCCCTAGTGAACTTTTCAACATTAAGAGTACTTAAATCCCTGTACACACACTTGCATCTTATACATCTACTTAAAACAGATTAATTCTGGGTGAAAGGGAATTCTGAGGAAAGGGTGCCCCTTTCCTGGGAGTGTCCCCTGGAGGGACAAGGGGACACAGGGAGAGGGTGGCATAAGCCCTGTGCCCTCCAGGATCTGGGCTTGTTTCTTTGCTCAGCTCACTCTTTCTAAAGAACACATTTTTGCTTCCTTGCCTGCTTGAAACTCTTGACTGTGTCCCTTCTGGAGTCTTCTTTTCCAGAGCACAAAAACCAAGACTGATGCTGAGCCCAAGGTCAGAGGGAACTGGAGACAGCCCACAACTCTGTGTCCTCTCTTGAGCCACTTGTGCCCACCTAGGAGCCTTAGGAAAAGTAACCAGCCAAAATAGTCCTGAGGACAATGAGGTCAGCTCAGATCAACCTGGGCCACCTTAGACAGCTCCAGGCTCCTCCGAGAAGAGCAGAGCACTCTACCCTCTGTGTGACCAAGACTAGCTGCTCCTAACTTCCTATAGGCACTGTGTCCCAACTCACAAAGCTAGGACATAGGGCTATGGCTCAGTGGTAGAGCACCTACATACAAAGCCCTGGGTTCGATACCCAGGATTGCTAAAAAACTTATTACTAATAAGTAAACAGTATGTAAATGTTCGTTATGTCATAAAAATGGAAATGAACAGTAATAAAATTCCAAGTTACAAAGCTAAAATAATATTCCAGGTCACTCTGACCTGCGCATCACCAGGCTTGTGCAAGGGTAGAGCCATACTCACAGAACCACCTAAGGTCCCAAAGAGCACGATTTTCCTGGGAAGTTGTCATCTGGGTCTGGCATTCAAGATAACTATAAAGTCTTCTCATAGAGAGACCTGTGCCCTTCCCTCTGTACAGCAATTTTCTCCTAATTAAAATGTTCAGGGAAGGAGAAAGGTAAGAAAGAGGGCGGGAGAGAAGGAAGAGAGGGAAGAAGAAAAGAAAGGAAGGGAGGGAGGGAGAAAAGGGAGGAAGGAAAGAAACTCTTGAGACTCAACCTCCATGTCTGGGAAAGAGGAAACTTAAAAGGCTTACAAGTCCACCCACACCCCCAACCACACCTCACAAGGTTTTGGAAGGAGTAAACAACGTCTGTGGGAGGAGACCCACCGGCAGAGCTACCCTGTCAAGCTGCTTCAAAGTCCTGAGGAGAACTGGAGGGTTGCAGCTTTGGTGAATGATCACCCGTATTGTGTGGGCTTTTCAAGGATGCGGCTGCCTTTGAGTCATCCGTGGTCCCATAAGCAACCCCAGTAAACTCATTGCTTCACTAATTTGGACTCCAGTGTAATCATTACTTTGGTTTGTCATGGGTTCACAATCTAGGGCAAGGAGACATATGTGTGCTATATCTTCCCAGGAAACTCTCACACACTCCAGACTCAGAGCACCTCCTGGGCAGACAGAGACCCTCCAATACCCACCCCAACAGCTGAACAAACCAGTGATGTCTTACTACAAGGCCAACCTCTTCCTTCCCACCCCTTACAGACAGAGGAGGGCTCTGAGAAGCATCTGTTAAGACATCCCCCTTCACTTTTATGTTTTTGAGGTGGGATCTCATGTACCCTAGGCTGGCTTCAAACCTTCTATATAGCCAAAGATGACTTTGAACTCCTAATCCTCCCCTGTCCACATTCCAAGGGCTTCAGAGAGAACAGGTTTAAGCCCCAGCCCCAGTCTGCAATGTGCTGGAGCATCCAGGGATTTGTGCTCGGCCAACTGAGCTGCATCCCAGTCCAGCTCACCCTCCTTCCTGTGGTTATGGAGTTAGCACCCGTAATCCATACACTCCTCAGCCTTCCTTCACCCCTCTACATGTCAGGGGTCCTATTCATGGAGGAGACTCGAGAGCCAAACAGAGCAAAACTGGAGGTGTGGAACAGGATGAAATCTCTGTCAAATGTCAACCTGTGTTTGATGGGCACTCAGAGACAAAGCAGAGCTGACATAGCACCTGGGGGGAGGGGTTGTAGGAAGTCATGTAGAAGAGGCAGTAGACACCAAGTGCAGCCTGTCTTTTGTGTCTGGATTAATGGGGAGACATTTTGGTTGAGTTTCTAGCATCCGAATGGGGATCCAGTACTGGTACTTTAGAGTTAACATGTCCTCAGAGCCACGGCCTCTTGCCAAGAGTCAGGCTCATCTGCCATAGAGAAAGCTGAAGCTAAGAAATCTCAGCTTGTTTTCTAAAGGCCACACGCTAGTGGCTGGGACTAAACTCTAGGCCTACCTGGCTCTAAACCCTGTGTCTGTCTGTCTGTCTGAGACCAGTCTGCCGTAATGCCATGAGCTCACTAGCCATAATTTGCATCTGGGTCATCCCCCACAAGTCCATGTGCAACAGTGTGGGCACGAGCCTGTGACAATACTGGGAGGTGGCAAAAACATTATGAGTGAGGAGGCATTGTGGGACAAAGGTAAGCATCTTTGTGTCTTTGTTCTCTTGAGGGAAGTGCTGGAATGCTGGCCCTTCACCCTCCTATTGCTGCTGCTGTGAGGTCAGGAGACCCCTCCACTGCATGTTCCCATCATGATGGGTACCTCCACACACTCAAAGCAACAGGGCCAAGTGCCCATGGACCCAAAGCTCTGAAGCTGTGAGCCAGCAAGGATTACTCTTGCTTATATGTGTGCTCACATACATGCAAAGGTGAGAGGAACTTCAAAATCATTCCTCAGATTCCCTTCATTTTTGTCTTTCATGTATGTGTGCATGTATATGTGCATGTTTACATGTATGTGTATGTTCATGTAAAGGCCCAAGACTGACATCGGGAGCCTCCTTCAGTCACCCCTCAATGTATTCACTGAGGCTGGGTCTCTCACTTGAAGCCAGAGCCCACTGATGATACTCTGGCTAGCCAGCCTACTCCAGGGACACTTATGTGGTGGTTTGAATGAGAAATGTCTCCCCACGGGCTCACATATTTGAATACCCAGTGCCCCGGTTGGTGATGCTGTTTTGGGACCTTCTGGAACCCTTAAGCTGCACATCGCTGGGGTCAGACTTTGTGGTCTTACCCCACCTCTGGTTTGTTCTCTCTGCTTGGTGCTTGTGGTTACAGATGTGATCTCTCTGTTTCTGTCTCCAGCCGCCTGCTGACATGCCTCCCTCACCGTTATGAAGTCTCCTTTTGGAAGCACGGACCCAGCTATAGTCTTTCTCCCATGGTGTTTCTACCACAGCAACAAAAAGCAGCAAATGCCCCCTGTGCCTACTCTCTGAGCATTAGGATTGTAGGCAGGCCAAGAGGCCCGGCCAGCATTTACATCAGTGCTGGGGATCTGAACTCTGGTCTTCACACTTGCCAGGCAAACACTTTACCAACTGAGTCATCATCCCAGCCCAAATTCGTGTCCTTTAAATTTGATGGCCGCAGGTATTTGTCACAGCCCTGGGAACCCAACACCCTACCAGCCATGGACTTATTACCCAGTAGGCCTTGCTACTGATGGTCCTGCAAAAACATGAGTGACTGAATGATTAGACGCCACGATGCACACTCTGCGTAGTTTCCTAGTGTGGCAGCTCCTGACTGACAGCTGCCAGCCTCAGGGCACTCTGACTGGCCAGGACGCTAGCCCTGGAGCCTCTCTCAGAGGGGCCACAAAAGCCTCAAGCCAAGTCTACAAGAGGCAAATCAGTGGCCCAGCGAGGGTCCCTTTGTCCAGGCCCAGTGCAGATATCCGTGTTGGCCAGGGGTCTGTTCCACCTCTTGTCTCTCCAAGGGCTGTTTGAAGTACACCTGGCCTGGCCGGAGAGCTGCCTCTGTTCAACTCTGCAGCCTCTTCACTCTGTGGATCCAGATACACCAGGCTCCCACTGGCTTCCTGCCAGAGTTCCCTTGGCCAGGCGCTGGCACAGTATCCCTACACCTTGACTCGAGCAAGGTCACTCTTGCTCTGGGAATCCCATACTACCACCTCCCCTGAGCCCTCTCACCTCCAGATTCCCTTAGTCCCCCTATGCTACCCCAACCAGCACACAGGCCTCTGTGCACGGGGTATTTGTTAATGTGCCTCACACAGATGGTGCCTCCAAATGGCTAAGCTAGGGCATCTTGCCATTCTCTGCCTCCAGAAAACCACCACCATGGCCTCCAGAAAGTAACTAGGGGACAGAACCAATCCCTCTTTGCCTGTCGCCAGCAAAGTGTTTGCTCTCTGCTCGAGAGTGCTACAGATCCATTTCCCTGACAGTGATGGGAATGGGTATTGTTGGTCTCAAGAGAACGCATTATGAATGACTCCAGGCCAGCTTTAAAAGGAGGAAATCAATATGTTCTTCCCGGCAGTGTCTGCTCCCCTCACCTGACCTCTCTGCTCAGCCCAGCTGCTCTCAAAGCCTGCACGTGTCATCTCTTCTAGGCCTCCTTCCTTCCCAGAAGGGGCTGGGCCTTTCTTGGAACACCACTGCAGCCTCAGATAAACCATCTCCTCTTCCTGGGGAAGCACTAGCCAGGGCAGCCCACACGGGTCAGGGCAGAGCAATCAGACACCCTGCCCCGAGGGTCTGTGCTTCAGAAGTCTTGCAGGACCCTGCCTACGAGTATTCAGCCCACAGGCCACATGCAGCCCAGCATAGCCACAAAGAAGCCCCAAACATTATAAACCTACTTCAAATATTATGATGTGGGCGCTGTGAGACCATTCAGAGAGAGAAGGCGTTCGCTGCTCGCCTGGCGACCTGAGCTGAGGAACTAAGAGCTAAGCAGATGAAGATGGCATACTTCTGGCTTCCTCCTCGCCCTCCTGCTCTGAGACAATGGTCTCCCACCCACTCCCCCACTTCCGGCTGACCCATCCAGGCCGGTCAGTGTTTACCCAAAGCTGTGGCTTTATCAGCTTCCCTTTCTTTGTCTAAATCAGCAGTTCTTAAGCTATGGGTCATAACCCCTTTGGGGGTCAAATATCAGATATCCTGCATATCAGATACTTACATTACGATTCATAACAGTAGCAAGATTACAGTTATAGAGAAGCAATGAAATAATTTTATGGTTGGGGCTCACCACAATGTGAGGAACTGTATTAAAGGGTTGCAGCATTAGGAAGGTTGAGAAACAATGGGAAATGACCAATCCTAAATTAGGACATGGGGACCATTCCAGCCATCCAAGGGAAAAAGGACTTGTCTCCTCTTTGCTCTGCAAGGACTCTTTCTCCGTGTGTGCCCCCGTCTCTGTGTGAGTCTCTTCACTTTTAATTAGACTTATCTGTTACTGTCCTCTGTGAAGAGATTCCCCTGCCCTTTGATCCTTTAATACAGAAAACAGACCAGAACAAATCCCCTAGATGGCAACAGAGTTGGATCCCCAAAACCCACATGGTGGAAGTGTGGAACCAACTCCAAGTGTCCTCTGACCTATACATATACTCACACACAAACACACACACATACATACTCACATACACGCATACACATACCTACACATCCATGTACATACATAGAAACACATACACACATTAAATGCAAAAACAAATTTAAATATTATAATGTGGCTGGGAAGATGGCTCGGGGCTTACTTGCCGTTCAATCATGAGAACTTGATTTTAATTCTCTGCACCCAGGGCAAAAGCAAGGTGCTATATAACAGGTGCTTGGAATCCTGGTTCTGGGGAGGAGTAGACAAGTGGATCCATGGGGTCAGCCAGCCTAGCTGAATCAGATAGCTTCAAATGAAGCGAGTGAGCTTGTCGCCAAAATATAAGGCAGAGAGTAAGAAAGACATCTGACCTTAATTTCTACATGCGCGCACATACTAAGATACAGGCACCCCACACACAATGTGCACACAACTCAATTGTGTGATTCTCGAGCATGAACTTTGGAGGTGACATTGTGTCACAATGCCAAAAGGTTGGATAGACCTGCTGTCCTCATTTGCTTCCCGCTGCTATGATGAAAACAGACCAAAACCAATTTTGGAAAGAGATTATCTGGCTTACATTTTACAGTCCATGCAGAGGGAAGCCAAAGCAGGAACCCGGAAGCAGGAACTGAAGAGAGACTGTAGAGGAACGCTTGCTTCCAGGCTCTTGGTCACCTACCATTCTTATACGGCCCAGGCCCACCTACCCAGGGATGGCATTGCTCACAGCGGGCTGGACCATCCTACATTAGCTAGCAATTAAGAAAATTCCTCCCAGACATGGCCACAGGACAACCCACTGGAAGCGATTCCTCAATCAAGGCTCCCTAGTCCTAGATGCGTCACGCTGACAACAGCTAATCACGATGACACTTGTTTGAAAGGCGCCCTAAGTGTGTCAGGCCCTGGAGAGCATGCACACGCTGCTTGAAAACTCACAGGGAACATGGAGACATCGCTTCTAGCATCTGCCCTCAGATCTCCAAGCAAGAAGTAAAATAAAAAATCTTGAGGTGAGGTTGAGCTATCTGCATGCTCAGAGAATGACCCTGTCACGGATCCTAAAACCAGCACAAGCCCCAGAGCCACACTGCCAGAGTTCACCACCCAACTCTGTCACCTACCAATTACAGGACCCTAGACAGGTGGCTTGACATCTGAAAGCCTCTGCTCCTTCACCTTTGAAACAGCCCTCACACAGCCTCCAACAAACAAGAAGGGGTGGGGGCTGCCCAGAAGGGTCCGGCTAGCATTGTGAAAGGAAATTCATCCCCTGTGGCTCCTCCTCCTCCATCTCCTCCAGGGAGGGCAAGACCCTTTGTCTAACACTGTCAGTGTCTTCCCTCACCCCAGAACAGCCTCCATGACAGCATGAGGATTTGTGTGAAAGATAACTGTGAGGGGTTGGGCACACTTGGTGGTGTGCTTTCCCGACATGCAAGACGCCTTCAGTCTGATCCCCAGCACTGCAAAACTGCCCCTCGTGGTGGGTGTCTATAAGCCTAGCACTCGGGAAGTGAAGGCAGGGGGATCAAGTGTTCTGTTCATCATTGGCTGAACAGTGAGTTCAAATCCAGCCTGGGCTACCGGAGATACTGTGAAGAAGGAAGAAAGATGGGCGAGATGGGGGAGGGAGGAAGCGAAAAAGAGGGAGAGATCCAAGAATCCCAGCTTGGAGTCCCACCCATGTCATCCCTTCCACTGACCAGTCACACTGGTTTCTCCTTCCTTCCTTCCTTCCTTCCTTCCTTCCTTCCTTCCTTCCTTCCTTCCTTCCTTCCTTCTTTCCTTTGTCACTATTGTTGGTTATGACCAGGGGAAGGGGGTTGATATCTTACACAGGTCTTGTTATATAGACCAGGCTAGCCTAAAATTTGTAATGTTCTTGGTTCACCTTCCCTAGCTGGAACTATGGTGTATAGGATGAAGCCCAGTTATGACTTCTGACCTCTGATATTTTTCTGGTTTTGTGTCAGGGTGTGTGTGTGTGTGTGTGTGTGTATGCACATGTGCATATGTACATTCACATGTGTTTGGAAGTCAAAGGTTACCATCATGCCCTCCTCCCTCACTCTCCACCTTATTATTTTTAAGTTTTTTTAATTGATCTCAGTGTGTATATGCAGGTACCTGTGGAGGCCAAAAGAGGAAGCTGGATCCCCTGGAGCTGAAATTAGAGGCAGTTGTGAGCCTCCCACTATGGGTATTAAGAACTGGACTGTGGTCCTCTGCAAGGGCAGCAAGTGCTCTTAACCACTGAGCCATTCTCCAGCCTCAACATACCTTATTTTTTGAGACAGAGGCTCTCACTGAACCTGGAACTCATTGATTTGGTGCAGCTGGCTGGTCAGTGAGCCCTAGGGATCCTCCTATCTCTGCTCCCCCGCCCCTCCCCCCCAGTGCTGTAGTTACAAGAGCTCACCGCCAGGTCTAACATTTTTCACATGGATATTAAACTCAGGTTTGCAAAGCAAGTACTTTACCAATTAAGCCACCTCCCCAGCCTTAAGTTCTGTTTTTTGTTTGTTTGTTTGTTTTGTTTTTTTACAAACCCAAACTACAAAGAAGGGATCTGCTTTGTAGCCTGCTTTTTGTCTAGCCATTCCTCAATATCTCAGAGAATTTGTTCTAGCCCCTCTCTAGGTAACAAAGTCCTTGGTATATGCGCAAGTGTTCACACATTACAAGCAACCCCCCCACCCCCGTACTTTAAATAATCTCTTGCTGCTTATGGCACATGATACAATACAGACACTGTGCAGAGAGCTGTTTGTGTCTATTTAGGGGATATGAAGGCAGGGATCTATACGTTTGACAGACACAATTATTTTTCACGTATCTTCCGTCTGAGATGACTTGAATCTATAAACGTAAAACCCACAGATAAAGAAGGCCAACTGTGTCAAGTTTTGTTGCAAACATTTTGTCATGTCAACTCAGTGTTTGGTAAACCTTTTGACAGCTATACCCCATCCCCAGGGCAAGGACTGACTTGTTTCTTTTGGCCTTGGAGGTCAGCACAAGCTGTGTCTGAGCATGCGGGAGGTTTACAGACCACAGCAAATGAATTCATTAACACCCACTTCATACCAGAGTGGTAAGAACATTCCATTTCCTCTTTGTTTTTAAAATAGTCATCTCTAGTAAGAAACACATTAAGGCTGTGAGTTGGCCCAGCATGGAAAGGCACTTGCTTGCAAGCTTGATGACCTAAGTTTGATCCCTGGGACCCAGATGATAGAAAGAGAGAATCTATAGCCCCAAGTTGTCTGTGACATCCACTTCCCTGACATGATATGCATACATGTGCAGCACACACACACACACACACACACACACGTAAATTTAAAGAGGAAAAAGGAAATCTATCAAAACACAAAATGGAATTTAAGGTAAAGACTGGCCATTCCTGTGTTGATGTGATTCCTTCCAGTCTTTTTTCTTTCCTAAACGTAACTTCTGTTCATTTACAAACCAAAATTGCCAGCACGGGGCCTTGATTTTGTAGCCTGCTTTTTCTACCTGTGTTCCTTTGAGAGGCGCTCTCAGGTCCGTTTGCACACTCAGGAAACTGTCTCAGGTCCGTTTGCACACTCAGGGAACTGTTTACAGCTGTCACACTGCAGATAGCCATTCCTCCTGGGTGTGCATTAATGGTGCTATTTGGGGGCCACATAAACAAAGCCTCAAGGTTTCTCTTGGGAACTATACCTGTATATCCAAGGGCAACACAGGGCAGATTTATACATATGGCCTCGCTACATGAGATCCCTATTTACTCTGGTCTCCTTGAGAGACTAGGAATGTCCCTTTCAGGTTCTTGATAGCTCCCTGGAGCAAACTTTCCCTGAACGCCCCAGGCTTGCTCTGTGTCCCTCTGTAGATGTCTTATCTAGACAGTTCTCAGATGCCCCCCCCCCAAGGCAGGGTCAACCACTGCTGCCTGGCTGCAGAGGCACAAAGGCACCAAAGAAAACAGGAGGGGCAGGTAAAGACCAGGAGGATTAGAGTGATAGACAAAAGAGAGCTCTGGGAAAAAGAAGGGAAGGACAGGCTCCGGCCGCTGGGGCCCACCATTGTGATACCATGATGACTGGACCCCTTTCACACAGCCTGGAACATACTCCAAGCGGGCAGAGACTTTCCGAGAATGGCTCCCTGGGGATGAAGCCACTCCTGCTTTGTTTCAAGCAGCCCTTCCTGGCTCTGGAAAGGAATTGCCTTCCTTAAGGCAGAAGCAGGAAGAGCTGCTTCTAGAGGTATCGGTGAGCTGTGTCTAGTGTCTCTTATGTCTGCTCCTCTGCTGACCCTGTCTTAGTGACAGCAGCTATCCCCTCTTCGAACCCACACCCTCTGCACTTTCCCCTAGTGCCTCTCTGTTGGCCACCTCAGCTCCCCATCTCTATTTTTTGGAATCTAACTTCCCCACCTGACCAGTCCTGACTACACCTACCTAGAACAGGGGTACAGCCAGGAAGAACATAGGTGAGCATCATGGTCATGACAGGAACACCAGACAGAAGCCATGGGGCTCAAGGGCACAAGAGTTTGTGCTCACGGATGGGCAGAACAGGACATGTGGCCTAGCAAATCCCACAGCTCTGTGACAGCAAGAAATCCTAAACTCAGAGGTCTTGGCCACCCAGGGCATTGCCAGGGGAGGAAAGATAAAGTGTGCAGGTGTCAATCAACAATGAGTGAGGACCTGGTGTGATGGCTCAGGGGGCAAAGTGCTTCCCACACAAGCCTGATGACCTGAGTTCCATCCCCAGATCACATGCAAAAGCGGAAGAAAAGAACCAGCTCTACCAAGCTGTCCTCTGACCTCTACACATACGGTCCCCTACGTATCAAACACACCTACGCAACAGTAACACTACAGAAGAACGACATGGCTCAGTTGGTACAGTTCTCACCTTGCAGGTGTGAAGCCCCAAGTTCAATTTCCAGAACTCATATTGTGCTTTTTTTTTTGTTTTTTTTTTGTTTTTGTTTTTAAGTACACTTGTAATCACAGCGCTATGATGGTAGAAGCAGCAGATCCCGGAGGCTCACTGGCCAGCTCGCTTAGCCTATTTGGTGACGTGCAGGCCCATGCCTGAGGAATAACAGCTGAATTTACCCTCTAACTTCCACATGTGTTCATATATACATGCATGCTCATGCACACACACACACAAAATGAAAAAAAAAAACTACCATAGTCCATATGCCTGAGCCTAACAGTTGCCCTGAGGTCCCTGTTGGAAAGCTGGGAGCAAGGTGGAAAGGGACATGCAAGGTCACTCTAGTTACCATCCAGCCCACTAACCACCCACAGCCAGTCTATAAATTATTTTTATCATTTTGATCAAATGGAGTAATTTCATTCACTGTCCACCAGATCCCAGTAGCTGTTAGAAATCTCTGAAGGTATTTCCTCACTAACCCAGAGGCTCCTGGAGGAAGGCCAGGATAGTCATCCGCCTGTAACACATCCCTGCCAGATCCCCAAAAATCATCCTGTTGTCGCCCTGGATGGATCCCAGGGATGCTGTGGAGCCACTGTTGATGAAGCCCAGGCCCTCTCTCCTCTGTCCTCAACTGTCTTCTTCCTCTTCCCCAAAGTCTTTGTCCTCTGCCAACCACTCATTGCTGTCATGATCCTGGGTCTCTGAGACAAACAAGAACAGTGACCCAATCCGACTGCACATAGTCATGTGACTAACCAGGTGCTCACAGGGCTGTGAGGTGTCCTACCTGGAAGGCTTCCCCATTAGAGAGAGCTGTGGGTGCATTGCTTCTTATGCAACTGTTAACAGAGCCTTAGGAGAAGCAAGGGACTTTGGCAGAGGTGGAGTGTGGCTCTGAGCTGCCATAGTGGGAAGGAGCCAGGTCCTCTGCAATGGAATGGGGGACCGTGATATATATTATATCAGTAATTATTGCGTGCCCTTTAAGCTTGCAGACTCCAGGAGTGAGAAGTCCCTTTCTTTTTCTAGACTCCCTCGTGATTCTTTCAAGTCCAAAACACCCCATCCTAGGGCAAGCTTCTCTCCTAAGTCTGCAACACGGAGGAAACAGCAAACAGTTAAGAGTGTTAGAAAACATTGCCCCCTTTCCAACAGACATCATTATTGCTTATCTCATGGTATCAAAGTGCCTGCAAGAAGCTGGAAGCTCACCCACGGAGAGAAACCGAGTCAGGACTTCCAGCTGACTGCCTCAACACAACTTGCACGGTCCTTGGCTAGCGGATACCAAGCGCTGTTTTCAAGGTACTACCTCTGCTTGTTCTCCGTCTAGGGTGACTCCAGCCATCTCCGTTAGGTGTTCTAAACTCCTGGGTTGAGGATGTTTTGTTGTCTGTTTATCCACAACTTGCTGTTTGCAACGTTTTCTTGCTACGGGCTTAATAAACTCCCTCATTTGAAACCAATTATACAGCCATCTAGGCCATTCTCCAAGCTGTCACAGAAAGTATTATGACTTATAAAACCATGCAAAGTAGGCAGGCACCCAACAAGTATCCCCTGCATGGGGAGCATGGGTCAGTTTGGACTCCCAGAAGCAGCTACTTCACTCTGCGTGCCTTCAGCAACAGCGATTTAATGGTTCAAGTCTGAAGATTCAGAGTCCAAACTCAAGATGGCAGCCGGTTATCTCCATCGGAGGACCATGAGGTTTCTCTCCTTAACTTAGAGTCGTCATTCTCTCCATGTCTCCACCCTCATGTAAGTGGGAAGAGGTGCATGTGGGTGTACATGGAGGTCAGAGGTCATTTCTCAGGAGCCATTATTTTGTGTTTTGATACTGAGTCCTCTCACTGGAACCTGGGGTTCTCTGATTCAGCTACACTGGCTGCTGAACCAACTCCAAGAATCCAACTGTCTCTGCCTTCCTTCCATCCCCCACATACTTTAGGGTCAAAGATGCATGTAGCCATACCTAGATTTTGTTGGTTTGGTTTGCTTTTTAACATTTGTGCTGGGCATCCAAATTCAGGTCCTTGTGCCAGTACAGTGGGCAGTTTACCCACTGAGCTGCCTGCCCAGCCCTGACTCTACTCTTAACTGGGTTAGGGGCCTGCATAGCGACCTGCTTGAAGCTTGATTCCTTCTGGAAGCAGCCTATGTCCAAATAAGGTCACACTCCCAGCCCTTAGCAATTAGAACCTCGGGGTGTGAGTGTGGGAGTGGAACACAGCTCAGACCACAGAGCCCGAAGTGGCTGATAACCTGCTGAAGACTTCTGGGCATCCTCGCAGGCTGCTGGCCGCCAAGGAGGCCACTGGCTGCTCTTTGTAACCACCCAGGCAGCAAAAAGAAACAGAGGCCCCTGCCAGCCAAATCCCACGGAGCTGTCGTCAGTCCCCAAACAGCTCGCTCATCGCCTGCTTTGGCCTCTAAAATAACACATTGATTTTGGAGCCAAGACTAACTTTAGTTACCAGTGCTGCTGTTAGCAGGGGAAGGATAAGTCATCATCATTAGAATGGGATCCAAATGAATGAGTTAGCCTAGCGCCTCGTTGGGATTCAGGCTTTTTTTGTTTCCCTCTCACAGTTTGCTGACATTGTCCTTTCTAATTTGAAGCAGCCTGAGAGAAACCTTTTACTAAACATGAAACATAACCATTCGGGAATTATTAGAAATAACTGATCATTCTGCTTATCTATATCTATTGCTACTTTATCAACCATCCCAAGACACAACAGACCAAAGTACCACAATGTGACTTACTCTCACATCAGGGGAGCCAGAATCAGGCCAGAGCACAAGGCAGCGATCTTTCTGACCCTGAAGTTGGTGGCAGTGCTTAACGGTGCTTAGCTGGGAACACAGCTATCCTAAGGGTCCAGGGCATCTCTACTCTGGTACATACACTCATATTCGTACCTATACTACACACTCTTTCTCCACACGCACCTTCTCATAGGCATTCTGTCACACATATACACACACTCATATCCGTGCCTGTACATACACTCTCATACACGTACCTCCCCACAGATGTTCTAGCATGCTCACTTATACTCACACCTACACACACACACACACACACACACACGCTTTCTCGTGCACACATCTGCACTTCCTCTCATTCTCAGGCGCTCTCATACTCACAGCTACACACACATGGGGAAGATCCCCATGCACTCACACCCTCCCTCACAGACATTCTCACATACACAGCCATGCATATGCACGCAGGGTAGATTCTCAGGAACAGTCAAACCCTCATATACCACACATATGTTCTCTCTCATACATACACATTCATTCTTGCACCTTATGATGTTCTGGATTTAAACAGCTCTCCACACGCTTGTGTATTTGAGCCCTTGGTTTCCAGCCACTCGCTTACTCCCACACGCACACACATACAACCCCTTGCAGTCACACACCAATCGCTCACACACGTTCTCACACGTTCATCCAATATGACAATACAAGGCGAAACCATGGCATGCAGGCCAACTGGGAAAAACGTGTGACGAAGGGTCTCTCAAGAACTGCAATGGCCTGACAAGTGCTGACTTCGGGAAGCAGCGGAGAAGGCAGAAGACAGAGTCCACTGGAGGGGACAGAGCAAGGGAAGAAGAGCAACACAGCTGATCTGATGCTTGAGACAATACTACGACTTTTGGTGAAAACAGGCTCCTAGTCACCATCACCAGAGTCACAAACTGAAGTCTCAGGTTGTCAGTCTGAATGGAATCCTGTGGAAACCTATGCTGGGTTTTACTAGCTTGCTAATTATCATGGTTATTGATTCAGAACTCAGAAATGACCATATAAATGTTAATTCCTGAATTCTCTTAAGACACAGGAACTAATGCCGGGCGGTGGTGGCGCACGCCTTTAATCCCAGCACTTGGGAGGCAGAGGCAGGCAGATCTCTGTGAGTTCGAGACCAGCCTGGTCTACAAGAGCTAGTTCCAGGACAGGCTCCAAAACCACAGCGAAACCCTGTCTCGAAAAACCAAAAAAAAAAAAAAAAAAAAGACACAGGAACTAGTTAACAGAAGGCTGATCTCAGAACTCAGCCACTGCTGTGGGAACTCCTTCAGCCAATAGCCTTTAAGATACTGGCCCACTTTGGGTGTGGTCACATGTACTATATATGCAGTTGAAAAAGTGTGTGCACAGCCCTTGGATGCTGGATTCGGTTCCTGTTCCCCACTCAGGCAAAGGACTGCTGATCAGTGAGTCTACCCCTAAATAAGGAACTCTTTATTATACTCCATTCTTGACTAATGTGGGACTATTTTATGATAATCTGCAACAAGCCACCTGGTAACTTGTGTGTTAAAATGTCTGGAGCCTGTCAAAGAAAACACTGGAAACATGAGGTCCTAGCTTTGTTTCCAAGCACCCACATAAAAATCCTTCATGGGAGCATGCACTGTGATTTCAACACTGGCAAGGCAGAGACAGGCTAATCTGTATGGTTTATTGGCCAGCCAGCCTGGCATATTTGGCAAGCATAGGTCCCGGTTAGATACTCAGTCTTAAATAAGGTTGTTGGAGCTTAAGAAACAACATCCTTGTTTGGCCTCTGGCCTCCACATAGATCATACACATGTACAGACAGACAGACAGAGTGACAAAAATCATCTCTTGGGAATCCCCTAGCAGTGTACTTATCTCCCGTGGGAACATCTGTTGTGTGACATTATTCTTGAGGGGACAAAAACAAATGACTACTCAGCCTGATAGCAAACCAACAACAGACCACAGTATGGATACCACCAAAGTCCATCTTGGTGAACCAATGAATCTATTCGGGTAAACTACAGTAATATGGGCAAGGGTGGTAGAAGGAGCAGAAATGACGCAAAGGCACCTATATCAGCAAAGCCCACGCCAGCATGGGTGACAACTTACAAAAGCTGGAAACTTGCAGGTACGCATCAGATTGGAGCATCTTTTCCTGGTAGTTCAATCGGTCTGCGTCTCTTCCGGGCAGCTCAACTCGTCTGAGAATGTCCCTCAGAGGTCCTCACAGCTTCGGGGAGGGAGAGACCTCGTAAACCTGGTCGGCTGCAGTTACTTCCGGAAGCTTTTGTACTTCCGTAGTGTAAGGCGCTTCCGGGCAAAGCGGACTATTTCGCGTCCCCTGAGAACATACTGTCGTTATAGGGCCCTTCGACATCCTATCTTAAATATACGGTTGTTTCACCTCCCCTTCAGCATTCTGGCTCTTTACAAGCTTCCCTTCAAGACGGAACGTTTTAATTTCTGTGGAAACTGCTACACAGCCGTGTCAGAGGCTTGGGAGGAGGGTCTCACACATCATCAGTGCAGGGTTCTCAGCCGAGGTGGGAAGAGGGCGGCACCGCGCCAGTGCGCCTCACATCTCCGCTCTTGTCTGGGCTTCCTGGAGATGCTCCACAGAGTTCCAGAGGCTTGATCGTGGAGAATGACAACCCAAGCTCACATCTAAGAATTAAAGAGCATGAGGCAAGCATCCATCCTCGGAAGCAGGTCTGTCACCAGCTTCTATAAAGGACCACGGTACAGTCTGTCTGGGAACCTGGCTCATGTTGCTTCCTTTATCTGGAACCCAAGGGCTTCATCTTGTTCCACCTGTAGATGTTCCGAGTACTATAGCTTCCTATCCTTGCGTCTCCACAGATTTCCCTGGTAACACCTAGCAACCAGCCGCACAGGCTTCCTTCCATAGTTGGAGTTTGTTTAGTTGAGCCTACAAAACCCTCTTATATTTTCTTCTGATTTTTTTTTTTTTTTTTTTTTTTGAGATGAGGTTTCACACATTCCAAGATGACCTTGAACTCTGGCTCTCTGCCTCTGTGTTCCGGCTTTAAGGATTACCAGCCTGCATCTCTATACCTCGTTTATGCAACGTTGGGGATTGAACTCGAGGCTTTATGGATATTGGGGTGAGCACTCCACCATCTAAATTATGTTCTTAAGATCCTTCTATTCAAATATATTTCTGTCCCCTTCCAGAACTGGTGGCACCAAGCAATGATGCCAATCCTTGGTGTTACTGTAAGGATGGGATGTGTTAACGAGCAGTTTACCACTGTCTGATGCCTTGTAGGTACCTAGAGGGTGACAGCTGCTGGCATTATTATCTTCAAAGAAGATTTCACATTCTCTCTATTCTGAATTCGGCCCACAATGTACGGTGGAAGGGACTCATTAGCTCTACCATATGTCCTAATTGGAACCATAGCCTGAATTCCTGCCACATGAAGGAAGAGAAAAAGCTAAGAAAAAAAAAAAAAAGGTGAAGGATGGTGCTTTTGACTTATTCCCAAGCAAACATCTTTCCACAGCTCCTGGGACTCCTGCTTAGATCGGGCTTTATCTTGCAATCATCATCCCACAGCAGGGGACTCTGGGGACTTCTGAGACTGCAAACTGTTGAGCTAGCAGCGCTATGTCAGACAGCACTGTAGACACAGTGAGCCGGTATCTATGTGGAGAGCCAAGGGACACCACTACCAGCTGGCAACTGCCAGGAGAGTCCAGAAATAAGGGGCTGAGGAAGATACGGTGAAGTGGGGCAGTCCACAGCTTCTGTTGCTTTGCTAACGGCAGGATGCTCTGCCTCCAGCTCTGAATTGGCAGCCAGTGGACAACATCACACTCAGAAACAAAGGGTCCAGGGCTGGGGAGATGGTGAAGTCACTAAAGTGCTTGCAAAGCAAATGCAAATATGAGGACGTGAGTTCGAATCCCACCACCCACTAAGCCATCTCACCAGCCCTTCACTTTTTTTAATTTCCAGTGCATGTGTGTGTATGTGTGTCTGTGTGTGTGTCTGTCTGTTCCTGCGTATGTCTGTGTATATATTTCTCTGTGTGTGTGTGTGTGTGTATGTGTGTGTGTGTACAAGTACATGTGTGGAAAGCCAAGAGGTTATCCTTTTCACACAGGACCTCTTACAGGCCTGGAGCTCATTGATTCGGCTAACCTGGTTAATCAGAATAGACAGAAAACCACCATGGTGGATAGAAAGCCACCAGGGAGTCACCTGTTTCTTGTTCCCCAGCACTTGGATGACAATCACACATCACTATACCTAGCTTTATTGTGTGGGTTCTGGGTATCAAACTCTGGTCCTCATGCTTACACAGCAATCTCTTTATGCCTGAGCTATCTCTCCAACCCAAAGTTCATCTGTCATCTGTCTGTCTGTTTCCAAATGTTATTGTGTTAAGATGTTGTGCTGTTTGTTTTTTATTTCTATGTATGTGTATCTGTGACATAAGTGCAGGTGCCCATGGAGGCTAGAGGAGGGCATTGGATCTCCTATATCTGGAGTTACAAGAAGTATGAGTCTCCCAATTTAGGGGCTGGGAACAGAACTCAGGTCCTCTAGAAAAACATTAATCTCTTTTAAGCTGAGTCCTCTCTCCAGCCCCCATGTACTAGGTAGTTTTAACTGTCTACTTGGCACAACCTAGAATCACCTGGGAAGAGTCATAATGAGGAACATTCTAGAGTAGGTTCTAGAGAGCTGGGCATGTCTGTGGGGTTTGTCTTGATTGTTGATTGATGTAGAAATACGCAGCCCATTATGGGTGCCATCACTCCCTAGGCATGGGGTCTTAGACAGTGTGAGAAAGAGGAAAACTAGCTGAGGGTAAACAGCCAGGCAGACAATGGTGTATGCATTTGTTTTTCTCTGCTCTTGACTGTCATGATGTGACCTGCTTTAAACTTCTGGTTTGACTGTTCCTCAATGATGGACTGTAGCCTAGAACTGTAAGCCAAATAAATAAGCCTCTTCCTCCCCTAAATTGCTCGCTACCCAGGTGTTTATCACTGGGACAGACGTTAAATGATATCCTCCTAACAACTTTCTAAATAAGTGTCATTGCTGCTAACTTTAGGTTGCACACAGCATTTGTAATACAGCGTTTGCCAACTGAAGCTTCATGCCCTAGTTCATTATTCCTCGATTCCCTGGCTTTCTATGTCCTGGATAGCATACGCTACTCTTCGTTTCTATGCATTTGACTTTACCACCTCAGACGTTTTGCTTAAGAGGGATCAGGCAGGGTTTGTTTTTCTGAGCCTGACCCTGCTCTGCTCCAGTTCCTATGAAGCTCACTGTGGCGTGGCAAGAGCAGGTGGGAGGTTTGCCTACCCAGGAAGGGAGCCCTGTGTTTGTTGACACAAGCAAGAGGGCGCAACCTTTTGACACTGCTACATAATGTTATCCTCAAAGTTCACAAGTGAGAACTGTGCAATCAAGTTACAAAATAAATAAATCACAAAATAATCTCATGTTTTAAGTAAGTTTTTTTTTTTTATTTGTTTTGTGTTGGCCACACGATACCTTTCTACTGAGGCCCACGGGTTATAGGTTGGACACACCTGCTCCCCGTACCTGCAGACTACTGCCAAGGGCTACTGCATCCTTGGATGTTTTAGCCTGGTTCTCACACTCTGACTTAACAAAACAGGCTTCCAAATCCTTGAGGCCTCTGGCTCCCAGTCCTCCTCCCCTGCCCCAGCTGAGCCTAGAGCAAGGCCCTGGCAATTGCTCAAGAAAAAGAAGCTTTTCTTTCTCTTTTGCAGGCCAGGCGAGCCTCGAACGGGCTGTATAACTAAAAATGATCTTTAATTCCTGGTCCTCCTGCCACTTCTCTCGTGATGATAGTGTAGGCATGGGCCACGGTGTGAACTTAAGTTTATCACATGGGCTCAATGTTCAAGGCTCATTTTCTCTGCTGAAGCTTTTCTGCAGACACCCTCTTGTTGAGCCACTGGGGTCAAAGCTTGGAGAACCTGGAAGCTTCCTTCCTGGGATTTCTTTGGTGTCTCCTGTCCCCACCTATGCACTCACTAGGCACTCATGCCCCTCTGCTTGTTTGAGTGGCAGGAGCATACCACAGGGAGGCAGCTTTGCTTTGACAAAGGACACTGAAACCTCTTTAACGGTGTAGATTTGAAGTCATTGTGGGCAACCAGGGCACGCACATCACATAGCCTAAAGCACACAAGGGTCCCTGGAAGGTCGCATGGAACCCACTCGGTTTCTCTCAGGTACACAGGAGGAGAACACTCTGTGGGGATACGTGTGTATGCACACATGTGGGAGTGCACACGACAGTGAAGGTCAGAGGACGACCTCAGGTTACTCAAGCACTGCCCATCTTTTGTTTATGACCGAATCTCTCGTGGCCTGGAACTTGGCCAAGCAGGTGAGGTGGCCCACCAGCTTCCCTTCTCACTACCGTGCTGTGGGAACTATAACCATGCGCCACCAATCTAGCTCTGCTTTCTGCAGATGGAGGCCCTCACTGTGTAGTTCTAGCTGGCCTGACTCTTGATATGTCTCAGATACATCACTTGATGTAGCTCAGGCTGGCTAGAGCTCAGAGAGATCCACCTGCCTCTACCTCTCAAGTGCTGAAATTAATGGCGTGGGCCCCCTGGCCATGCCTAGCTGTTCGTGTGGATTCTGGAGACCTTAGCTGAGAGCTTCATACTTGTGAGGCCAGGCCTTGACTGACTGAGTCGTCTCCCCCGTCCAAGAGGAGTACCCCCAAAGGACAGAGCTGCTAGGTAGGCCAGGACTCTGACACTTTCACCCTGGCCCTCTGACAGGCTCCACTTTGGGGCTCGCCTGCTGTGTAAATGGGCTACAATTGTTATTTGTCACACAATGCATTGATCAGTCTCAAATTGATCGTCCCTGGATGGGATGATGAGCACAGTCCATAGACACTGTATCTCTGATCCTCACAAGAAGCACCAAGTGTAACCGTTCCCTAAGTTCAACCCCCGGAGCTCACATGGAAAAAGTCAAGCATGACAGCGATGTCCTAGTCCCAGGCAGATTCACCTGGAGGTGAATCCTTGAGACTGGCTGGACAGACAGCCTAGCCTACTTGGTGAGCTATAGGCCCGTTAGATACCCTACCTAAAAGCAAAAAATAAAAAGGTGGATGGCGCATGAATGAATAACAATGCCCAAATTATTCCCTGGCCTCCACATGCACACAAACATACATGGACACATACATGAATGTACACACACACATACACATTCATATGCACAAAAAAATGGCAGTAGAAAATCAGAAAAGAGGGTGAGGCTATAGCACACCTGTAGAGCACACTTCTGAGTTTGTGCAAGGCTCTAAGTTTGAGCTCCAACACCATTAAAAGAAAATAGATTTTTTTAAAAAGAAATATTTAAAAGGGAAATGATACAAACGAGACTGGCTAGGCCAGGGTTTCCACTCCCCCAAGTGCCCAGCACCCCTTCACAGAGAACAGAGGCAGCATCAGAGTCAAGTTGGGAGAGCCACCCTCATCTATATGCTAATGAGCCCATCAAAGAAGTACAGGGTTAATTAAGCATCACCGCCCTGCCTTACTTTTATCTGCCCCGGACACAGAGGCAGAGGTAGAAATCACAACCTCTGATCAAATTAGCTGTCCCCGGGCTGCTTCGGCCCCTCCTCCACCAGGCTGCAGAAACCACCTCCAAGAGTTAATCATGTTTATTTCACAAGGCATAAGGGATTTAGAAAGTGATTAGGAACCACACTGGGAACAAGCAGCCCCTGACCCTGCTGCTATCAGTGTCCGCTGGGAGAAAGGGATGTTTTCTCACTGATAGGCAGTGTGTGGACCAGGCTTCCTGCTCCCCGTCTAAAGAGGGATTACCAGTTGATGGGTAAATGCCTATGGAATCGGAATGGCTGGTATGAAGGTATGGGGGAGACAGGGGCTCTCTAGCTGTCCTGTGCATGGAAGCCACTCAACACCCTAATGCTTATTACTCTTCAAGAGGCAATGACTTTGTTTCTTCCTTGCCATGGAATCCCAGGTAAGTGATTCAATTGCCTGATTCTTGTAATAGCTTATTTATTAGACAGAGGTATAGCATACACTCAGGAGGGCAAGCAGGCCAGGCAATAGTGGTCCTGGGCATCAGTATATGAGTTTTCTGCCTGCCTTCCTCTTATTTCTTTACACCAGTCTCGAGACCTTATGACTGTGTTCATCACAGTGCAATTCAAAGCTATACCACATACTTCCCCCAAGAGCCTTCCTGTTAATTGTCAGCATCCAGGAGGTGACCTCTTGACACTCTGTCGAGAGCAGATATCTTGGCAATATGCCACATGCCCTTGGCTCCAAGAAGACATCTGTAAATATGCATTTAGAGAAATGTGCAAGTCATTGATTCTATACTCAAAAAGTAGATGACAAAAGAGGCCAGCCTCTTGAACAATAAATACCTTTAACAGGCACAACCAACCCCAAACTCCTCCTTGCCAGGAGCAAGCTAACCTCACTCACAGACCTCAACAGAGCACTACCAAGAAATCCATTGTCTCTAGTTTGGCCACTAACAGACCCCAGGAGAGACAGTGACTTGTCTAAAATATTAGGATGGCTGGGCACATTGCTAAGCAGAAAGCATGGTCTCCAATGTTCTCTCTATAAGACTAAGTTTATCTGTATCCACCCCATCAGTGGAAGAGGGCAGTTGTGAGGCCCTCAGGCCTAGTCCTCTTCCAACTGGAATTCTGGTTCAGAGTATAGAAGGCAGAATTCTCTTATGACCCCAAAGGTTTCCATTGCTCAGATGTATATTCTTTAAAAAATTCTAGGATTAAGAATATTATGGAGCAAGGTGATAGCTCAGTTAGATAAGTACTTGTATCATAAACACGATCAACTCAGTTTGGGCCACAGAACCCACATTTTATAAAGTCAATGACATGGTTTCACCAGCAAGTCCCTGTGCTGTGGGGCAATGGTTTGTACGCTGTCAATTGTATTTTAATAAAATGCTGATTGGCCAGTAGCCAGGCAAGAAGTATAGGCGGGACAATCAGACAGGAAGTAGAAGCGGGGCGAGGAGAACAGGAGAATTTTGAGAAGAAGGAAGTCCTAGTCTGCAGTCGTGACCTAGCCATAGAAGAAGCAAGATGTGACTGCCTTGCCAAATAAGGTACCGAGCCACGTGGCTAACATAGACAAGAATAGTGGGGCAATATAAATTGTAAGAGTTAATAAGAAGCCTGAGATACTAGGCCAATCAGTTTATAACTAATGTAGACCTCTGTGTGATTTCTTTGGGACTTAACAACCATGGGAAAACGGGCAGGACAGAAACCTCAATCAACATCCCTGTCTCCCATGTCTCCCCAAACACCTGAACCTATAGGGGACATTTCTCATTCAAACCACCACAGGCCTCTACATATATGCACACATATATACATGTATATACATGAACATATGAAAGCATATTTAAAAGACTGTGGTAAATTGGCCTTTGAGATTAAGCTGTCACATGACACAAAAGACTTCAAAGTCAGAAGATTGTCCTAGTGGGCCTGATATAATCACACCAGTCCAGTCACATGACTACAAACGTGTGCCACAATGTCAGGCTTCCTAGCGTACTGGCTCTGGTGTTCGAACCTCCTCATGCTTATACAGTAAGCACTTTGCTGACTGTGTCAACTCCCCAGACCTCATTATGTCTCTTATATACATAGTCTGAAGAGAATTTTATACATTTGCAGCACTCCTGCCTTTTGACTACAGCCTGTCACCTGGAATTTTCCACTTTGGGACGCCATGTCAGAGTTTTCAGAGCACGTTAGAGTTTGGATTTGGGCACCACCGATGTTTAGCCAGTGTAAGGAAGACGCGGAACAAACACTCAGAGGTACATCTGAAATGAGTTCCATTGGTTCACATGGGTCCCCTGGGGACTTAGAATTCTTCACTTCACCCTGGGAGAGGCACCAGCGGATGCCCATAATTTATGCAAATCTGGCTGGACAAAAGATAACTCTCACTAAGCTCCAAGAGTGTGTGAATCAGAACTAACACTGACCAGATCATCAAAGCTGCCGGAATTTCCCCCAAGAGGCAGGAGGGCCCCCAGTGTCTCTAGCTGCCTTGAGGGTAAGATACAGGGAAGCAAGGGGCTTTTACAGATAGAGGGTTGTTAGAGCTACCTCTTGAAGGCTCACATTCCAATGGTGTGTACATGTGTGTGCGTGCGTGCGTGCGTGTGTGTGTGTGTGTGCATATGGAGGCCCATAGACAACGTTGGGTGTCTTCCTCAAGGCTACCATGTGTTGTGGAATATTATTTTAAGGTGTGTTACATTTGTTTATGCTGTGAAACATTTGCTTAATGATGCAAGGATGTGTTGCCTTCTTCTACATTGCATTTGTTTAACTCTGTGAAGCTGGGTTACTTTGCATGTCGAAAACACCTCTGAACAGCCAGTAGCTAGGCAGGAGAAAGGATAGGTGGGGCTGGCAGGCAGAGAGAATACCTAGGAGGAGAGATCTGGGAAGAAAGATTGGGGAGCAAAAGAAGGAGGACACCAGGGGCCAGTCACCCAGCTACACAGCAAGCCATGGTGTAAGAAGTAAATGAAGGTATACAGAAATAGAGAAAGGTAAAAGCCCTGAGGCATAGGGTAAACAGGATGGTGGAAGTTAAGAAAAACTAGAGATAAGCCACTCAAAGGCTGGGCATACATAAAAAAGAATAGGCCTCCATGTGATTTATTTGGGAACTGGGTGGTAGGCCCCCCCGCAAAGAGCAAAGAGTTTTAAAAAAAAAAAAAAAGCTACAACCATGTTTTTTGATACCCTGACTGCTCCTGGGACTGGAGAGGGAGGAGAAGAGGAGTGGGGGGAGGGGGAGAGGGGCGGGAGGAGGGGGAGGGAAATGGGAGGTGGGGAGGAGGCGGAAAAATTTTTTTTCAATAAAAAAAAAAAGAGCAAAGAGTTTTTTTTAAAAAAAAAAAAGCTACAACCATGTTTTTTGATACCCATTCCCTCACTGGATTGGCTAGGCTCGCTGGTCGAGTATATCCGCCAGCACATACCTGCCTGTCACTGCCTCCTCAGCACAGGCTCTACATGTGCACACACTTGGCTCTTGTACATGAGTTCTAGGATCGGCTTCAGGTCCTTGTGTGTGTGCAGCAAGCACTGTAGCCAGTTGAGCTGTCTCCAAAGCCCACATCCCCAAAGGTATCTTGCCTGTGATTGTAATGTGCCCAACACATACCCTGCTCTAACAGCCATGACCCAAACCTGCAGACCATAATGAAGAAAGGGCCCATTGTCTCATTTGGCATCCATTATCTATCACCTGCCCTGGCAGCATCCACCTGAGACCTGGAGACCCTAAGATGAGAAGGGGCCTATGGTCTCATCTGCACCCATTACCGAGCCTGCAGACATTGTGCACTGGAAGTGGGGGCTGCTCTGCTTCTCCCTAGGCCCACACATTTCCTCCCTGACTTGTAGGTGGGCAGGGGAGGTTGAGAGGTCTTGTCGCCAGTTCTCTCTTGCAAGGCACTGCTAAAATGATAGCTGTTAGTCAGCTTTCCACTGCTGTGATATACCCCCACCCCCCCCACCCAAAAAAAAAAAAAAAAAACAACTTAAAGGAGAAAGATTAACACACTTTTACAGGCTTCCGTTTCTAGTAACTTGGTCCTTGTCCCCATCCCCTTAGGACTGTGACCAAGCAGAGCATCACTGTAGTGGGTAGACAGCAAACTACTCACCTAGTGGAAGCCAAGGAGGAAGAAAGAGGGGCACTAGGTCCCAACATACCCTTCAAGGGCCTGTTTCTAATGACCTCTAATTAGTCACCACCCACCCACCTAAGTGTCCATTAGCTGGGGACCAAGACTTCATCCCACAAGGACTGTGTCTCAAGAGGACAAGGCAAACTGCCATCCTCCTCTGCCTTCCAAACATGCATGCATATGTACGTAAGTTAATTCACTCATTCATTCTCAGGGGAAAAAAAATCATTGAATCTAGAATTCTGTACACAGCTATAGAATATTTGTATTGTTTTCCCAAATATTAGTTACATTCCCCTCTGCCTATTCAAGAGTCACATTCCAGAACTCGCTTGCATCACGTTCTGTGCAGTTCACAAAGCTGCCTGAAGCCCAGACTCATAAGGTGTTGCTCCTTTAAGGAGTCCAAGATCTGCTCTGCATGACAACATCCTGGCCGTGACTCAAGCAGGAAACTCTCTTCCAGTGGGGAGAGGGCTTCTTTCTGGGTTACTCTCAGCCTATGTGGAAGCTTAAACGGCCCAGCCTTTTACTTCTGGGAGAGTGGGACTCCTGGAGACCAGATTCTAGAAGTCCCCGGGAGCAGCTCCCCCTGGGAAGTCCTGTGTCATTCGGAAAGTCCCTGAAAGAGGCCTGTGTAGGCATCTTGCCGTGACAAGATGCCTGGCAGAAGCAACTTAATGGAGGTAGGGTTCATTCTGGCCCGCCGTTTGATGGGTACGGTCCATCATGACGGACGGCTTGGCAGTAGGAGTGTGAAGCAGCTGGGCACGTGGCATCCATAGTCGGGAAGCAGAGATGAATCACGTCGCTCAGTTCGTTCTCTCCTTCTTATTCAATCCAGGACCCCAGCCTGAAGAATGGTACTGAACACAGAATGGGTCATCCTACTTCATCTGACCTAATCTAGAAACTCTCACAGTCAGCCCAAGAGGTCTGTTTCCATGGCGATTCTAAATCCCATCAAATGAACAGGCGGGATTAACCATCCGAAAGCCCTCCTTAGAGACTGTCTATACTCACTCCAATGATTGTGGCTTATTTTCCTGTGTTGAACATGGAATCCACTGGTCTAGTGTCTCCTAGACAGCTTCTCCCAACCTGAATCCACCAGCTCTCGTGCCTGCCTCCAGAGTCTCATGTCCAAAATGGTCCTCAGATGACTATCCACTGGAGTACCCACCCTTGATGCTAAGAGACATGTAGCCAGTGACTTGCCAGGGCATCAGCCTGGAAGCACCACAACCGTCCATTGCTCCTGATCAACCTGAGATTGGCACTCACCTAAAGTGGGTAAAGTCTTTTGGCTTCCTGCCATTTCTTTCTTTCGAAGCCTTTTCTAAATGAATCACATTTATTCAAACCCACATCTCAGAGTTCATTTAAGAGGAACATTTATAGATATTCAAGGAACCAAAAACTTCAACCCAATGGGCACGGTCTTAGCTATTAGAAGAAACACTTCAGCAGAACAATGGTGTGAAATAAGGAAGGAGCCCAGAATCCATCACAATCTGCTGCAAAAGGCTAGGGGGAAATCTGAGACCACAGGGCCAAGGGTGGGGGTCAGGGCAGGAGGGAGGCAGCCGCGGCCAGGAACCCAAGTGTGAAGATCCAGGAAAAGAGGAAATTGATAGAATGGTGATTTAGCTACTTGGGAAGTAATATGAATTCACATTTAACTGGTCTAATGCAGCATTTAGAAGAGAAACAGAGCTGGGCACCCAATAAAGGGGAACTGTGTGGGCATTAACTCCAGGAAACACCATCATCACCCACTCCACTCTGCAGTGAGCATAATTTACCGTCATAATGACATAAACACTGGCTATTGATTGAACCAAAAGTTGTGATAAAAATATATTAAGGATGGAGGAAGAGCCTCGGGAAGGAAGTCCAAGGAGGGCTCAGTCACCAGATCCCACAACCATCAATAAACAATGTTTAAAATCAATTAATGAAGAAATGGCATAATAGTTAAAGAGATGGCAGGAAGGATTAGCAGTAAATACACCAACTTGAACGACAGCTGGAATAATGTTTAGAAAGGGATGAGGCATGACCTCTAACACAATATAAGCACACACACACACACACACACACACTGACATGGCAACAAGCCTTGCTATGCCACTGGCGAAGGGACATGCACAGCCCTGAGCCCTTCACCCCAAGCCAATGAACTGACGTTCTTCCAGACTTGAAAATGAGGCCCCTGGAGAACCAGATGACCTTCCGGGTGACTGCAGCTACCTGAGCAGGCCCAGCTAAGATTGTCTTAGTCCAGCTGTGTTAGACAGGGTTCTCCATAAGGAACAGAACTGTTAGGATATACATACAAATGGGATTAATTGGAGAGCCTTACAGGCTGTGGTCCTTGTAGTCCAAAGAAGGATGCCTCCAGCGGAAAAACCAAGAATCTGGTAGTTGTTCAGTCCCTGAGACTGGAGGTCTCAGCAGTCCCAATCTGGTGCTGTAGACCCCAAAAGATTCCGGGTCTTCAGACTACATCCATTGGGATCCCAACAAAGTAGATTCAAATGCCAGGAAAGGAACGCCTCAGCAACAGGACAGATGAACTTGCAGCAAGAGTGACAGCAAGCAGGTAGAAAGCCAAAGCGTCCTTCCTCTATGTTTTCTCACGTGGGCTGCCACCAGAAGGGGTGGCCCAGATTTAGGGTGAGTCTTCCCACCTCAAATGTTCCAAACAAGAAATTCCCTCTCGGATGCTTGGGTTTCAGCTGATTCCAGAGGCAGTCAGGTGGACAAACCAAGATTAGCATCATCATAAGAGGGAAGCAAGGACTTTAACAGGAACTGGACCAGAGCCCATACTTGTGATATTTTGGCAAAGAATCTAGCTGTCTCCTGTCCTTTTCCTAAGAATTTGCCTAAGGCCAAAGGTAATGGAATAATTCTATTGATTTATTTATTGGTGGAGATTTCAAGGCACCATAATATTGACTTGGTCTTGTGGTTATTAGTGATCACTCTTATGCAGGTCTACAATTTAAAAAAAAAAAGTGAGTGAAACAAAAAGAAATACAAAATGTACAGTTTGAAGAGAAAAAGGGTACCAGGAAACTTAATGTTGTAGCAAGTCTAATGCTGAAAGAGCTAAAAGCAGACTGAGGAGAGGCCTGGTCATCACTAGGAAAAAAAAGAGGGTGTCTTAGTTAGGGTTTCTATTGCTGCAACAAAGACACCATTGCCGGTGGCCATGTCAGAGGGGCAGCAGATGGCACTTGAACTTCAGGAGTTCTGGCCCAGCAGAATGCAAGACGGTGATGGGTGAAATCTCAGATAGGCAAGGCCCCAAGGGCTTCTGTTCCAGAATGTCTCTTGCTACCACTATGCTTTCAATGTTTGCCACTGCCATTTTTCTCTGATATTTGGCATGGTGTGAATGGCCGTAGAGGGATCCCCATTGCCTTTAATATAGAGTGATTATCTCATGGGAATATTCCACTAGACTGGGAATTTTTATAGGTGGATTTTGAAGATGATCTCCTCTTAAGCAGTACTGTTCAACTGAAGCATGCACGGTTAGGCTGCAGAGCTCTTAGGTTGATAGTATGTGGGAGAAATACGGTGGCTGTAATGTGCTGCACCTCCCAGCGCCATCTCCAACACCTGAGTGCAAGTTGTTAACAATGGCTTTTTATGGGGGACCAAAGAAATCAGAAAGAAAATGCAGGGCTCCCAAAAGAGACAGAGGAAACCTCAAACCTGGCCTTCAGTGCCACCAAAATGCAACCCTGAATCCTGAGCCACATAGCCCCTGGGGAAGAAGAAGAAGGAACTTGGCCTTGCAGAGGATTAACTACTGTAATTGGCATATTGATTTCACAATCGAATTTTAAGATGCTTAATCTGCCACCGTTTCCAGTGGCCATGGCAGCAGCCTCCCTGGGAAGTTTTATTGGCGTCATCTGTGCACAGAACTTCGAGCCAGAAGGGACAGAAATAGCTCCCACTTCATATGACTGGAGCTTTGGCAGAGCAGCCACCAGCCTTGGCCCATTCAGTGTAATGAGTTAAAGGATGAAATGGAGCCCTTATCTCAGTCTCTCTGGTTCTCTTCAGACTTCACCCAGGGCTAGGTCTGTGTTGTGTCTGTGTGTGTGTGTGTGTGCGCGCGCGTGCGTGCGCACGTGTGCGAGCGTGTGTGTGTGTGTGTGTGTGTGCGTGTGTGTGCGTGTGATTTCAGTGGCCCTGAAAACAAGCAGGTAAAGAGCTCTCATTTCACCCAATACTCCTGTCCAGGGTCACCTCCTAAAAGCCCATCTTTATCTTTATCATTGGTCCTGACAGAGGTTTGCATCTATGACTTGCTCTGAAAAAAATGCCATGACACACGATGATCCTTGGCCCCTCATAATCACATCAGGAACCATAGCTTCTCTTTCCCTCTGAAAAACATTTGTTTTTCTGACATTTACTTATTTATTTATGTATGGGTGGGCTGCCAGAATTTCTGAATGTGCATGTGGAAGTCAGAGAATAACTTGAGGGAATAGGTTCCTCCTTCCATCCCAGGGATCAAACTTAGGTGAGTTTGGTGACAAATATCCCTACGCACTGTGCATACCATCCTGAGCGGAGGGAGCAGGAGCATCTGCATATGTGTGGAACAAGTTTGGGTCTTGTTTCATGGATACTATCCACCTCTTTTTTTTTTTTTTTTTTTTTTTTAAGACAGTGTCACTAGCCTGGCTGACCAGTAAGTCCCAGAGATCTGCCTGTGTCTGCCTTCCTGGTGCTGGGATTGCAAGCACCTTTTACCTGGATTCTGTGGATGGAACTTGGGTCCTCACTGACTTAGGTCTCTCCCAAGCCCTGGGCCAATAGCCAATAGGAGTGGACAGACAGCATGGCGTAGGAAGGTTCATCTTACATTCAGAGATGAGACCCATCCATCCATGTGGGGGACAGGGAATCCAGGCCACCTCCAGATCTTTGCTCATGACTGGTGCTATAAGCACACTGCCATTTATTTTGGCTTCCTAGAAGTCCTGAGATCTAAGCTTCTTATATTGAAATGTTCTTTCAGTCATTAAGACACTAGTACTAGTGATAGCTTTATAAGGAAAAGTCATCCCCTCTCTGTAAAGAAATTAGATAACACAACCATATCTTCTACTGTCAACCCAACCCAAAGTGGCTGGGTAGAGGTGGCGTACATTTTATTCCCAGCACTCTGGAGGCAGAGGCAGGCAGATCTCTGTGAGTTCAAGGCCAGCCCGTTCTACAAGAGCTAGTGCCAGGATAGGTTCCAAAGCTACAGAGAAAATGTCTCTTGAGAAACAAAACAAAAAAACAAAACAACCCCGGGTGAAGTTCTAAGGGATTCAGCCATCACAACCTCCTCTAATGCATCTACACAACCAGTTTGTGTGACAGAAAAGGCAAAGCAGTGCCCACGTCCCTGACAGCCCCACCCCCTCAAACTCTCCCCCACTCCAGTCTGTGTCAACCTTCTGGACAGAACAACCCACAGCTGCCCAGAGTCCCATGGCATGGCCCAGCTAGCCTTACTCATGAAGTAGCTGCACAGACTCGCCAACGTGAACACACACATGCATGCTGCAAAGAATGAGGGTGCTGCACAAGCCCTGGCATGGAATCACACGCCTTCCGACCCCCTACTCTCGGCTCAAGGAGTCCCTGGGACACACGTTTCTCCCCAAGTCTGTGTTTTCCAGGCCATGTCCAGGTGCTGCACACAAGGTCCCATTTAGGGAGAAACACTGTCGCAAAACTACCCTGCTTATGGAACAGAGAACTAAATACGAATTTGGGATGGAGACCCTTTGGCCACCTTGGGCTAGGGGTTCATCAACCTTGAGAAACCCCTCCAATTCGCAGCCACTCCCAAGGACCCTCCCTCTCTGTAAGCCACAGTGCCATCCTCGCCTCCCACAGCAGAGTCAACTAGACCCTCCCTGTGGCCATAGGACACCTCGATGTCAGGGCAAAAAGGTGCCAGGTCCTGGCACAGGGGCCTCAGAATGGGGCAGAGTGGTAGACAGTCCTGTCTTCCACTGTTCACCTGGCTGAGCCCCAAGGTTCAGCTGAAGCCCAGCTGCTTGTCATAAAGACAGGCTGTGTCACACTGAACATCAGAGCGGGGAGCCCAGCCACTTCCTGATGCATTATTTATCAGGAACACATTAACCATTAACCGTGGTGACATCACAGGCATTCAGAGGTAATTTGTGGAAAGTATTGTTAGTGCAATTGATTTGCAAATTCTTTGACAGGGAAAACCGAGCTCCAAGCAGGCGGAGAGGTGAAATGGAAACTTTTTTTTTTAAATGTATTTGGGGATAATTGATTGAAAGCTAAGCTGGGTAGCCAGTGAGAAAATGAGATTATGCTGCCCGTTATGCAAAGAAATTGTAGATTTTGCAAAACAGTAAGATGAAGAGCTGTCAGGGCAGGCAGCGGGGAGGCACTGGTTCCGTCTTGGGGACGAAAGCGGGTGATGTCTTTCCTTCAGAGCAGTGGATCCCAACATGGCATAAACCAGGAATGGTGGCAGACACCTGTAACCCCAGAACTCAGGAGGTAGAGATAGCAGGATTAAGAGTTCAAGGATATCCTCTGCTACTTAACAAGTCTGAGGCTAGCCTGAGCTATATGAGCTCCTCTCTCAAAAGGAAAAAAATGATGTCCTTACCACTCCCTTTCCCCCTCCTTTTTGTGTCTTTTTCTCCCCCTCCATCTGAATCCTCTGGAACTTGGGCCTTAACCTCCGCACAGCATTGCCACCTCTCAAGAATTGCTGGGTCCTAAAGACCTCCTACAGCCAGCCTCGAAGGCACACCAAGGACCAGGATGGCCCAGGTTTTACCCTCATGGGTCCAGGGCCACCTGGGAGACACACAAATGAGCACTCCCCAAACTTGAGCTTCTCTCTGCTGTCATCATTCCTGTGCTGGACCTGGCCAGCCCCTCAGCAGTTCACAGAACCTTATTCCAAAGGTGGGATAGAGTTCTGGGGCACCCACTAAGATCTCCAGGTTTTGTGTTCCAGACCAAGGAACTGGATCAGAGACAGATGGATACTGATGAAACTTTATTAAGGAATTTATTAGAGAGAATTAGTTAAGAAAGAAAAAGGCTCTCAGAGGGGCCAGGGAGATGGCTGTTAAAGTGCTTTCCCTGAAAACATGAAACCAGGGTTCAACTCTTCAGAACTCACATAAGCACTCAGTAGGTGTGACAGCCTTCCTGGAATTCTGGGCATCAGGGACAGAGGATCCCCAGAGCAAGCCAGCTAGTGTGGAGAAGTCATATCACTGAGTTCTGCGTTTGCTTGGTTCAGAGACCTCCCCTCATTGGAGAAGGTGGAAGACTGAACATCGAGCTTAGCTTCCATATGCACAAGTCCACATACACACAGGTGCCCACACACACATGCAGACATGCACACACATGCACACATACTTCCGCACTACACATACATGGCGGGCGGGGGCAACAAAGAAAAGGGCTCTCCAGGGAATGGAAGTGGGCTAGAGATCTTGACAGTTCCTAGGCTCAAGCTGCAGGACCCTGTGTCCTGACCCTTATGACACAGGACTCAGCTTTCTTGTGATATTTCATTACATGTTGAAAGGAAGGGCACCCCAAGACCAAGTTCTCAGCACAAAGGCAATTTATTTGCTCCCAGAGGGACAAGGGGCAGGGAATAAGGAATAAAGACAGAAGACAGAGGAAGAGGGGAAAAGGATGAGGAAAAAAGGAGAGGGGGAAGGGATATTTGTCCCAGAGGGACAAGGGACTGCCTCGATATAGAGAGAAGACTGGCATGGCCCATAGGCAAATGGAGTTTATAAAAAGGAATGGGGAACCCTGTGTTAGGATGAGGTGTTTGATATCAATTGACAGGTTAATTAGGGTAGCAAACGGGCCTTCTGATTGCTGAACTTTAATACTTTGACAGTTGGACCTTGGTGGTCAGCATCAGGAGGAGGAGTTGCCAATTAAGGAAACAGACCTTGGTGGTTAACTTTAAGGATGCAATCTAAAGGTTTAGCAGTTTAGCAAGGTAGAGGAATAGGGAAAAGAGCAAAATCTACCAGTGCCCTGTTTGCCATGCTTAGGCCTGCCAGAGCCCTGCACATGTAGCCTGCACACGGAGGGTGTCCATTCTGTTACATGTTAACCTTGATGCTCTTTTCTCTCCATCCTAATGGATGAATATTAGTCCTCAGGCTAGCTATTCCCACCTCCTCAAACTACCCCCAGGCCTGCAGGATGTGACTGCTGCCTGCAGGGCTGAAGGGATGGCAGCATGGCCTCTCCCTGCCTGTCCCTACCCTGTTTTCTGACAGTGCAGCAGTGCTGGTCACTCCCGTCACCGGCAGATGCACACACCTACTCCTGCCTTCCTGTGTCCTGGCCTCTGTAACTGGTCACCCAGGAAGCCTTCTCTGACTGTCTTTGCAGATAGTCAGGCATGCCTCCCTCCCTGCTTCCAAACACCAGTGTTGTCACTAAGTGGGATTCTGCCTTACCCGGGTAATAGACTTGGAAGGGACAAATATGTGCTTGCCATGAATTAATGCCCACAGGCGTAGAAGAATGGCTGTCCAGACTGCGTCCTAGATTCTTTCATCTCTCTCTTTCCAGTGACATCCATACCCACTGCAGATTTCCAGTGTAGCCTTGAGCTCTCAGCAGGACAGGTCTCTAAGAGGGGCTCGTGCACCTAGGGATGTGGCAAAGGAGTAGAGCAGAGAAAGACATCCAGACTGATGTGCAAAAGAAGCCAGTTATACAGACTTGGAATGTCTCCCCACTGGTACTACATGGAAGGGTAGAGCTGGAAATTTGGAAAAGTTGGGTGCTCTGTACGTGACTGGTGTGGGAAGTCCTTCTATGTATTGCTTTTATTGGTTAATGAATAAAGCTGTTTCAGCTGTTAATGAATAAAGTGGCTTTGCAGAATAGGGCAAGGTGGGAGTTCCAAGCAGATAGAGGAGGAGAGAGTAGGCAGAATCAGGGAAAAGCCATGTAGCCACCGCCTGAGACAGACGCCTGCGCCAGAGCCCGCCAACACTTTGCCAGTAAGCCACAATCTCATAGTGATACACAGATTAATAGAAATGGGTTAATCTAAGATATAAGAGTAAGCCAGAAATATGCTTAAGCTATTGGCCAAACAGTATTGCAAATAATAAAGTTTCTGAGTGATTATTTCGTGGCCTGGGCAGCCAGGAATGAACAAGTAGCCTCCCCCAACACATGACCCATAAAGAGTTAGAACTCTCCTGGCCCAGGACTGCTGAGCCTTCGACCTTTCTCCAGCTCTGGCCCACTCCAATCTCAGAGTCTTTCTCCCTTAATAAATCATTTCTTCTGCTATCGACAGGAACTGGTCAGGTAGGGCAGGGACCCCAAAGAATGTCCTGGATGCAGGTCAAGGATGCCAGGAGAGAGTGCTGGCTGCTGGCTTTTGTCAGATCTTACCCTGCCTGGAAGGACCTGAGGATGGGCCTGAAACCAAGAGGAGGCACCGGGACAGCCATAGTGTGGTAGCTTGAATGTGATTGGCCAGTGTAAGCTCATAGGGAGTGGCCCTATTGGGAGGTGTGGCTTTGTCGAAGTGGGTGTGGCCTTGCTGAAGGAAGTGTGTCATTGTGGGGGTGGGCCTTGAGGTCTCTGTTGCTTAAACTAAGTATCACAGTCCAATTCCTGTTGCCTTCTAATCAAGATGTAGCCAGCACCATGTCTGCCTGCACACAGCCATCCTCCCAGCCGCCATCCTCCCCACCATGATAACAGACTAAATTTCTGAAACTGGAAGCTACCACCTCAATTAAAAGTTTTATTTATAAGAGTTGCCTTGATCATGGTGTCTCTTTACAGCAACAGAAACCCTAAGACACATAGTTAGGCAACTAGACCCTGGAGCTCATCCTCTTCCCAGGCCTTATTCGGGTTTTTGCCATAAGTCTTTTTAAAAGGTCCTGGATAAGTAGCTCCAAGGTCTCATATTTTCTGGTACCCCTCTGCTTATACAGCAGCTCTACTCTCTGCCTCTTATGTTCCAACCTATGATTCTATAATGACCTCTTGCTACAATTCACCCTCTGTGGTCTATGAATTTTACTCTTTGAATTTAGGAGACAAAACCCACAAAGCAGTTCAGTACAGCTTTGGTGGAGTTTTCTAGGATCACAGACACCCCTCCCCACCCCCCCGCCCCATAAGTTTACCATGAGCCAAGAAAGCTTCTGTCAAATTCAAAGACACCCCAAAATGTATCGTATCATCATCATCAATGTGTCTTTGTCTAAATATTTGTTCAGAACAACAACCTGGAACATCCTTGTCTGTAACAGGAAGGCTTAGTTCAAGAAAATGCTGTAAACACTCGATTCAGACCATGGAGATCTGTGTAATCCTTGCACGTCTGGTCTTTGGGCTAGCCCACAGATTCCCTCAGTCAAGAACAGCCAGTAAATCTCCCAAGCAGAACAGTCATTCAGCCTGCCACACAGGGTAAACCACCAGCCCTACTGAGCCTTGATCTTTCTGTTTGCCAAGTGGTGTCATATTGTTGCCAATCCCAGGCAGTGAGGGTCAGAATCTCAAGTTCTAGCCACAGTGTGTCTCCTGAGAGAAATGTCACAGGACAAAAATATAGTACATTTAATTTGAAGCCCTCAGTTGTCCTTACTTGTGATTCTAGGATGAATGAGCACTTTTAATTGGATGGAAACGGAGCGAGTAATCGAGGGCCATGATTCAGTCAGTAAAGTGTTGTGCAGTTATGAGGACCTGGGTTTAGTCATCAGCGATCATGTCAAAGTTGGACAGAGGTATGTGCCTGTAATTCCAACACTGGAGAGGCAGAAACAAGAGAATCCCTGGGGTTTGCTGGCCAGACATCCTAGCCATAGAGCATTCCAAGTCCCGTGAGAGACCCTGTCTCAAAAACTAGAATGGAGAACAACTGAGGAAGATAGCCAATCTCAACCTCTGACATTTTCCTGACATGCACACGGGTAACCATGTGCAGTTGTACACACACACACATACACACACACACACACACACACATGCACGCACACACACAGAATATTCAAATGGCCCACAGAGAACAGCAGCTGGCCTGCACCGGGCTGACTGCAGAATAGAGCAGAAACAAAGACAGGCGGTCACCTCAAAGCCACCTTCCGAGTCAGGCAGGTGGCGAGGCAGAACAGTAGAGCCGCTGACTGCTTAACCACGGGTTACATTTCCTGAGAGGACCGAAGCAGAAAGGACTTGAAACTGACCTGTGTGGGAAATCTGCTGGTCTAGCTTTAGTCTCAACGTCCCCTGAATGTCAGACAATAACTTGAGCAAGTGACTCCGCTGTGTTTGTAGACTGCTCTTTTAAGGGCAGTGCAGTAACCGAGTCCGAAACAATGACCTCCTGAGACGTCCGCATGGCAGGCGGACACCTGCCACCGCCGCCACCCTCGAGAGACACGGCAGGTGGACATTTGCATTGACCACCTCCCTCCCTTGGGAACTTTATTTATGCAGCCATGCAGAAAATTCTCCTCAATCTGATTTGGAGCTTCCATTTCTTAATTTCATCAGATTAACAAATTGGGCTGTGAAAGGTTCGAGTTTGAGGTTCAGAGGAGACACTGAGGCAGACTGTCCTTTTAGGTGAGAGATTTATTATGTTTTTAACATCACAGAAGACAGCTTGGTAGGACTCTGAAGAGACCCTGGACCTCTGTGGCAGAGTGAGGGTCCTTTCTTATATTCAGGTTTCAGAAGGAGGGGAGGTCCCCTGCCACATGGTTAATGAGAACCTGTTATGTGCTTAAGGCCAGGCAGACTCTGACTCCTGGTTGGCAGGGGGAGGGGCTGAGGGCTCTCATTTGTCTGGGGGAGGCAGGGCTGTGCAGGATGCAGAGACTGGAGGAGTGGGGAGGGGAGGCTTATCTGGCTAACATGTGTGCAGTGTGCCACTGCTAGCCCCTGATAGCTAGGAATCTGCTAGCTCTCAGCCCTGATGCAGAATCAGCTACTGGGGTAGATAAAGACACAGCTGCAGGTGGGTATGACCCAGGCAGCAGATGGTCTGGGTTCTAATAGGCTGGGGGGATAGCTCAGTGCACAAAGGGCTCACTGCACAACTATCAGAACTAGAGTGCAGTTCTCCAGAACCCTCCTAAAAGTCAGTCAGGTGCGGAGGCTGGGTGTGATTCCAGCACTTGAGAGGCAAAGACCCGGGATCCCTAGGCAAGATGGCTGCCTATATCACACACATAAAGTGGAAAGCAACCAAGAATTCCAGCATCAACTTCAGGCCTACACACACACACACACACACACACCTACCTCAGCAATGATGCTAAAAAGGACTACACTTTCACAAGGTCATTTTAGTTATGTATACCTCCTAAATCTCATATTAGGACCCTGTTGGACTGCGGGGAGGGGTATAGGGATCCCTAGGCCTCTTTGTTCCTCTTCCCATCATGGCTGCATTGAATAAATCTGTTTTCTCTGCTTTTCACTGACTTGTTGGTTTAATTGGCGTTTATTGGCTTACTAATTACGCTGCCAGGGACCTGGCTCTGACCTAGCTAGCAACTCTGGTGTCACCAGCTCAGCACCGTTGGTCCGAGCATCTCAACATAATAATCAGGGATCAGAGTCCTGCAACACTCATGAGGGTACCCCAGGGGTGCTGGGGGGCTGAAGTACCTTGGTTCTTGCGTTCCAGAACAGAGAATTACATCACAGACGTATGTGGTTAGAAGTAGAAAGAGACCATTCAAGAGAGAGAAACCAGCCCTGAGAATGGGAATGGGCTGGAGCACTGAGGGGGAAGCCCTGGGCCGTGAGGGGGACGCCCTGAGCCACCAGGTGTGTCGCCCTTGGTAGGACATTTTCATAGCAGCGACCTCTCCCAGGTTTGTATAAAGCAAGCTTTTCTCACGCACTCATGCGTCACACGCACGCACGCACTCACATAGCACGCACACCGCATGCATGCAGCACTCACACGGCACGCACGCACGCACGCACGCACGCACGTACCCAACTGGGAAGTGCTGCCGTCTTTTGCTGCTTTCACAGGTTAATCATGATGGGGTTGATTGTCTCGAGGGCCACACCACCTTGTTAGCCCCACCCAGCTCCTTCACTGGGCTGCTCCAGTTTCTGCTCCAGGAACATAACTGTTTAGGAACACTCACTTCCACCTTCCATGGATGTGCCCTCGTCCTCATGCTGGCCCCTGAACTTGGAAAGGCTGAGAAAGCAAATCATCCTGGCAGTTTGAACAGGAGACGAGCATGTCATTATTCCAAAATTTTGTTGCTTTCACTTCGAGTCTGTCTTAGTTAGGGTTTCTATTGCCGTGAAAAGACACCACGACCACAGCAATGCTGATGAAGGAAAACATTGAATTGGGGCTGGCTTACAGTTTCAGAGGTTTAGTCCATTATCATCATGGCAGGGCATGGCAAGGTGTGCAGGCAGACACGGTGCTAGAGAAGGAGCTGGGAGTTCTACATCTTGATCCACAGGCAGCAAAAGCAGCCGGCTATGTATCCCACACTGGGTGTGGCTTGAGCCCACACCCACAGTGACACACTTCCTCCAACAAGGCCACACCTACTCCGATAAGGCCACGTCTCCTAATAGTGCCATTCTCTATGAGCCAAGCATTCAAACACATGAGTCTATGGCTGCCATACCTACTCAAACCACCAGAGTCCCTTAGTATTTGATACTTGGCTGCGCTATGGTAGACATCCTAACTGCCTTGACCACAGAGAAAACCCCCCCCACACACACCTTTTCGTTTGAGTGTTCAGGAGGGGAAACCCATAGACCACAGTTAAGAAACTGAACACTTTCTCAAAATGTACAACTACTATGCTCTCTCAGTATGAAATAAGTTGTTTAACTGTATGAAGAAATTAAATTTATAATTTAAAAATACCCCTCTGCAAAAAACAAAGCAAAATAAAAGAACCAAAAAAAAAAAAAACAAAGAAAAAATTTCTAGGTCCAGATGGCTTCACTAGGGAATTCTATCAAATACTTAAAGAAGAATTAGTGTCAAGTCTACAGAATCTTTTCCAGAAAACAGAAAAATAGAATGTTGTTTAAAACGTTTCAGATGTGCATTCGATGGGACATTGAGACAGATTTTTGAGACAAAGGAGTTTACTTAAAGAGCCATTAATGCTATGAACAGATAGACAACAGCATGGCAGGGCTCCGAGGAGAGTTCAGGTCCCCCATACCAGAAGCAGACAAGACCCTCTGAAGAGAGAACATCGGGGCCCAGTGGCAAAAATAAACCTTTATGAGGACAGAGGAGGCTGTACAGCCCAAACCAGCAGCCAGGCTCCCCGATTCCCAGGCAGGTGGCAAGAAAGAGGGTAGATCAGACTGTGTGGCCATCAAGAGCCCCTTGTGTTTCCACTCCCCTAGGTGAGAGATTCTGACACCTACAAGTCTGCCAGCTAGAGACAACAGACTGTCTCTCCTAGGCTCCTGCTGGTGTCTGCAAGATGGGAAAGGCAGCTATGGCCTGAGAAGCAGCTTGAATCTCATATTACATTCTTAAAATTTTTCGATCCATTTTACAAAGCCTACAGGACTGGGAAGATAGCTCAGGGGTAAGAGCATGTGCTTTGCAAGCATGAGCATCCGTGTTTGAATTCCTAGGATCTGCCAAAAATTGATCATGGTTGGCTGTGACAGCTGTCTCAGCCCTGGGAGTCAGAGACAGGTGGGGCTCAAGACCTTGCAAGTCAGCCAACCTAGCAAATGGTGAGCTTACAGATCAGAGAGAACACTGTCTCAAAGCAATAAGGTGGAGAGAAGTACAGGCAAACACACCTGGTGTTGGGCTCTGGCTCCCACATACATGCTCATGAAAGAGCACACCTGCACACACACATGCATGCACACCCCCACACACAGAGAAGCATAAACACACATAAAAGCCAATATTACTCAGATATCAAATGAAGATACAGAGAGAACAGTCGGCCCTCCATATCAACAGCTTCATGACTGTGAATTCAACCAAACCCAAGTTTGTAAGATTTATTTAAGCTGGCCATGGTGGTACATACGACTTTAATCCCAGAAGCCGGGAGGCAAAAGCAGGAAGTTCTCTGTAAGTTTGAGGCCACCCTGATCTAGATAGAGGGTTCCAGCTAGGGCTGCATAGTGAGACCCTGTCTCAAAAGACAGTCTGTTTTTTAAATTATGTATGTGCACATATGAGTAGTATACGTACATGAGTACAGTGCACACAGAAGCCAGAGGCATCATCTTCCCCAGAGCTGGAGTCACAGATGTTGCTGGACACTATTTATGAAGTCCCTGGGACCAATGCCTTGTGGATAGCAGGAAATTACTATACAGGGCTGGTGAAATGGCTTAGTTAAGGGCGCTTCTGCAACAGTGGGTGGCTTGAGTTTGATCCTAGGAACTCACACGGTAGTAGAAGAGAACCAACTCTCACAAGCTGTCCTCTCACCTACACACACACACACACACACACACACAAATAAATAGATTTAATTTTTAGTAAAGAAATGACCACAAAGAAAAATACAATCTAATGTCCTTATAAACAAAAACACAAAATTCCTTAATAAAATTAGATAATTAGTTCAGCAATATGTTTCTGTGTGTACATGTAGAGAGATATCCTCCATCATTCTCCATGTTATGATGGTGATGATGATGATGATGATGATGACAGGGTCTCACTATGTATGCCTGGCTGGCCTGGAACTCACTATGTAGACCAGGCTAGCCTTGAACTCATTGGATCTGTGTGCTTCTGCTTCCCAAGTGCAGGGTTAAAGGCATGCACCACCATTCATAGCTTTATTAATTTTGAAATAAGGTCTCTCACTGGATGTAGAATTCATCTAGAACAGGCTAGCCACTGAGCCCCAGGACCCACCTGTCTCTATACCCTCTGCATTGGGGTTATAGGCATGCGTCATTAAGCCTGGTTTCTACATGGTACTAGGGGTCCAACTCAGAACCTCATGCTTACGCAGCAAGTCCCGCAGTCTCTGAGTCAGACCCTCCCTCAATCCTCAGCAATAAGTTTCAAAGCAATTACGCGTCACAATCAAGTAGAGCTTATCCCAGGTATGCACTTGAAAACAGATCATTATAATTCAGTATACTAACAGACTAGGGAGGAAAAACACAATTATACATCAGCTTGTAAATAAAAAACACAGAAGCAAAAATACCTGTCAAAATCCATATCACTAACAATTAAGAACAATACACAGGAGCAAAGAGGAACTTCTCACTGGGATAATAAAGAAAGTCTTCAGCTAACTTAGACAATGACTGTCTCCTAAGACAGAGATGGTCACTCATCATTCTGGTACTTCTGACCCATGCAACTCAACAGAGAGAGGGGACTGGAGGGAACATGCAGATCAATGAGGAAGAATAAAAAATAAACACAGTTACTTGCAGATGACATAACGGTGTACATAGAAAAGCTCATGGAATCTACAGAACAAATCGTAGAACAAGCGTGTAATTCCATCACAGTTGCAAAATACAATACCAACAGTATCGCTACTGACTGGCAATGAACCCATGGAAATTACAATTTAAAATACAGTAGACTTTCAGTTGGGAAAATAATAATAAAAACAGAAGTAAATCTATTGAAACAAGTGCAAAATTTAAAAAAAATACCAAGATAAAAAGGAAAAACATATAATGTTTCACAGATAGAATGATCCATTTGGTAAAATATTAGCTCTCTTCCATACGACATAGTTTTTTTCTTTGTTTTGTTTTATTCATATGTGTGTATGTGGGGGTGAGGGGGCTCTGTATTTGTGTGTGCATGCAAGAGCATATGCCCACCCTCATGTGTGGATGGCAGAGGATTTGGTCAATCTCCTGCTATATCACTGTCTACTATAGTCCCTCGAGACAAAGTCTCTCACTGAGCCTAGAGCTAGGCTGGCAGCCAGCAAGCCACAGGGATGGTTGACTGGTGTGCTAAGGCTAGAAGCCAGGCTAGCCTCTCTGACCTCTCAGGAAACAGGAAGGGAAAGGAGATGTACAGCTGGTGTTCAGATTACCCTACCCTGGAAGAGTTCGTGGCCATGCTCACCTTGGCACTATAGGCAGAGACTGCTAGTTCATGTCCCAGCTGTCCAGACCTGAATAATTTCACAAAACTATATTAATTACAACAGCTTGGGCATAATTCTAGCTAGCGCTTATATCTTAAATTAACCCATTTCTATTATTTTATATTTTACCACAAGGTTCGTGATTTGTTACCTCTTGCTTCTTAGGCAGTTACAGGACATCTCCCTGACTCCACCTTCTTTTTCTCTATATCTCTGCTTGGATTTCCTGCCTGGCTTTATTCTGCCCTGTCATAGGCTGAAGCAGCTTCTTTATTAACCAATGGTAATAAAATATATTCACAGCACATAGAGGGGAATCCCACATCATGGCACGAGTACTGGGGATTTGAACTCAGGTCCTCATGCTCACACAGCAAGTGCTCTTACACACTGAGCCATCACAACAGCCCTGAATTAACGCAGCTCCTATCAAGTCTCAGCAAGAACTTTTAAAGATACAGACAAACTTGTTCCAAAGTTTATAGGTAAAGACAAATTAAGACGAGAAGAATAAATTTGAAAAGGAGAATATAATGCTAAGAATTGCTATACCTAGCCAGACTCGGTAAAGCATACCTTTAACCCTGGCTCTCAGAGAGCAGAAGTAAAAAGGTCTCTGTGAGTCCCAGGCCAGCCTGGAGGTCTACATAGTGCGTTCTAGGATAGCCAGGGCTACATAATGAGACCCTGTTTAAAAAAAAAAAAAAATTGCTGAACTCAATTTGACGTCTTACATAGCCACAGGAATAAGATTGTGCAATGTGGGCAGAAAGAGAATAGATCCATAAATTCACAGATATGTAAATCTGTGAATCAGTGAGAGAAACCAGAAGTAGACTCACACAAACATAGCCACCAAGTTTTCCTTCTCTTGGCAAGTGTTTAAGAGGTGTGTGTGTGCGCGTGCATGCATGCATACATGCATGCATGTTCACATGTGTGTACTGCATGCCAGGGCCAGAGTTTGATAGTAGGAGTTTCACTCTATCCCTCTCCACTCTGAAGACAAGGTCTCTCTTTGAACCGAAGCCTGTTGATTGGCTAGTAACCAGCAAGCCTACCTGGGAATCCCTTGTCGACCCCTCCCGAGGGCTGGGATCACGGGCAGCTGTCTCACCTATCAGCTTTTACTTTGGCTTCTGAGAATCTGAACTCAGGGCCTCACACTCTCACAGCAAGCATTTACCCACTAAGGCAGCTCCTCTCCCCAGCTTCCAGACACTGAGGCTTGACAACATCAAATGTATCGAGGGAGGCAGCCAACAAATGAATGGTTCGGGCACAGGAACCCATACACAAGCAAAGAGGAATAAAAACTTGGCCTAAACTTAACTTTATGAGAAATTAGCTCAAAATGGATATAAAGGCAGAACAAGAAATTCTAGCACGTTCAGCAGAAAATGCAAAAGAAAATGTTCAGGTCCTCAGCCTGCCAAACACTTCCTTGACATGACACCAGAACCCCATAAATAAGAATTACTGAAAGGAACTGAAGAACTGAGCTCACATCTCAAGCGGCAAGTCAGTAAAGAGCTTGCCACACAAGCATGAGTACTTGAATCTGACACCCAATACCCACGTAAAAAAGCCAGGAGTGGTACCCAATACCCACGTAAAAAAGCCAGGAGTGGTACCCAATACCCACGTAAAAAAGCCAGGAGTGGTGGCACACTTGTGATCCGAGTGCTAGGGAGTGGGAGACAGGTGCATCCCTGGGGCTCACTGACCAGACAACCTCACCTACTTAAGCAGCCTCAGGCCAATTAAAGACCCTGTCTCAAAAAAAAAAAAAAAAAAAAAAAAAAACCTGGATGATACCTTAGGCTTAGGAATGGCTCAATGCTGTCTTCTGGCCTCTGTGCACACACACGCACACACATATGTACACTGCACCTATACACATGGCAGGAGGGGATAGGTGGGGAGAAACACTGATAAAGCTCGGTCCCCAGTCCATACCACTATTGGAAAGTAGAGGCTTTAAGAGAGGAGTTGCCTGTTGAGAGGATGGCTGTATTAGGACCCTCTCTACTTCTTCCTGGCCATAAAGTAAGTGGCTTGCTTCAAAAAAGCTCCCACCAGAATGTGCTGCCCCCTCCAGCCCAAAGCAACAGGTCAGCTTCTGCATTAGTTACTTTTCTATTGTACCATGACCAAAGCAACCCATAGAAGGGAGGGTTTGTTTGGGTTTACAGTTCTAGGGGGAGAGGAGCCTATTACCATCACTGTGAGGAAGGGTGACAGCAACCAGGCAGGGCAGTGGGAACAGCTGAGAGCTCACATCTCAAAACAGCAATCAGGAAACAGAACCAGCTGACAACGGCTCAGGCTTTGAAACCTCAAAACCTACCCCTAGTGACGGACTTTCTCTGGCAAGGCCACAACTTCTAAGCCACCCCAAACAGAGCTACCAACTGGGGACCAAGTATTCAAATGTCCAAGACCATGGGAGACACATAATTCAAATCACAGTAACTTACTTCTAAAGCTGTGAGGCCAAGTCAGCCTTTTCTCCTCGGCACGTGATTTATCTCAGATATTTCTCAGAGTAGGGGAAAACGAACTGACACATTGTGATACCAAAGTGTTGGGGTGGGAGCTCTGATGGAGGAAGGTCATTGGTTAAATAATAAAGAAACTGCCTAGGTCCATTGGATAGGCCAACCCTTAGGTGGGTGGAGTAAATAGAACAGAATGTTGGGAGAAAGAAGCCGAGTCGGGAGTCGCCATGATTCTCCCACTCCAGACAGACGCAGGTTAAGATCGTTCCTGGTAAGCCAGCTCATGGTACTACACAGAATATTAGAAATGGGTTAGATCAATATGTAAGAGCTAGCCAATAAGAGGCTGGAATTAATGGGCCAAGCAGTGATTAAAAGAATACAGTTTCCGTGTAATTATTTCGGGGCATAAGCTAGCCATGCGGGCGGCCGGGTGCCGGGGACGCAACCCTGCCGCTCTTATTACAACAGAGCTCCTTCTCAGGGAGCTAAGCTTCATGGAACTCAACAGTTGTTAAAACCACACCAAACCATTGGCTTTTGGGTTCTCGTCTTGTGAATCCAAAGAATGAAATGTATGGACCCCAAAGGATGCGTTTTAGAGAGTCTTATTATGTTCAAAGGTGAGGGAGAGGTCAGAGTTCATGTACAGCAGGAAGGGTTCTAGAAATAGGATCCCACCTAGCTGCCAGTCTGGAGTTTTCTCAAGGAAGTTATGCCAAAAACTGGGGTGAACTATGGGAGGAGAAGGGGCTTGTCAGTCTAACTTGTCAAATCAGGTGTCCTGGGTGACTCCTCTAGGTCTGTCACATGATGCCAAGTGGGTCCTTAGGCAGAGATACTGACACTAGGGAAACAGAAACCAAAACTGTCTTCCAGGCTCCAGCAAGCACATCCTCAGAACTGCTGCTTTGGGGTCCCTGTCCCTACCTGACCACTTCCTGTCTGCTGTTCTCATCAATAGGACTACATCAAAATTTAAAACTCCAAGTTGGAATGATAAAGAACTTGACACACAAACATGAGGATCCAAGTCTGAGCCCCAGCGCTCTCCAAAAAAAAGAAAAAGAAACCACCGACCACAGCACAGGTATGGTGGTATTTGTCCACAATCCCAGAGCTGAAGGGGTGAACACAGCAAAGAGCATAAAGACTCATTTCATGGAAGAGGGCACCCAGGTGCCAAATACACTCATAAAAGAGACTCCGCATCGCTAAGCCAAGGGAGCAGGTTCCACGGTAATGCCCGGCACTCACCCTCTTCTCCTCCCATGGCCGTTAAGCAAATGAATGACGCAGCCCAGCAAACCACTAATGAGTTCCGAGTGTTTAACACATACTCCAAAGGCTTCTTGGCAGGAAGTGCTGAGCTTCCTACCCAAGAGGGAAATGGGCCAGAACCTCACCAGATGTGCAGGACTCTGGGGGACTAGAAATAGATGTGGACACACACAGGAAGTGGAAGAACTCCTCGGCTCTGGAGGGAGCAAGGGAGACATCTAAACCCAGGTCCCGGCTTATCCTTGGCCGCCCTGCAATGCGCCGTTCCTTTCTCCCTTTTTGTAAACCAACTTAATGCTCCCAGTGTGCATATCCAACGCGGAAACAAACCGCGGCCAGTCACTGACAGACCGTGATAACTAACTAACTTCCTGGAATTATAATTCTGCATTCCTTCACTCGATAGCAGTCAGCAAGCGCCAGAGGACCCTTCTCATCTGCTATTTTAATCTTAGCTTTCTTTCTTTTTTTTTCCTTCCCTTTTCTCCTTTCTTTTTTATTGTTTTTGTTTAGGTTATTTTATCTGTTTGTTTCTTTGTCGGTTTTTTTGTTTGCTTTTGTGGGGTTTTTTCCCAGTTTGGGCAGTTGGTCTTTTTTCGACTGAGACATGATCTTGCTCTGTAGCCCAGGCTAGCTTCCAGCGTTAGCCTCCCAAATGCTGGTTCTATAGGTAGGTGCCACCATGCCCACCTCAGTCCTGCGGTTTTCATAATGAAAACACAGAGAATATAGGCCAAGGCTGAACAGGAAGAGCTGGGAACTGCAGCCTCTTGGGGCTCTCATTGAAAGCCTCCGGACCTGTCTGGTAGCATTGGCTTTGGAGAAACAAGCAGGGAAGAATGATTAAGTTCAGAACCACCAGTGCTGAGTGACCCTCGACTACAATATCACCAAGACGAAAACCTTCAAGGATATAATCGTTAACGGTGTAAAATTCTTTACTTTTAGAATTATTTTTGTAACAGATATGCTCTCCCTAAAGATTTTTCTTTACCCACCAATCTCCCTCCAAAGGACTGCCTGCGCTACAGAGCAAGGTTTGACTCAGCACTGGGAAGCCCAGGAGGGACACGCTAACTAATTCCTGCACTGCTACACACACGCACACACACACACACACACAGTCAGCATGGCAACAACTTCCTTATCGACAGCAAAACTAGCAGTTTAAATGCCACCCCCAAGTAAAAGACGGAAACCAGCAAGGCGCTGCGGGAAAGTCTTCCAAGACCAAGGCCAAGTGTAATCTCACCCACTTATTTCAGGGAACTTCTCAAATTCCCAGGCTGCTTTTAATCTTTTGCATTAAAAAAAGTTTAATGTGTGTATGTGTAGATGTGTGTGAGGGCAAGTACCATAGAACATGACAAGAGGGTATAGGATCCTCTAAAGCCGGAGTTACAGGTGGCCGTGAGCCACCCAGCATAGGTACAGGGTCCTCTACGAGAGCGAGCAGTAAGTGCTCTTAAAACCTATTACCACTGTTTTGCTAAATGCTAGGACTTCTCTCCAGCCACACAAACATACACTTTACATTGTTATTGTTCTAATATGGCCCTCCAAACCAGTTTCTTGTGCATGTAAACTGAAGAACCTTGAAAAGAGAAAGATCATATTTGTTTTTTGATGTTGTTGTTGTTTTTAATTCTGGGAGGCCAAATGATTTATTAGGACTCCCTGATGATACAAAGTCAGAATGTTGCAGACCAGAGCAGACTCTCTTGAGCTACTTTTAGGTCGCTTAAAAGCTATCCACTTTCCACCCTGTGTCTGATCTAATCCTTACAACTCTCAGACCCTTAAAATGGAAGGCATGGTGGTGCATTCCTATAATCCCAGTGGTGGTGAGAGTGGAAACAGGAAGGTCAGGAGTTCAAGGTCAGCCTGGACCACGCAGGGAGTTTGAGGCCACCGTGGGCAACAGGAGGCACTGTTTCAAAACAAACAAACAAACCTTTTAAAATGAACTGGCTGGGTGTGGTGGTACATGCCTATAACCTTTGCAGTTGGGAGGAAGAAGCAAGAGAATAAGAAATACATCATTGTCTTATAGAAATTTGTACTTTGTAAGTTAATTTTAAAATATGATTTTTTAGCCAGGCGGTGGTGGCGCACGCCTTTAATACCAGCACTCGGGAGGCAGAGGCAGGCGGATCTCTGTGAGTTCGAGACCAGCTTGATCTACAAGAGCTAGTTCCAGGACAGGCTCCAAAAAAACTACAGAGAAACCCTGTCTCAAAAAACCAAAAAAATATATATATATATATATGATTTTTTTTTTTTTTTTTTTTTTTAGAAAGGAGAGTTTGAATGGTGGTATCCTGCATAGGTGGATAGTACTGTTACCAAAAGCCATAAGATTACTAAAGGAAATGCCAGAGCCTGGCATAGGGGATACCTCCCTATTAGCCAAGGACAACTCAAAGACCCCCAGATAATACAAGTTGCTGTCATTGCTCTCGGTTCCCACCATAACGAAACAGTAAGACCCTATTGCTGAAGATGCCGCATACTTTGGTGGCAGGGACATAGAAATGTGAAGCTGAAACCAACCTGGAAATTTCTTCCCTACTGGATAAATCTCAGTGAGAGAAAGGTACGGCGCGAGTCACTGGAAGAAAAAAGTCAGCAAAGTCTTCAGAGCAGCTGACCCTGCATGCTGCAATGCCCATCTACCAGCCAAAATGCGCCCACTGGTACAATATTGGCATGACTGTTATGGAGGAGCAATGGCTTTCTGCCTGGATCTGAGGCCCGCTCCACAGGAAGGAATTCATGCTTGACACTGAAAACCTGAGATTTGTAACCCAACCATGATGACTGGGGAGGCCATGGCTCTAGAAGAGAAACCTATTACCACTGTTTTGCTAAATGAATACATTGCCAAACTGCCGATAAATATTCATGCTTATAGCCATAGGTTAGTGCTGCTATGTAAATATGATCAAAATACATTGTATACATGTATTAACTTCCCTAAGAATACATCAAAATATTATATTTTTAAAAGACATTTCAGAACTACAAAGCACGAATGAAAACTGATTTTCCTTCAGAGCCTGTGGCTGGGGAAGTTATAGGCGCTAGTTGGAACCTACTATTGTTGCTTTTCTAAAATGGTCGTGCTGTCAAGCAGCTTTCCAAATATATTTAAATATTTATGTTTATACCCATACATTAGTGCTGCTCTCAACCTTACATGAGAAGTTTCTTTTTGTAGCGGCTCGTGGTTAATACAGAGACATAAGAGACCAGATAACTGTTGAGGGCTCAGCCAACAATGGAACATTCACGTCAGCTCTCCCTTAAGGCTCAAGGAGCATCCTTGAAGAGGGTGTCAAAAAGGAGACGTGCCAGAGGCTGTGGAGCGGTGCTGTGAAGTGCTGTCTTCCGGATATGACAAGGACAATTCACTTAGAAACTATGATGGCCTGCACAAAGTTGATCCCATCAACATTCCAGCATAGATAGGGGAGGAACCCGTGAAGCCTCCTCCTTAGCTGAGGAGCTATTAACAGTAAAGGTTTCTGGGTAAGAGTCATTTTCCCATAGTGTAGCCACTGGTTAGTTGCTCATACTCCATCAAATATCCCTGTACCCATTGGCATGTAAACACCTCCATAAACTCTGTGGTTATTTGAAGAGAAGAAGAAGGAAAGGGGGAAGAAGAAGGAGGAGGTGGTGGCTGAGGGACAGAGGGAAGGGGAGGAAGAGGAAGATGGAGGCAGAGGAAGAAGAAGAAAGGAGGAAGAGAAAGAAGAGGACGAGGAAGATGTTGTTGTTGCTGCTGCTGCTGCTGCTGTTGAATTATCCATAACTATATAGCAAGTTAAAGACCAGCCTGGATTACATAAGACCTTGACTCAACAACAACAAAACCTTTAAAATGTGTTTTTAGTAGACCGCTAGCCTCTACTAAGCAACCCAAAAGCAAAGAATGCAATCAGCAAGTCTCTGAGGCCTATAACAGACACTTCTCCGCTTTACTATAACCTACTACTATTGCTATAATGTTTATGAAACTTCTACCAGTGTATTTAGCAAATGCCTTGATTTGTAGCTTTCTGTGTTTTTTGACTAGTAAAATCTCAAGTGGAGTAGAGAAAATGATTCAGTAGTTAATAACATTTGTTGCTCTTGCAGAAGACCCAAGTTCAGTTTCCAGCACCCGCATAATGACTCATCACCACCTATAAACCCAGATCTAGGGAATCTGATGCTTCTGGGCTCCTAGGGGATCTGCACCCACATACACATGCCATCCACATACAGACACACAAATTCATATACACATAATTTTAAAAGAATAGAAATAATTATTTTTAAAGATATCCTTTAAAAATTACATGTCATTCATCTGTCATTCATCTCTGGTTCAAGACTATGTTGTACTTCAGAAATCAGGAAAGTACAAAGGGATCATTCCTGAGGTGGGGGAGTCAGGGGAAGTCGAGAGGGGAAATAGCAGGGTACAAATGGTCTGAAGGGAGAATTGGGGGGCTAAAATTATGGAGATGGAAGAAAATAAATATAGAAGCAGAGGTATAAAGGTAAAATAATGTGTCTGGAAAAAAACCATAAAGAATCACACTATTAACTATCTACCTAAAACTACACATAACACATGAGTGTCAATGTATAAATATACATATATAAATTCAGTGAATTTTCCCAGTGATGATGCTGCCTCCAAGAGACAAAAAACATCTAACCTATAACCTATAGGTAGAACCTATAACCACCACTTAACTAAACCAGCATGATCCCTAACTATATTCTAAATATTTGTTCTTACCTCCATAGATATATGTCATCATCACCTCTTAGCAAAGAAACTTCTCTTTGCAGCAAATGGAGACCATTACAGAAAACCACAACCAATCAAAATGCAGAGCTGTGGAACCCAGTCCAACTGATACATCTACAATACAACTGTACCTCAGGGATGGTTACAGAAGAGGGAAAGACAAGAACATAAGAGCCAGAGGCTCAGGGAGTTTGCTGTGAGATGGTGTCTCCTAGGAATGTCAGAAGCTCTGCTCACGAAGTCTCACCAACATGACTGCCTAAACAGGAGTTGAACAATGGTGATAGCAACAGGTGCACTAGCATGCATGGCACAAAGCTCGTGAGACTTTAGCCCTACAGTGAACTACAGGAAACTAAAGAATGCTGAGAACAGAAGAAATATTCTTTCCCAGGGAGGATCACACCAACTGGTTATCCAATACCAAAGGGTCCAATCTGGAAACATATACATACAAATAGCATACAGACAGAGCAGGTTGCATTTATGTATTTAGGAGTGTGTGTGTGTGTAACACACATGTATATACATACAGACATGTATGTAATAATTATTGAAAAAAGAATCCATGATTTTGAAAGAGAACAAAGAAGACATATGGGAGGATTTGGAAGGAGGAAAAAGAAAGGGGAAAAAGATTTAATCATAATCTCAAAAATCAAAAGAATTTTTTAAAAAGATTATGTTAATCAAAGCAGTTTCATTTTTATAAAACCTCCTCCATTTTAGTTGAACTGTAACAATTCCCATAACTACAGCAGTTTGATTTCCAGAAAGAAAGAGTCTTGTTTTTCTAGATTGCTGCCTTCCCTTCCCCATGGTCTCTAAATCATGTCTAGCCAGGAAGGACGTCTATCACTCTTTAGCTGACCCCTCCCTGGTTACCCCAGCAGTGGCCATCTGGTGGCCTGTATTCTCTAACAGAAGAGAACTGGTAGAATAAGATAGAGAAGTATATGTATGCAGTTAAAGGGGATTTGTTGTGTGTTTTACAAGCTGTGGCTCAGGTAGTCCAGCAAAGGATGTCTCCAAGGGAAAAGCCAAGAATCCAGTGGGCCCACAAGACCAGATGTCTCAGCAGCCCAATTGGTGCTGGAGTCCCAGGGAATTCCTAGAGAGCTGCCTTGGAATTCTGAAGAAGTAGGTTCTAATACTAGTGAAGGAATGTCTCAGCAACAGGTTACATGAACTTGCCAATAGGAGCGGGGGCAAGCAGGCAAAAGGCCAAAGCCTCCTTCTTCTAAGTCCTTTCATGTGGGCTGACTCCAGAAGGTGAGGCCCAGATTTGGAGTGGGTCTTCCCACCTCAAATGATCCAATCAAGAAAATCTCTCACAGATGTGCCTAGCTGTTTGGATTTTAGTTGATTCCAGATGTAGTCAAGTTGACAACCAAGATTAGTCAGCGTGAGGCCAAAAGCAGAACCATCAATCCAATTCCCTTCCCCTTTCTATAAACTGTATAAGTGTCATTCATCTGCCCCTGGGCCTGTTCTTTCCTCAAAGCCCCTGGCACATTGCTCTCTATCTGTTTTACAACCCTTTTAATAAATCTCTTACCCAAATATCAACCTGCCTCAGTGTCCCCTTGGACTCCAAACCCCAAACTTTTCAGAGTAAACATCACTTACTCATTTAAGGTGAGAGTTATGTTTTATATTGACATACATAACCTTATTCAACGATTGCTCAAGTCGATTGAGACTTTCCTGTCAGAGGAGAAGCATTGGGGCTCAGAGAGGCTGAGGAATTCGCAGCTTTCAAAGGGATCTCCAACCTCCACACCCCATGCGTGTGGTCTGTACTGACCAAGTCATGCCTCCACACGGTGTCTTCTTTAATGGCTTGCCCTCAGTACTTGGACAAATGCTGGCTGGTGTTCCAGATCAGTAGTTATGAGTAATGGAACTGTGTCTGCCTCTGACAGCAAGCGGCAAAACTCAAAGAAACTTGTCCACCCCTCTGCCTCTTCTGTCCTTCTGCATTGCCAAGGGTAAAGGGGAGAACTGTTAGCTTGATCAAACCTCTCTGTGACTGGCCTTATTAGTATGCTGATGGCTCTGCCTTTTTACCTCAGTGGTTTTCTCTGAATTAACTGGCTCCTCTGAATCTGAGATGTCCTTTTACCAGCCATGGGACAATCCTGAACGGAACTCTGCAACTCAGCAAACTTGGAACGAAGCTGAGCCAACTTTGTGAAGCCCATCCAAATCTCAGAACACACACACACTCACAGTCTCACACACACATACACACACACCTAACATAATACACATATACCCACATATACACACATACACACGTACACTCACGTATGAGGGGGCAGAGAGAGAGAGAGAGTCGCATGGTTGACCCATGGAGAGATTAATGGTTTATCCAACCTTCTCCCTTATCACTCCTGTTGTGGTCTAAAAGAGAGTGAAGAGCTTGTCTTGCAAATATAAGGACCTGAGTTCGATTCCCAGAATGCAAAGTGGAACAGAACAATGGGGTGTGGTATCATACTCTTATAATCCCAGATTGGGGGAGGTAGAGACTGATGGGACCCTGGTACTCACTGGCAGGTTAGCCCAACCTACCTGAAGAGTTCCAGGCCAATAAGAGACTATCTCAAACACACACACGTGCGCGCGCACACACACAACACCTATGTTTGCTTTCTGGCCTTTATACAAACACACACCCTTACGTATGCCGGAGCCTACACACTCCACAGAATGGACTCAGGTGTCATTTTAGAGGCTAGTGGCCAGGAATTGCTAGCCTTATTTTTCTAGAAGAGGGCACTTGTCTCTGTGTTTGGAGCCAGCAGGGCAGGTCTATAGCTCCTGGGACACAGTAAGTAATTACACATATTTACAGCATGGAATTGAGTTAAGTTATAAATACAGAAATGATTTGCCACAGGGATGCCTGAAAGAGGTCAACAGCAGGTGGGAACCGGCAACCCACACTGAGTCCCAGAACAGGGTCCAGAAGCAGAGTGAAGAGCCGGGAGGAAAATTCAACCCACAGACAGAGGCAACGGCAGTGAAGCTTCTCTCCTCCTCCTGGTCTCTAGGCACACACAAAAAATTCCCCTAAAACAATGGGACCTAAGCCCCAGACTTATAGGTTTCAGATTTGAAAAATCACACTCCCTCCACAATATAGCAAGCTAAGAAATTAGCGTTTTAGAAGCGTGAGTGACAGGCTGGATAACCTGGTAAACACAAAGACTAAATCTGAATAGACATGACCTCATTTAAGCCCAAAAAGGATTCTCAAAGCCACTATGAAGAAGTGCAAAACTATAAAAGTCACAATTAAGATCATTTACCCACTGTGAGAAACAGCAGCTGTCACAAACAGAAGTATTAACCCAAGAGAAGCAGACCAAAGGATACCCTGATGGTGGTTATACGTTGCTTTAAAGCCATGAATTCAAAACAAAGAAGGCTTTTTTAAAACTTTTATTTTTACTTATGTGTATGCCTGTATGTCTCTGTACCTACATGCCACCTGAAGGCAAGTGCCCACGGAGACCAGAAGAGAGGACAGATCCCCTGTGAGCTGCCTGATAAGGACACTTGGGGGACGACAAACAAACAAACAAACCTGGGTTCTACAAGAATAGGAAGGGCCCTTAACTGCTGAACCACATCTCCAGCCCCAAAGCTCAACCCCAACAGGCATCTTTTGGATGAGTAGATCAATTGGGGGGAAGGCACACAAATAGAATCTCACTGAATAAAAAACAGTGGTACATATGTATAATCTCAATGGTGGTACATATGTATAATCTCAACAGGGGCACACATGTATAATCTCAACAGGGGCACATATGTATAATCTCAACAGGGGCACATATGTATAATCTCAACAGGGGCACATATGTATAATCTCAACACACTTAGGAGGTCGAGGCAGCAGAGGGGGATTATGAATTTTGTCATCAGCTGACCACCTAACTGAAGGTTCTTTTGTTCTAATCAGAAAGAAACTGTGGGCACACAACGAAAAGGTGCTATATATTTGACTTATAAAAATAATTGCATGCCCTCTAACCCACGCCTGCCTCTGGACCATCTCCAGACTCCCAGGCCCAGCTCTGGAAGTGCAGACCTTGGGCTGGCTTCCCCTGCTGAGTTCCTGACCCACACCCACTCCAGCACCACCTCCACCCTCGGTGGAGCTCCAGCTGAGAAGCTGTCCTTGACTCAGCTCCAGTCTCCTGGTGCCTGCACAGACCGGGTGTGCATGCACACACGCAATGTACACACACACACACACACAAGTGCATGCACACACACACGCACACACATATATGCACACACACGCACATGCACACACGCACATGTACACACACATGCACAAGCACGCGCACACACACATGCACACACATACATGTACACACATGCACACACGCACATGCACTCACACGCGCACGTGTACACACACACTAATCTTTTTTTAAAAGGAAGGAATAAGGAAGACAGACAGACACAGATCTCAAACTCCAGGCTATTTAGTAGATAAGGCTTTGTATCCTGAACCAATAGGATGAGAAGTTTGTGAACGGGGCTTTGCTGGAAGAGCAGACTGCTGTAGCACCAGACTACATGAGAGCGAGAACAGGAAGTTCCCACGATCAGGACTTTAAGAACCACCATCTCACACCCATTCAGCATGCAAGGTGTTTTTGCCTTTTCTCAATGCTGCGGCCCTGTCTTGTTCCCTTCTGCAGAATGCAATATTAAAAGTTGCTTCGCTTTTTATAGTCTCTTTAGTTTAATTCAAAAATGGGGGTCTTGCTTCTCACAGTTTCTCTGCTTTCACAGAACTCAGACTCATCCAGTCCGCCCCATGTCTCACAGGCCTCAAGGCCCAAAGGGAGAGTCCTTTCATTTCTTAAAAGCCCTTCCCAATTTAAGCAGTTCAGAGGCAGAATACTCCCTGCCCATTGTGATTTTCTGTACTAGGTCATTCATTATTAAGGCCCCATCTGCATGTAGAATCATGGATCCTCCCATCCCCACCCCTGCCACCTCTAAAGATCAGACCTGAGGTTGCCTTTGTCACTTCTACCTCGTCCTTTTTTTCCCCACCATGCAGCTCCTCTCATGGGTTCCAAGATTCTGGATCTCATCAGGGGCCTTTAAAACACATCCAGCTTGTGCCCTCTTCTTCTTTTGCATCCCAGCTGTAAGAAACAGACATCTGGTATCTCATTTTCTTCTTTATTCAATTTAACCACCACATCCGAGACCTAAGTGGGGGATGCTAACCACATCTCCATTTCTCCTTATAATTTCTCCTTGACACAAACAAATTCCTGCCGAGCAGCCACCCAGGCCTCAAATGTACCGATATGGGAAACTGAGGCAGGGAAACCTCTGTGAACCGGGCACCAGACACAAAGCGGATTTCAGAAGAATTTATCAAGTGTGGATTCAGGTAAGCAGCCTCCATAACCACGTGCGTCTGCGCAGCAGTTCTGACAGTATTTAAAAGCTTCTCAGCATCGTTGTAAATGGTTACATCTTTAGTAGGCTTGAGCAACTATCAGTCGGAGTGGGTCTGTGTGACTAAGATCAAACAGAAGATTCTTCTCCTGTGGAGAGAGCGTGTTTCCAGGAGCAGTTAAAAAGTGCAGAGGTTAGGATGGTTTCCTTTAAAATGGGATAATTGCATGCAGGTGTTTTACCAGATAACCGTATGCAACCACCTCCTCCAGGTGGGCTCTGGGGCGCTGCTCCCGCCTTTTGGTTCTGAATTTATTCGCCCCTCAGTGTTTCTCAGTGCCTATAGCAGTGGCCATGAGTCTCTTCAGCGGCTTGCCAATGCTCCCAAGCCTACTGTGCTAGTGTTTAGGGATAGTAAAAATGTGTTCTAAACCTTCAGCCTTTCTCAGGGCATCTCCATACTCGTACGGCAGACCCCACTCATCGAGCCGGTGTATGATTCCATACCATATAGACAGAGACAGTCACCCTGGGATTTTCCGGACAGGAGCTGCAGCTCCCAATGGCTCAGGCCTCACTACCCATAGCAAGATCCATGCAGTTGCCACCACAGCAAAAACACACACACCACACACCAGGGGGGAGAGAGTGGCTTTATGAGGATTTCCCCCTTGGATGCCCACCCTCAAGCTGTTCACCCAGAGCCAGGACCATACACTTGTTCTCCCCAAACTCATCCTCGGTCCTTTGCCCCACACTGGGCACCAGTTTGTTAGCTTAACCTTTTCTGAGAAGATTCAAATGAATGCCCAGTCACCCAAAAGGGCACCAGTGACAGATATAAGCATGATTTCAGCAAAGTCTGACTTAGTGAGACCAATGATTTCATTGGGCTTTCATACAGAGCATAGGCAAGGGGTTACTGAACAGGCATGTGGAGGACCCTCCCCCCTCGAATTGCTGCATCACTGGAAAATCCCATCCCATTAGGGATGGCAACCTCATAGAAGCTGCAATACGGAACTCCATTTTTAATCAGCCTTTCCCTTCTCTATGTAGCCTAGCATCTTCCAAGATCACTTGCAGCTGAAGTGGAGGGGGAAGGAGAAATATCTGGAATCCCTGACCCTCCCTAGGGAGTATCCATAGCTCCCTTACCTTTACAGAAGATCTGGCTACCACTGTACTATTCTGATCCCGTCTTCATAGCTACGAGGCCAAGGCCAAATCCAAGTATCACATGTGATTTTGACCAGAGGAAAAAGCACCATACAACACAGGCCTAAAGGTACTCATGAATGCGTGGATGCCTTTGATGACTCGTGTGTGTGTGTGTGTGTGTGTGTGTATGCATGTGCAGTCAGTTACTTTTCTAATTGTTGCAAAAAGAATACCTTTCAAAAGCAACTTAAAGACACGAGGCTTGTCCCATCTCAGAGTTACAGGGCACAGTCCATCACAGCAGCCGTAGAACGAGACAGCAAGAGTGTTAGGCAACTGATCACCCTGCACGCATGCTCAAGAAGCAGAAAGATGAAGGCTGACGCTCAACTTTCTTTCCCCATTTTATTCAGTCTGTGACCCCACCCCAACGAGTGATGCTGCCCAGAATTAGGGTGGATCTTCCCACCTCAGTGAACCTGATCTATAAACTACCTCACAGACATGCCCAGAGAATGGCTTCCCTTGATGGGTATAAATCCTGTCGAGTTTATGTGCAGATTAGTTTCTGTCAAACTTGACACAAACTAGAGTCACTTGGGAAGCGGGACTCTGTGTGGAATATTACTTTAACTATGTGAAGGCGTTTTACATTTGTTTAGGCTGCATTTGGTTAATTATGTAAAGGTATGATGCTGTTTCACCTTGCCTGCCTAAGGCATCTGACTGGTCTAATGAAACGCTAAATAACCAATAGCTAGGCAGCAGAGGGATAGGCGGGGCTGGCAGGCAGAGAGAATAAGTAAAAGAAGGAACCTAGGGGTCGAAGAATAGAGAGACAAGGGAATGAGGGAGAAAAAGAGGGAGCCTCCCAGGGTCAGAAACCAGGCCACTGGTAGCTAGTTAGACATGGAAGAAACAGGAAAGTAAGATGTACAGAGGGAAAGAAAGGGGGGAAAGCCCCAAAGCAAAATGTAGATAAAGAGAAACAGATTAAAAACAAGAGCTAAGATAAGATCAATCATTCATAACTGATAACAAGTCTCCATGTCATGGTTTGGGACATAGATGGTGGCCCCAAAGAAAGCCGGCTACAGGAGTCTCAATTGAGAAACTGCCTCTGTTAGCTTGGCCTACTGGTGTGTCAGTGGGGTATTTTCTTGATTGATAATGGATGTGGAAGGGCTTAGCCCCCTGCGGGAAGTGCCACCACTAGACTAGGCAGGTAGCCCTGGGTTGTGGAAGAAAGCAAGGTGGCCAAGCCATGGAGAGCAAGCCGTTCCTGCCTCCTCATTCCTACCCTGACCTTTCCTCCATTAAGGACTGTAACTTGCAAGCCAAATAAACACCTCCATCCCCAAACTTGCTTTTTGCCAGCGTTTCTATCACAGCGTTGGATAGAAAGCTAAGACAGCGGATAACTGAGGTTAACCACCACAGTCTGTGTGGGTGTTCCCTTCCTAAACATACTTAGTTCAGACAAAGCCTGGAACATGCTAGAGGAAATGCCGCTTGTTGATTCCCAGCTGCCTGGTTAGCTTAGACCCAAAATAACCACACGGAAACTGTATTAATTAAATCACCATTTGGCCCATTAGTTCTAGCTTCTTACTGGCTAATTCTTACATATTAATTTAACCCATTTCTATTAATCTGTATAATGCCACGTGGCAGCGGCTTACTGGCAAAGTTCCCAGCGTCTATCTGGGGTGGCTCCATCGCTTCTCTCTGACTCCGCCTTTCTTTCTCCCAGCATTCAGTTTAGTTTTCCCACCTAGTTCTGTTCTGCCCTAGCCATAGGCTCAAAGCAGTTCTTTATTCATTAACCAATAAAAGCAACACATAGGGCCAGGCGGTGGTGGCGCACGCCTTTAATCCCAGCACTTGGGAGGCAGAGGCAGGCGGATCTCTGTGAGTTCGAGACCAGCCTGGTCTACAAGAGCTAGTTCCAGGACAGGCTCCAAAGCCACAGAGAAACCCTGTCTCGAAAAACAAACAAACAAAAAAAGCAACACATAGACAGAAGGAACTTCTACACCAGTAACATACACTGAAGAAGACAAGTGGGGCTTCAAATCCCACAGGAAATACTCTGTAGCGGGAAGGGTATTCTCGAAAGGAGGGAACAGTCACGCTGGGCCTGAACTCTGAAGAAAAAACACTGCTAACCAAGGGAAATATCACAAGTGCCATTGGTTGCCCATCACCAGTTTACATCTCAGGATCTGTAAAGTAGGGTATCTTCTTGGAGGAGGACTCTCTTGTGATTTCCTTGGGACACGGTTTTAGAGTTTTTATTGCTGTGAAGAGACACCATGACCACAGCAACTCTTAGAAAGGAAAACATTTACCTGAGGTGGCAGCTTACAGTTCAGAGGTTCAGTTCATTACCATCACGGTGGGGAGTGTAGCAGCATACAGGCAGACATAGTGCTGGAGACATAGCTGAGAGGCCTACATCTTGTAGGCAACAGGAAGTCAACTGAAACGCTGAGCGGTATCCTGAGCATAGGAAACCTCAAAGCCTACAACATAGTGACACACTTCCTCCAACAAGGCCACACCTACTCCAAAGAAGCCACACCTCCATTGTGCTACTCCCTATGAGCTTATGGAGGCTAGTTACATTTAAACTACCACAGACACCAATATGACTCACTTCTCTATGGAGAGCAGAGGGAACGCTGAGTGTGTAAACGCTGAGTGGAAGTACGTTGTTGCCATGAGCTGACCATGTGAAGGGTTCTAGCCTCAGACCCACGGAAAAACGGCAAAGCTTTTTCCCCAGGACAAGGCACTGAAGGATGTCAAAAGCCTTTCTCTGGTCCATGTATGTATGTTGATGGTGTGTACAGAAAATGTCCACCATAGCTTTCTATCCCCGGATAGTGACTTCCTCAAGACTGCTCCCTACAGAGACTGCTCCTGCCCATATTAGCCAAGCTTGCCTTCTTGATCCAGCTATACACCATAATCCCATCTCCATGTTCAGCTCGCTGTAATAGCCCTGCCCCTCTGTCCAAGTCTATATAATAAACACACTGAGCTTCCAGGCTGCTGAGGTCTCTCCCTCAGAGGTCTCTTCACCCAGCCCCAGTTTTTTGTCTGTGTGTCTGTGTGTTGGCCTTCTCTTCCATTCCCCTCCACACCCCAGTCAGGTCCATTCCTAGAGCCAAGCTGGATGTGGCGCATCTCCATCTACAGAGGGTCCTGCTTGTGAGTGCAATCAGTCAGGCTGGCTGGTACACAAGCAACTGAGGAATGAGTCTCACACGTGGCTGAGCAGGGGCCCAGACTTTCTGTCACCTACATCAGTAGGGCCGGCCACACCCTCAGGCTTCCTCAGCAAGTCACATATGGGATTTACACACCCTCCTCCCTTCTTTTTTATTTTACTTTATTTTCACAAATGTGAAGCATTTGTTTCTTATTAATTTACACTCAAATCATTAAAAACATGTTTTCCAAGAATTTTAACATGCAGAAGACTTTTTTTAAAAAAACATCTTATAAGTCATTTTTGTGCCCTTTTCTCAAGGCAGAGGAAAAGGAATTTTTTGCCAAGAATAAACTCATCACTGCGATTTCAGTGCAGCTTTTAGCCCCAGGCTCATTAACTCTGGCAGGATTTGGATCGAATGAGAAAGGAAATTCCCCTCAGCCTCAAGTCTTTAAGTAGAAGCTCAAGATTTTGAAAGCACAACCTTCCCACACACAGAAATCCAAGCTAAACTGGGGAGAGAAGCAAGAAAAACATCCAGGAGCTTGCCCTCTGTGACAGCCAGTGGCCCCGACAGAACCACCAAGGATCTTGCCAGCCCTGAGCAAAACATGTCAGCCAGGGCACCTTAGTAGCCTCCGTGATTGTCACCTTTTAAGGAATAAATGTCTGTCTTAGAGACACGGTTAGCCAGGCCGTGCCAATCAGAAGGTCATCTGGATCCACCGCAGGGTTGAGACAGACTGGTAGCAAGCCAGCACTAGCAAAGATGGACTCTGTCAGCCAACCAGGACCTGTCCCAAAGGCAGCCAGAGGGATGAGGACTTTGCAGGTGCAGGTGGTCATCAAACTAGCTCAGGCATCTCCAGTTTGCGCATACCGGGTTTTGTGGAAAGCATGCTTGGGCCTCTCACTTCACTCCCAATTTTATGTGGACATGCCACCCCTCAACAGATGTCAGGTAGAGGTAGGGATGTGGTAGTTAGCCAGAGTCAGGGAGTCATGGAAGACAAAAAGATGTGTCCCTCACAAGAAGGGACCCTGAACTGAGTGTGAGAATACACACTGGTAATCCAGGAACTCGGAGTCCAAAGAAGGAAGATGTGGGTTTGAAAGCAGCCTGGGCTACATACAGCAAGACTCTATCAGAGAGAGAGTGGGGGGAAGGAGAGAGAGAGAGAGAGAGAGAGAGAGAGAGAGAGAGAGAGAGAGAGAGAGAGATCAGGCTTCCTGATTTATCTTTCCAACTTCCTTACCTTGTGAAAATGTGTGCCTCTTGTTTAAGCTGCCCATGCTCTGCGCTTTATTTTTAAGACAGTCTGCGTGGTTATTCCTGCAAGGCTACCCCAAAACCTCAGAGTTTGGAAGGAGGAAAGGAAGGGAAAATAAAGTCCTTAGGGCAAAGCCCTCCATGTTGGGGGGACCATGATAGCAGAAGGAAGTCCCTCATCTATGGCAGGCTTGAAGTCCGTTCCATTTCCTGCCTTTTCCCTCTAGCTCTCTGCATTCTCTCCAGCCAGGCACCTTCCTTCCCACACTACAATTCCTCGTAGCCTCCTCAGGATTGGGGCTAGTGGCCTTCACAAAACAGTTTCTAGAAATCGAATGTGATGGTTAATATTGGTTATCAACTTGATAAGTTCTAGGATCACCTAGGAAACAAGCCGAGTCTGTGAAGGAACTTCGGGATTGGGTTCATGGAGGGGACAAGACACACCCTAAGTGTGTGGCATCACTCCACAGGTTAGGGTCCTGGGCTAAATAAAAGCGAGAAAGTGAGCTGAGGACCAGCATCCTTCTCTTCTGCTTTGTGTCTGTGGACACAGTGTGGCCACCTCATGCTCCTTCCACAAGGACCTCTTCCCCGTGATGGACTGTGCTGTCCTCAATCTGTGAGCCAAAGTAAGCCAACCCCCCCCCACACACACACACACCCTCTGAAGTTGCCTTTCCCATGTACATTGCTTTACAGCGATGAGAAATCTGGGTCTCTTCCCTGTGCCATTCAAGCTTCTTCAGACTAAACTAGGCGGGTCTCCTTAGCACTCACTCCAAATCCCTGTGAGTTCTTGAGGCCTGGATCAACCCCTGAAGGCCAACTCTGTGGTTCTGAGACTCTGTGGTTTGGATGAGGGCCATAAGTGTTTCTAATCACATGGAAGCTGAAAAGCCTTTGGAGCCACAGTGACCTGACCTCAAGGCCCAGTTCTGCCACTTGTGAGCCGTGTGACCCTAGGCGTGTGATTCAAGCTGTTGAGCCTTTCTGTCTCAGACTGGGAGACATGTCTGGACTTGTGTTCTCTCAGTGGAATTAATATTCTATTTCGTATGATAGATATCCCGTGCCGTGCTGTAGCTGAGATTTTCCTCATTACACAAATCAGATATTTAGAATGAGTATTATTGATCTCTTGTCACTTTGTATATGTTGGGGAAAATGTATGTACAAGTATGACAGGTCCCCAAGTATCATCCACCTTTCTCTCTTTTTTTGAGACAGGACCTCACTTTATAGCCCTGGATGCCTTATAACTCGTTATGTAGACCAGGCTGACCTCAAATTCACAGCGCTCTCCCTGCCTCTCCTTCTCTGTTGCGTGGTGGATTTTTCTTAGGAAGATGCTACACACGTGTCTATTCACTCCAGAACAGACCAAAGCCACAACCGCAACAGCGTCTCACCTGGTGAACCAACCGGTTTACTGGAGTTCCTTCCTGATGCAAGTATTGGTGAGGGGTCACTTACAAAGAGCAGGAAGGATTCCAAACGAGTTGCATCACCAAGTAGCCCACCCAGTGAGGTCATGACTTCCAGAAGCTGCAACCCTGGAGTTCCACACAGTTTGCAGGCGGCCTATGGTCCAGGCATCTCTCCTCTCTGCAGATGGCCTGGTTAGAATCTTCTCCCCTGGACACTCCTTCCCATACTGCTGGGAAGGGCCCTAGAGAAACTTCCAAGTTTCTGTTCTCCTAGACATCTGGCCTTTCATCTACCTCCCGAGTCCTTCCTGGAAGGAATGCTTCAATTCAGAGGAAACTGACATACAACACTCCTGAAATTAAAGGGGTGTGCCCCATGCTGGCCCTAAGAGTTATTTTCATGGTTATTTATGTGTATGTGTGCGCCCATGTGAGTGTATGCCACATGTGAGCAGGTATCTCAGAAGCCAGAAGAGGACATCAGATCCCCCAGAACTGGAGTTACAGGAAGGAGGCTGTGAGCTGCCTGAGGTAGGTGGTGAGAACCAAACAGTGGTCCTCTAGAGCAACCTTCCTAAAGCTGTGACCCTTTAATGAAGTTCGTCGTGTTGTGGTGACCCCAACCATAAAATCATTGTGTTGCTAATTCCTAACTGTAATTTTACTATTGTTATGAATCATAATGTAAATATCTGTTCTGCAGTCCCAGAGGGTCACAGCCCACATATTGAGAACCACGGCTCCAGAAGAACAGCAAGTACGCTTAACAATTAAGCTGTATCTCCAGTTCAAGACAAGGTCTCTCATTGGACTGGATTTCATCAGGTAGGCTAGGCTGTCTGGTAGCACGGTCCAAGGATCCATCTCTTTCCACCTCTCCAGGACTGGTATATACAAGCCTGTGCCACCGTATCTGGCAGGTTTTCTTGTTGTATTTTTACATGGGTTCTGGGTATCAAACTCTCTTTCTTAATCTTGAAAAGCAAATACTCTGCCCACTGAGTCATCATCCCAGCCCCTTATTAACAAATCTTTTTAATTTAAAGGCCTCTCTCCATTTCTTACATCACCTTTATCCAATGAGAAGACTGAAGTCAACTTTTGCATGAGAAACATTTATTTTCACTTAGGTTTGAGACTTTGATCAGTATTCTGAAATCTCAAGATAGATTGATGACCAGGCATGGAAAATGTTTTGTTGCTCGTATGTTTTTATCTTGATTGGTATTTTCTTTACTCTTTCAACCCAAAGACTCAGGATTTTTATTACATTCTGCAGGACTCTGATTGACTGATTCTCTGATTGATTGATGAGTGAGTGAGTGAGTGATGATTGGTTGGTTGATCAATTCTGTGTAGGAACATGTATATGCAGGTGTGCTTACACATGTGTTATACATTATGTTGAGGCCAGATGACAATGCCAAATGTCTTCTTAAAGAGCCATCCACCTTGTTTTGAAACAAGGTCAATCATTGGCCAAGTAGGCTAGGCAGGCTTGCCAATCCGCAAGCCCCAGAGATTCATTTGTCCCCACTTCCTGAGTGCTGAGATTACAAGCATATGACACCGCACCTAGCTTTTTCCTGTATGCGCAGAGGATCAAAGTCATACTTGAATGGCAAGTACCTTAGCTGTCGCCCACTGTCTTCCTTCCTTACATTCTTCACCTCTGGGAGATCTATAAAGGAATTCTTGAATTTTAGAATCATCTCCTTATTGTGCCAGACACCACTGTATGCTGCACTCAGGACACTGAGGCAGGAGGATTAAGAAGTCAAGTCAGACTGGGTTACATACTGAGACCCTCTCCAAAACAAAAATGTATCTGCATGCCGCAACTTCTCTTCCTACTTTCATCTCATTATCTCTTCCTGTTCTAGTCACTGCTTCTCAAACTGCCATCTTACACTTACACTTGGGGTCCTGTTAAATGTTATTCAAATCTTGAGAATACATCCCCCTCCGTGTGTGTGTGTGTGTGTGTGTAGGTGTGCATGTGTGTGTAAGTGTATGTGAGAGAAGGGATGGAACAACGAGAAACAGAGAAAGGAGAGAGAATCTCAGGTGTTGTTTCTCATTGTATTGTCCATACTTTTTTAAGACAAGGTCTCCGTTTAGCTTGGAACCTGCTAGGCTGGATGGATGACCAGGGAGCCCCAGGATTCTACATGTTTCCACCTCCCCAGTACTGAGATTCCAGGAACATCCCACCGCACTCGGGGTTTTAATGTGGTTGTTGACAATTGAACTCAGAGCCTCACACTCACACAGCCAGCACTTTTTCGCCTGGTCCCTGTTTCTAGGCCCCTGAGGCTGAATTTCTGACAAGATTAAAGTGGTGGTGTTATACCAGTTGGAGGGCCACATGTTAAGCATCAAGAGCCTATCATAATTTCTCTACTTCATTATCTTCTTTTCAGTATTTGTTTTGTATAGATATGTGTATTGCCTAATTGTATGTATATGCACCATGTTCATGCTGGGGCCCATGGAAAATAGAAGGTGGCATTGGATCCCCTGAAACTGGAGTTACAGGTGGCTGTGAGCCACCATGTGGGGGTTAAGAACCAAACCCAAATCTTCTGCAAAAGCAATAAGTATTCTTAGCCAATGACCAACCTTTCCAGTCCCTTCTCCTCCTTTAAAAAACTACTTTTATGTAGCAGAAGAGGAATATGCGCACCCGTGAAGGCACCCACAGAAGAGGAGTGTCTGTAGCGGGTACCACTCAGTGCCTCACCTGCTCCATTTTCTATTGCTGTAATTATGTATATGTCCAGGCACTTGCTTCTGAAGCCTTGAAGTTGAAGATGGTGGGGCTGTTTCTGGTGATGACTTTCTTGCCTCATCATTCCTCGCCTGGACACACCACATGGTGTGAGAATGAGTGCATTAGCTTAGGCCTCCTCCTCTTCTTCCTCCTCCTCCTCCTCCTCTTCCTCCTCCTCCTCTTCTTCCTCCTCCTCTTCCTCTTCCTCGTCCTCCTCTTTCTCTTCTTCCTCCTCCTTTTCCTCTTCTTCCTCCTCCTCCTCCTCTTTCCCTTCCTCTTCCTCTGCTCGCTGGCCAACCAGAATAACCAAATCACTGAGTTCCTAGCCAATGTGAGGTCTTGTCTCCAGAAATAAAGCAGGCAGAGTCTACAAAACAACAGCAGACATGGCTATCTGGCTTACACACACACAAAAGTATATGTACCCACCCCCCACATGCAGTCACACCCAAGCCAACAGTCACGCTACCTACCCATGCCACATACACACAGTAACGTTCTTAATCCCATCATGGAGGCCACCTTCATGACCTCTGTTAACCCTCATTACCTCTGAAGGACCTTGTCTCCAAGTACCGTCAACACAGCATTTGGGATTAAGTCCCTAACACAAGAACTTTTTACAGGAAATGGTCAGATTACAACAATGTCACAGACTGCTCCCCCACAACATGTGGCTACCAGCTGTTCGTGGCATATCCTAAACATAAGGGGGTGAGAGCAGCTGGAAAGACCCCCGTGAGTCTCTCACCTTGTTCCCAGCCCCCCACCCCAAGAATGCAGCAGTCTTTGTGGCATTCAGGGAGGGATTCCTATCGGGGAGAACATCTTCCACAGCTCCACCCGTCCCTCAGCATAACCACCGAAAGGCAAACATTTACCCAAGAAGTTCTGTGCACACCATCCCAGCCAGCATCAGCCTCCAGCCTTGATGACAGAGGTTTTGAATGGCACCGAAGCCTAAGCCAGAGCCAATGGAGCTGTTTCAACCACCAAACCCTTCAAAGGCTGATGGGAAGTGTTCTCTGCTAATTCCAACCACATGGCAAATTAAGTTCTATTTACCCTCTTTCAAAAATATTTTCCTCCCTTGATTTAATGAAATTTGGAGTTGCACCATTGTTCTGAAATGGCTGGGCCTGGCTCAGTAGAGAGAGAGAGAGGAGAGAGAGAGAGAGAGAGAGAGAGAGAGAGAGAGAGAGAGAGAGAGAGAGAGAGAGAGAGCAGCCTTCTCCCCAAAGGACTAAGCCTTGTCTCTCAAGGACACATGTCCTTGGTGTCATCAAGGCCCCTGTGTGGATAGAAGAAGCCTATAAGAGCCAGGCAGGAGAGAGATGACAGACAGAGGGACAGAAAAGAAGCAGATAAAGGAGAGAGCAGGGTGCACACTTCACCTTAGAACAAGACGCCCTTTGAACTCTGCTCCTACTCACCCTTTCCTCTACTGCTACCTCTTTACACCATTTTGGTGGAGCATGAGAAACAAAGAGAAGCCCTGGACCGTCCCTATAGCCCGAGCTCAAGTGAAAGCCCTGCAACATCACAGAGGATCCCATCGTCCACCCTCACTCACATCATGGCCTGCCGGCTCTCATGAAGACCTCCTGTGCCAAGCTAGAACCTGGGCCCACTATCCCTGGGTCACAGATACCTCCCAGGCCATGTCAGACTCCCCCTGAGCAGCAACAAACAAGAAACCCTCATGGAAGTTTTCTGGAGGGCCACTCTCCTTCTGGGCATAAACTCGACAGGTGCTCCAGTGACTGCCAAGTGCTACCTCCTTTGTCGACAGCTGCGGCACCCAAGTTTGCCTGACCCTCTTCCAAGGCTAGTCTGCAGATCAGCGGCTGCTTTGTATGAGTTCTGAAGACCCAGCCTGTCACCCCCATGCAGGTAAACTCTGCAGGCCAGCACCGCTCTGGAATGCCAAAGGATAAACTGGTGTTATAACCACCCAGCATGGAGCCGGGACCTACCCCAACGGTGCAAACCTGATGGAGTCGCTTATGCTCAGAACCTGTTTCAGGGGAAGAAGACAACTTCAGACAGCTGAAGCAGTGCTGGAAAGCAGACTCTGAATGTGCTGGCTAGTTTATGTCAACTTGATACAGCTAACGTCATCTGAGAGGAGGGAACCTCAATTAAGAAACTGCATCCATAAGATAAAGCTGTAGGCAAGCCTGTAAGGCATTTTCTTAGTGATTGATGGGAAGGGCTCAGCCCATTGTGAGTGGTGGCACCCCTGGGCTGGAGGTCCTGGGTTCTATAAAAAAGCTGGCTGATCATGGGACCAACCTAAGCCCTCTACGTATATGTGACAGTTGTGTGGTTTGTTCTCCTTGTGGGACTCCTAATAGTGAGAGCAGTGCTGTCCCTAATGCTTTGACTGGCTCTTGGGAACCTATTCCTCACACTAGAATGCCTTGCCCAGCCTCAATACAAGGCGAGGTGCTTAGTCTTACTACAACTGGATATGCCAAGTTTTGTTGCTATCCATGGGAGGCCTGCCCTTTTTGAATTGAAACAGAGTGTTAGGAATTTTCCTAACGCGAGCTCTCTGCCGACGCAAAAATACCAATCAAGCCAAATCACAACAAGCCAAATTAAAAATATCCAGGTTTAATGAGATTCCTGCCTGCGCTCTCAGGTGGCCCCGAGGGGAAACAGGGAAGCTGTGAACGTGACCACAGGGGTCGGGGTGGGGAGACCACGAGGGAACTTTCTGGGGAAGCAGTTTAAATAGACTAGAGGAGTGGTCAAGATTTTGGTGGGCTGTCTTGACCCTCCTCCAGGGAGGGGTCCTCCAAAGATGGAGACCAAAGATCAGGACTTACAAAGAGAAGGAGTGGAAGGAAGAGTGGGAGGGGGGGCACTGGGAATAGAGGAGGGAGGGGAAACTAAAGTTGGGAAGTAAAATAGATAGATTGATTAATTGATTGATAGATGATTGATAGATATGTAGATGAATAGATAGATAGATGATAGATGAATGGATGGATGGATAGATAAATAGACAGATAGACAGATAGATGATAGATGGATGGATGGATAGATAGATCATTGCCAGGAGAAGGTGCTTCCTGAACCACACTGGCACAACCTGGTGGGAAAAGCCAGGCCTGGACAAGTGGTGCTGGATAGCGTTTGTCAACTTTCTACAAACTAGAGTCACCTGGGAGGAGCGACCCTCCACTGGAGAACTGCCTCCATCGCCTTGGCGTGTCTGTGGGGGCATTCTCTTGATCAGTGATTAAGATGGAAGGATGCCTCCCACTCTGGGTGATGTCACCCTTCATTGTGTAAGAAAAGCAAGCTGACCATGCCACAGGGCACTCCTGTAAATCAGATTTCTTCGTGGTGTCTGCTTCAATTCCTGCCTAGAAGGTTCCTGCTTGAGCTCCTGCCCTGATGTCCCCCAATAATGGACTATGACATGGAAGTGTGACCCAGATAAACCCTTTCTTCCCCCAGTTTGGTTTGACCAGTGTCTGTAATCACCGCAACAGAAAGTAACTAATACAGAGGAACAAGAGAAGGATGTTATAGCCCCGAATCCCTCAAGAACTGCAGAACCAGCCTATAACACAACAGGAGCAGGTGGGGGCATGGCTGGATGCTGGGGTGCTGCCCAAAGGATAGAGAAGGAAGGGCATTAGCATCCTGCAAGAACCCTGGCTCACACCTCACCTGTACTATCTATCCATGTGTGCACATTGCTCCTGGATGTTTGTGAGACATCCCCCCCCCCCCCCGGCAGTGCAAGAGCAATTGCCTCCTCCCAAAGACTAACTGCACAGGAAGCAAACTATTCAGGCACCCACATTCCCCAGAGGGCTTGGAAATCCCTTCTACTAGGGAGGACCAGATGGTGAGTTTCCCTGGGGCCCCAGCAGCAGCAGGGGGAGTTGACAGGGGCAACACCCCTGAAGGACAGCCCATGGAGCAAAGGCAGGTGGCGGTGTCAGACACAGGTGTGTGTGTGTGTGTGTGTGTGTACACAATGAGTAGCCAGAGCCAGATGGCAGTTGGTGGCAGCACCTTATTGGCAGAGAGCTGCTCAGGTAGTTACAGGATGTACAATCTCCAGAGGAGAGAGAGGCAGGTGAGGGCCTGCTTGATTCACACAGCAGTGGGTTGGGAGAAGGCACCTTAGTGATTGCTGCTTTCAAACTTCAGGTTTGTGTAATGTGGTTAAGGGGTAGGGCCTTCAAGAGGTCGTGAGGACTCCTGGCTCCTGACTGGCATTAGATGGCTTGGCAAAGGAATCACCGGGAAATGTGTCACTTTGCACCACGTGATTGCACAAGGCTCCTTCTCTCCAGAGGGTGCAGCACGGAGTGTATCCAGCGGCCCTCTGAGAGGCAAAGTCAGTTAGATCTCGGACTTCCCAGTCTCTGAACTCTGCTTGCATGTGGTTTAGAACACCTGCACACACATGTGGACACAGCAAACACACACACACACACACACACCAGTTTTCTGAAGAAGCTCCTACAGCTATGTATGAGACCACATGTGCTTGGAAATGAGGATTCTGGAACTGTTAAAAGATGACCGTAAGAGCGTCACCTGCTCTCACACCCCCTTTGTTATAGTAGGATGCTTAAGGACTGGGGACCAACCGAGTTCTGGCTCAGGCCTATTGGCTCGTGCACTTCACTTAATCTGAGAAACAGAAGCCCAGGCCTCTTCCTGAGCTCTGCCTTCTCTGTCTCCCTGCTTTCTTTCAGGCATCTGTGTGAGCTGCTTCCCTCTGCAGCCCAGGCTTCCTGTGGCCTCTGGCTGGCATCTCAGTGAGAACCTTTCCAAAATGCTATACACATACCCACTTCCCACTTTCCACTTAAGCCACATATGAAGACCGAATGCCCAACTGATGACCAGGTCTGTTTCACCCCTCCTAGTCCCGAATCCTATAAATTCTGGGTTCTTCATATTGCACCTTCTTGTCTTTGACAGACAGAAGTCCACCGTTTCCTTGCTGGGTAGACTCTCCCTTGGCACTCTGCCTTAATCTATTTTCTGTGACTACAGTGGACTACCCCAGGCTGGGTGGTTTATAAAGAGTAAAGGTTTATTCAACCCATAGTTCTGCAAGTTTAAGACTCTATCAGGTTTCGTCTTTCCTGCTGGTGACAGAATCCTGGGGCAATGCAGGTCAAGCTAGGAGAGAGTGTGGTTTATATAACGAAGCCACTCTCTGAGCAGGCCTTTAATGTGTCGATCCAGGAGTGGTCTGACCCCAAAGACTTCATACTCAAATAACATGCTGATTGGAGATTAACTGTTCACCACAAGAAATGTGGAGGACATCCTAGAGCCATAGATGTTCTCCACCGTGTCTGACGAGAGCCAAGGAGAGCATGACTTACCAAAGAGCTGCCCGGCAGATCAGAAGGAAGAGAAGGTGTGCTCTGTGAGCTCTCTTCTACCTGCTGAATCTCCGCTTCCCCCTTTCCACTCCTGCTCCTCTCTCTCGAGCCAAGAATCAGAAGGCCATGTCTCTACTTGGGAAAAGCATCAGGGTACGAAACCAGCTAGTCTCAACTCCAGCAGAAAGCTTCCGAAAGAGACCATGCTGTACTTTAGTAGAAGACTTTCTTTATGGGTTCCCAGCAAAAAAGCAAGGACATGAGACAGTCTTGTGCCACTGTGCAAAGAATAGCTTTCCTATTCCTCTCAGTACATTAAGACGGGCACCAAGTCAATACTTGTTTAAAAAGCAATCAGCCATAGCACTCCCCAAACACTCTTAGAGCATCTCTGTACCACGTTCCTTGTGTTTCACCTGTTAACGTCCCTGCTTCCCTTTCTGATTCGTGGACAGGCCCAGGGTGGGTGTGATGCTGCCTGTGCTCCGGAACTTGGACCATCAGTCAGGCACTAAGCACAAGATGGAAACAGGGCAGGCAGTGTGCAGGTTCCTGGCAGCTGCCTGATGCAAGTCCCTGGTTCCCACTGTGAGCACAGGCAAGGATGTGCACCTCAGCTAGCTCCCATATAGACCTGCCCCCCCAGACCCCAAAGGGCCTACAGACATCCGGCTAGCTTAGGCCCATCCCAGACTCCTTCCCATCTCCCATCCCTGAGACTTCCTCTGAAAATATATTTTAGTAACTTCTAAACAAATCACATCGCCTCTCCCAGTTTTTATTTGTTTAGTTAAATTAATTCTATTTTAATATTTCCATTAGCCATTTAATTTATTCTAAAACCCAACACTGCAAAGTAATAAAACTTCTCAAATATTGACAGACAGTAAGTAAATGCCATCCGCATACAACCATCTGTTTTTCCTCCAGATTCCTCAGGATGTAGCATGAGCAGTTGAGGCTGATAAATGGGCCTTTGTGGGCCTGTGGCATCTGCCAGGCTTGGATCTGGGTACCAGGGATCAATATGAGGCTCCTACTCCACAGAATAAAAGGGAAGAGAGGTGAAGGGCTAGAGTACCCACGGGAAAATCTATCCAGCAAACAGAACTAAAGCTCGAGATTTTAAAAGTGTGTCAGTGGAGTGAGACCATCATGGAGGCTCTGTACATCCCTAAAGATCTAGAGGTGGTTAATGATTGCTGAAGCAGGGAGAGGCGTTTCCTTCAGTGGTGTGGTTAATGGGAACTGACCTGGGCATCTGAAGTGGCTCATCACCCACACTCCTGTGGGTAGCCTTTGACTCACCCAAAGGAAAAAGACATGAAAGAGAAAGGGACCCTTATTGAGAAAGGACCAAAGGGAGGGAGAGGGACAAGCGGGGGTGAATAGGATCAAAATCTATTATGTGCACATGTGGAAACGTCATAAGCGTCATAATGAATCTCACTATGGTGTACAATTATTATATGCTAGTAAAATATTTCAAAATTAATAAGCTGGAACTGGCTAGATGGCTCACTTGCTAAAAAAAAAAAAAAAATTTGTTGCCAAGCCTGATAACCTGAGTTCAATCCCTAGGACCTAAATGGTAGAACCAACTCCTGTAAGTTTTCTTCTGGCCTCCACCCTGGTACTATTGCGTGTAACACACACATACGTGCATGCATACACACACACACAAATAAATGTAATGAAAAGTTGTTTAATTGAATATGCTGACTTGAAATATAATGCTCGCTGTTTTCCAGCGCACCAAGTGGCCTCTCTTGTCCACATACCTTTCCATCTTATACCTACCTAGACATCCCGTTCCCCTCCCTTATACTGACCCCACCCTTCATAAGTGACAGATGCCCTCTTTCCTACCAGGCAGCCTGCAGAAATGAAAGAATGGCATGAACACACAACAGACATGGTGCCACAAGGTAGAATTAATTGGCCTGGCCCACACCTCACAGCCCCTACAGTACCCCTCACTGTCTTGTGATGTGATGATACAGTGATGGAATCTGCCCTTACAGTCTCCAGGGAGCCAGGTACCAGGTCCTTCCACCCTTGAGCTGGCCTGTCCCCTCTTACAACACCAGCGAGCTCCAGGATGCCCTGAAGGGTGTGAGATACATCTGCCTGCTGCCCACACTGGCGCCCAAGGCACTGTTGCAATACTGAGACAGACATCCCACTTGACCTCTAGGAAGAGAGGTCATGGCCTGGGCCTCTGCAAGCTGATGAGGCCCTCCACTCTGCAGCCAGAACCTGCCTGCCCTAGTCAGCAATTCCTAGAATTTAGAATGTTTCAAAACTCATACAGTGCATATATTAAAATTCCTCCCTCGCTACCACCAAGGCCAAGGCAGACCCAACTATTCACAGTTCATGGAAAGGTTGAGTCCCCTCAGTCGGTTCCTCTCTGACAACCTCTGTTGATCCCATAATCATGTTGCTCCCTCGCCAACTGCTATGATTCACAGCACAGTCTTCCTGCAAGGATGAAGAAGTCATATACCATGCCAGCACTCAGTCTTGGCCCCTCTACCAGGTACATATTTGTCTACACATCAGCTGCCCTGCCACTGCCTGCTTAAGCTGGCGTTGAGACAGGGACCAAAGGACTAGCACACGCAACACCTGCAGTGCTGCATCAAGGAAGACACACAGGTAGCTGTAAGTCAAACAGTGGATGTTCTAGTTTGCTTTTCTCAGGCTGTGATGAGCACCACGACTGAAAGCAGCTTGGGGAGGAATGGGTTTATTTGGCTTACACGTCTTGATCACAGTCCATCATTAATGGAAATCAGGGCAGCAACTCCAGTAGGAGCAGAGGCAAGAACCACAGAGGAGAGTTACCTACTTACTGGCTTTCTCTCAGGTCCATGGTTAGCCATCTTTCTTATACCCCCAGGGCTGACACTATCCAGAGTGGACTGGGCTTTCCCCCAGCAATCATTAATCAAGAAAATACCCTCACAGACTTGCTTACAGGCCAATCTACTGTAGACATTTTCCTCACCTGAGAGTCTCTCTTTCCAGATGACTCTAGCTTGTGTCAAGCTGACAAATGATTAACCAACAGGGGGATTTATTTCATGAGGACCCAGGGTCTCTGCTCCTCTCCCAGACTCTCCATACCACCACCAGGGGACCTGGGACACCATCTGAAGTATAGTGAGGTCCTACCCCAATGTCCCACATGGGGCCTTATCTGAAATTCTCTAAACCCATGACAGCTGGAAGCATGAGACCCACAGAATGTACTGCACAAAGGATGGAAGATAGAAGTGCTAAGGTGGCCCACGGCAGGGATGTAGGTCAGGAGTACCAGGAACTATACCCTGTTTAGAGTTGCATGAACCTCGGTCTCATGGCTACCTGGGCCCCTGCAGAGTACACATTACCCAGACGTGTCCTCCAGCACTTGCTGCACTTTTGCGTCCCCATAATCTGCCTACTTGGTGGCACGCCTTCAGTTTTTGCTTCTGGGCTTGGATCTTTGATTACCCCACAAGCTCTGCAGACAACTTGGCAATAACAACGCCTGGTATTGTCCACCGAACCCACAGGTCCAAGGGTCTATGTTCACAATTCAAAGAGGGGACTTATCTGTGTTTACTGCATGGCCAGATGGATGGGCTGTGGAACAGACAGGCAATTAAGCCAGAGGAGCAGAAGGTTGGCCACAGAGAAGTAAGTCAGAGAACAGTTGCTGGGCACTCTGATGAAGGTTTATCTTCCCCAGCTCAGAAGTAATGACAGAGACTCTACGTGGCAGTAGAGACACAACTTGGGATATAGTCAGTGTTTCGGTCTGTTCTTGTGCCCAACACTCTGTAGACATCAGACAGAGAGAACTCATGAACAGGTTGCCTGCCTCATAACCCCACAGTTGATAAAATGCTTGCTGTACTTGAGTTTGATGCTCAGAACCAACATTTAGGGAAAACAAGCAAACAAAACAACAGGCAAGATGGAGCGCACTTGTACTTTCAACACTAGAGAGGCAGACGCGGGAGGAGGATCATCAGGGCCCACTAACCAGCTGACCCAGTTTAAACAGCAAGATCCAGGCTAGTGAGAGACCTTGTCTCCAAAAACCACATATCAAAGCTAGGGAGATGGCTAAGTAAGGAAGATAGGTGTCTGTCATGCAAGCTTGTTGAACTGTTCAGGTCTCCAGAACCCAAGTAAAAGCTGGGTATGGTGACATATTTCTGTAACCCTCCCACTGCAAAGGCAGAAGCAAGCAGATACCCAGAGCCTGGTGGCAAGCTAGTCTAGCCAATCAGTGTGCTCTGGGTTCAGTAAGAAACCCTGTCTAAAGGGATAATGAGGAAGAGGTTAGTGAAATGGTTCAGTGAGTAAAGGTGCTTATCACCAACCCTGATGACCTGAGTTCTGTCCAGCACCCAGATGATGGAAGGAGAAAACTGATTCCCTTAAGTCATTGTCTGACCGACTTCCACATGTGTGCTGTGGCATGCAGCCCCACATAGATACACTAGATAAATCAATAAATTATCTTTAAAAAAATGAGAAAATGAGGTTGAGAACAACAGAGGAAGACACCCGGTATCAACCTCTATATGTGCACATACGTGTACACATACCCACATGCACACACACAGATAGTATACTCCACTCCACACACACACACACACGAAGAGAGAGAGAGAGAGAGAGAGAGAGAGAGACTGTACCCTCAAACTTTGAGACAAAATAAACCCTTTTATCTTAAGCTGCTTGGTGAGGTATTTCATCACAACAACAAGAACAGAAATTCATTATGATGCTGATATTGATCATCAACTTGAAAGGATCTAAAATCCCTTTCAGGCACACCTGTGAGGGATTCACTTGACTAGGGTGACTGAGGTGGGCAGACCCACACTGAAAGTGAGTGGCAACATTACCTGACCTGGGGGCTTGACCTCAATAAAAGGGAGAAAGCTAGGTGAGTACCAGCATCTCTCTCTCTCTCTCTCTCTCTCTCTCTCTCTCTCTCTCTCTCTCTCCTCTCTCTCTCTCTCCTCTCTCTCTCTCTCCTCTCTCTCTCTCTCTCTCCTTCCTCACTCTAGATATAATAATGACCAGCCAACCCAAGATCCTGCTGCCTTGACTTTCCCAACATGTAGACTGTACCCATGAACTGGAAAATATAGTTTTAAATGATGAAGAAACTTACCGTCAACCCCTCAGGGAGGGAAAAAGTCTCCTTGCAACAGACAGAAGCTATTACAGTAAACCACAGAGGAAAGAATGATTGAGGACAGCCATGGGCTATAGAAGACACAGTCTAGCTGGCAGCAGCGTGGCATTCTGGTCAACATCTAATTGATCAATAGATGAGCCAGGTCCTGAGTCTAGCCAGACCACTGTCATTAGACTTAGGTAAGGTGGGCCACCAAGGATCAGTCTCTCTCATCAAGGACCACTGCTCCACACGTAGGCAGGGACAGAGGAGTAAGATTAAGTCACGGAGAGGCCAGAGGTACAGGCTTTGCCATCACCAGGCCAGGGTTCAACTCTGAGACTTGTTTATTTCTGAGGATTTTTATATGCAGAACTCAAGCTCCGAGGAAGTGAAACCCAGTGTTTACAAATGAGATGCACAGATAACATGCCAGTTCCTAGCCACTGCGGTTCTCACAAACCTGCTGCACCTGCTCCATGGCACGCAGCTCCCTGTGTGAGGCCCTTCCGGTTTTAAAGAGGTGACAGAGAAGCCACTAGTCTAATCCCATCAAGTCGCAAGGGACATCAGACCTGGAAAGCAGGTCATCTGACTTCAAAGACCTTGTTCCTAGTCTCACCTCATCTGCATCAGCCAGGGAAGCCTGTACACTCCGGATCTCCGCCACGAGAGAGGTGTCGGTGCGGGGCATTTTCAATACTCCCATAGCCATCCTCTTGGGAGTCTGAGAAATTCCGCCCCAAACTGCAACAGTGCAAACCAGAAACCACAAGGCGGCAGAGGTGTAGGCCGGTCTGAAAAGGAGGCCCTTACCCGCTGAGAGTTATTCTCAACCCCTTGACCTCCCAAATGTCTCAGTGTTTACATAACTCCTTCTACCAGTCGTCACCTTGGAGAGTGATCCAGGCTCTCCACACCCCTTCTGGGGTCAAGTATGGTATTCTTGCAAAAGACCATTTCAGAGGCTCCCTCAGGCTCCGGGGAAGCGGAAGGAAAACGCAAACCAATGCCCCAGCGTAGGGACAAGTTAGTGTCTCCCATCAATCCTCCTATACAGCATGTCAGGCTCTGGCAGGATTTACCGAATGGGAGGGACACAGGACAATGGCTGCTTCTCCCGCGGCTCCCACACAGCCTGTTCCCACGGTGGGCTCCAGCAGAGCCTACAGCATGATGGGAAAGGTCAGCTCTCAGGAGTCCCAGGCTGTATCCCCCCCATGGTCACCTCAGGCCAGGGCTCAATCACATCCTCCCTTGCATTCTTCTCCATAGCCCCTGCAGGAATCAGAAAAGGAAGAGAAGAAAACAAGTAAGTAACTTTGCTATGTCTCGTTTGTCCTAAGGACAGCTCAAGCTGCTCCCACCAGCCTTTGGGGGGATTTCTTGTGTTGCTGGGGTCAGAACCTAGGCCCTGCCTGCCTGAACAAGCTAAGCTTTGGTAATCTTTCCTCACTATGCCAAAAATAACCGTGTTAAGTAGAAAAGAATTTATTTGATGAAAATGACCACATTGGGAAGAACAAAGGTGTATGTCTATGCGTCACCCCCACTCCTAAAGTTCCTTTTCAGGATGGGACAGGAGGCTCTGGCTGCCGTAGAGATCACCAGTATATCTAACAAGGCAGTGCCAACCAAGGTGAGGTGACACCTGCCAGTGTCTCAGCTGTCTTGCAAGGTTATTGCATGGTCATCTTCTGTCCCCACCCCCTAAGCCCCACCCCACGACTGGCACCAAGACCCTAGGCTTGTCCTCCCAGCATAAAATTTCTGGGAAAATTCCAGTTTCCTGGAGTCATGTCTCAATAGTCTAAGAGCCAAACAGAGGGGCACAGTGTCTCTTTGGAACATCTTCCTTCCTGCTGGGCTGGCTGCTGAACTTGAGTGGAGAATGACTAATAAAAACTCAGAGTCAGATACTGGGTTTCAACCTAAAGATCAGAAAAGCAAAGCAGCCAGCCACGGGATCTACCTCAGTCCGAAATGGCGATCCTGCCTCCAGGAATCTCAGAATGAGACTGTGTCTGAGAACTGTCTCCTCCCGTTTTATCATCCTCTCTAGGGCTGGGATTAAGGGTGTGCCCCACTGGGATTAAAGGCATGCACACTCCCAATTTATTCAGGAGATCTTATCTTTTTCACCTTCCTATGTAGATCCAAGTATGTATCTCTTAGGGTCCTCTTTGTTGTCTAGTTTCTCTGGGGTTGTGGCCTGTAGGCTGGTTTTTCTTTGCTTTTTGTCTAAAAGCCACTTATGAGCGAATACATATTATATTTGTCTTCTGGGTCTGGGTTACCTCACTCAATATGACTTTTTTCTAGATCCATCTATTTGCCTGCAAATTTCAAGATGACATTATTTTTTACCTCTGTGTATTACTCCATTGTGTAAATGTACCACATTTTCCTTATCCATTCTTCGATCAAGGGGCATCTAGGTTGTTTCCAGGTTCTGGCTACTACATATAATGCTGCTATAAACATAGTTGGGCACAAGGACATGTAATTGTTATTGTCTTTGTCAGCAGCCAAGATTTGACACTGCCCTACTGCTGCCAGGAGTCCTGCACTCTGTTCTGTGTCCATGCACACACATGTGCTATATCCCCTTATGAAAAACAACAAGTGCCTTCTCTGCCTGCTTTCTTTTCCTTCTGCTCTTGCTCAGAGGCTGCCACTGCACCACACACACACACACACACATACACACACACTCCAATAAACCTCTACATGGGATCTGTTGCATGGTGTGGCTTGGGGGAGCCCCTTGACTCCCACACCCACCGCACCTTCTGCCATTAAATCATTACATAATCCCAGTGAGTAGCGTGAAAAGGTAGGCAAACAGGAGAATCTTCAGAATCTAGTGTCCCAGGAAGCTTGGTGGATGCAATGGTTAGCCAGAAACCCTAAGAAATGGCCAGCAAGATAGCTTAGTGGGTAAAAGTGCTTGCTGAGCAAACCTGACAACCTGAATTGGATCCCAGAAATCCAAGTAAAGGCTGAAAGAGAGAACCAATTTCCCAAACATTGTCCTCTGACCTCCACATACGCTCTTTGGTGCGTGCACACACGCGCACGTGGAGACAGACGGGGGGTGGCTGCAGCAAACAATATGAAATACAAGAACCAGCATCAAGACCATCTTCTGTCCACACTCACAGACACACATCATACACACAAAGATTAAAAATAATAATAATAGCCATCATTATCATCATCTGACTTCACATTCATGCAAAACCTAGTGGTGAGGCTCTGGTTTGTGGTTTTCCTGGTCTTGGCCCATGTGTCATTCATTTCGTGGTGCCACCACCTTCAAGGGTGTAAGAAGTCAATCAGTGCTGGAAACTCCAAGAAGAAACTCAGTGGGACCTCAAAACCACCGGACAAACTTTTATGATTCAGAGGGGTTGGAGCTCCCCCCCTCCACAAACCAAACGCTGCAGCTCTCTGTCTGAGTGCACAGGAGAACAAGGTACACATTTGAAATTCGTTTGTTTGTTTTTGGGTGGCTCAGATTTTGCCAGGTTGACAAAACTACCTTTCAGGTAAACTGTTTCTCTAAGCCGCTGGTGGGAGAGAAGTTGGAATACTTGTTTGGGAGCCCTCCGGACCGGACGCCGAGGCCTACGATGGGGTTGGCTGCTTCATGGAATTGCATCGGTGGTAGGTTTCTTGAAACCTGCACTGATTCTGTTTTTGTGGGTGCTGGGGGCACGCGGGGGTGCAGGGAGGCGGGGTACTCCTTTAAAGGGTTCTTGGGGATTTTCTGGAATGTGAATGCCAGCCAATTCTACAGTCAAAAAGGATATTTATCTTTGGCTGAAGATGTACCCCTAATTCTGTGCATATCCAGTTAGTTGAAGCCCAACCACATGGCCCCTTTTTCCTGCAATGGAGGCTGGGAAATGTAGTCCAAGAGTACCTGGGAAGGGTAGCAGCATTTCTTGCTCCTTCCCCACACAGCCATCCTTCCACCCCACTCCACATCCTCTTGTCTCTGATTCCGGTCCAGGAACTACACGGAGAATGTTCCAATCGAACCTCTCCCTCTACAGATATGGATGCTTGACCAATTACATACCAGAGAACTCTAAGAAGCAGAAGACATTTCCGTGTGCCTGCAAAGAAATTGCACAGAGGGAGAGATGGCAACCGCATTCAGATTATGGGAAAAACAATTGGCCAAGTTCCCGGAACCTGAGCGTGTTCTCGCAAAGAGATCCTTGGCGGAATTCACTGCCTCGCTGCGAAGCGGTGCATCAGCTTCCGGAAGGCCTGACTTAATTACAATATAGTTAAATGTTAAAGTCTTCGCCACTCGAGAACTACAACAGTTGCTTAATTACGGGGCCTCTGGAGGGGCCAGACAATTGGTGTTTAAAAGAATATTTCCTACACATAGCGCCTTTTCACAAGGAGTCCCTGGTTCTTCACAAACATTAATTACGTTCCCTTCAGGAGGTCCCAGGCATGGGGTCTTTGACGACTGACAAAATTAGGACTCTTGGAGCTAGAAAAATGGATCAGCAGTTAACGTTAGAGAGAAAAACTGGTCAAGAGAATGCAATCTCTGGCCTGGGTGGAGACCTGCCATTCCAGCTGGGGTGGTTCAATCCTGTTGCCCAGAGACCCCCTCCAGGAAGACTGGATCACCTTATGCTATTCTGCTAAACAGAAAGGTGGAATGATTTGTCCTTTAATGAGAAACTGTACGTTGCCTCCCCCAAACCCCCACTCTTAGCATGGTATCTATCAGGCTATAGCGTAGCTTCAGAAGTCTGCCTGATTTCTGAATTATTCGGAAAGTGTAACTTCCCCCTTTTCTCCTTCCTGAGCACGCTTTCCTTAATTCTTTGGGTTTCCCCAACATTTGGAGCTTTCCCTTTTTCTGAAGCCTCCCTCCCTGCTGTGTGGCTGCTTGTCCACCATATGCCTGGACTCCAGGTCAGCTTAAATGACACTTTCAAATATATAGATTGCCTTCATTCACTTCCTCCAGGCAACTGCTGAAGTGTACAGTTTGCCTGCCTTAGGGCTTGGGAGGTTTTTAAAAACTAATAAAACTGTCTTTTAGCTTCCATTTGGATCCATTCCTAAATTGTTTTATTAACGACACTAAAAACTCCGAGAGGGAAATCTGGTTTCCTCTGTACCATCTGGACCCAGGAACAGATCCCAAAGTTCCTGTAACACTAAGAGTGATTACTGCTTTTGTAGTTGGGTTCCCGGCACCCATATAGGGGCTGAGAACCATCTGTAACTCCAGTTCCAAGGATCTGATGCCCTCTTCTGGCCCCCACCTGTACCAGACATCCACCTGGAGCACTGACATACATGCAGGCAAAATACTTATATACATAAAAATAAGTTCTTGTTTTATTATTATTAGAAATCTTTGTCAGAATAAAGTATGGCTCAGCCTCGCGGGAGGGATGGAGAGGAGTTATAGATTTAAGTTCAGGCTGCACAGAAGAGAAACAAAGCAAAAGTATTAAGGCAGAGGAATCACGGTGAGGGCCAGAAGGCTTAGGCAGCTGGCTCAACTCTAAGTGCCTTCAGAAGTGTCTCAGTGTGGGCGGGCGGTGGTGGCACACACCTGTAATCCCAGCACTCGGGAGGAAGAAGCCGGAGGATCTCTGTGAATTCAAGGCTAACCTGGTCTACGCAGAGAGTTTCAGGACAGGCAGGGCTGTTACACAGAGAAACACTGTCTCAAAAACAGCAAAACCCACAACAGTAACAAAAGAAACGTCTCCGAATGAATATACAGAAAACTCCCAGACAGGACCAGGGAATCTCCACGGCTCTAAGCAGGAAGTGGGCTAACTATTGTAGTTTGAGTGTAAGATGTCCTTCCATAGTCTCACTTTCTGAGGAAGGGTTCCCAGCTGCTGGCGCAGTTTGGGGAAGGTGGTGGAACCTCTAGGAGGAGGAACTTCACTAAAGGCAGTGGGTGTGAGCATCCACACGTCCTGCTTCCTCTCTGCCTCCTGAGGTCAAGAGCAATGTGATTTTTATGATTTTTTTTAAAATGCCGGGCGGTGGTGGTGCACGCCTTTAATCCCAGCACTCGGGAGGCAGAGGCAGGTGGATCTCTGTGAGTTCGAGACCAGCCTGGTCTACAAGAGCTAGTTCCAGGACAGGCTCCAAAACCACAGAGAAACCCTGTCTCGAAAAACCAAAAAAAAAAAAAAAAAAAAAAAAAAACTGCAGCAGACAGGGAAGAAAAGGTACCAGGAGCAGAAAGGAGGCATCCATAAAGTTCATTCCTGTTTATAAACAAATGTTTCTCAAGGATTAGACTATGCCCCACATGTAACCTGAATTACAAATGGTTCTGTCCTGCCTGTTCCAGGAAATAACAGCCATGCCTTTGTTTCAAAAAGTTGTAATGATTACCTTGCAACCCTACTTTTGTTTCAAAAGGTTGTTACGACCATCTTGTTATGACCACCTTGCAGCCATATCTTTATTTCAGGAGGTCATTATGACTAACTTGTGCTTATGTTCTTCTCCCATAACCATGCCTATTTTACCTGCCAGATCCCACATTTGAAAACCTCCTACTCCTAAACTATCAAAACCTTCTCTTCCTCATGTCCAAGGCTGACCTCTTGAATCCCACCTGAAGAGGAAGCAGTTCGTGTACACAATTTTAAAAGCTTGATTTAATTAATTTGGCCACGATGATTTAGGTCAGTGGTCTTTCTCCTCACATATCTGGGATTAACAGTCCTAAACTTGAGGTATATTGTTGACAAACCTGTAATCCCAACACTGGGGAAGCAGAGATGGGTAGGTCCCTGAACTTGAGGGCCAGTCGACCAAACCAGTGGGCTCCAGGTTCAAGGAGAGACCCTAATCGTAAAAAACTAAAATGGAGAGTAATTGAGAAAGAACCAACATCAACCTCTGGAGGAGCCCAAGTGGACTTGCACACACTCAAACATGTATATATACATACACACATGAACACACACACATGTGCCACCCCATTTAAAAAAAAAATTCACAAAACCGTTATCATGTTAGAGCACATTTGGAGTAATCTGATTTTGTATTCCCTGGCCACAGTCACTCAAATATGGCTCCACAATAAACTCTTATTCTCTTTGAGGTGAGAGCTGCATTTTTACACACACACACAAATGCACATACACATACAAACACACATTTTATTTTTGCTAATACACAGGCATAACCACAATGTAAGTTTAGGAAGATAGTAAAATAGAGCCTTCTCATTTTTCCTTTCTTCTATCTTTTTTCTTCTTCTTTTACCTTTAGCATTTTATATAATGTCCCACATAAACCTCCTTTAAAATATTTCTATGATATTCTGTTCCCAAAATTAAGTAGTGCCAGTTAGGGTTGGGATGGAGCAGGTTGTCTAGGGGGACACTGGGATGGATTCCTGGGAATTATTGAGTTTAGCAGATGAGCTATTAACACCATGGACAGAGGGACGATGGCATGGCAGGGGTCCCACAGAAAGTTCAGGTTCCAGCATTAGAGGACAAACAGCATGGCAGGGGTTCTGAAGAGAATCGGAGCCCACGTAGCCAGAGTGAAGCCTCTGCTTCTACCTCTGAAGGTGAGGGTCACACAAAGAGCTGCAGTCAGGTTATGATTCCCAGGCAATCAGTAGGCTGAGGGGGAGGGGATGCAGCCTGTTTGTGCACACCAGTGGTGACAATTCTCTAACATCAATTTAATGTGAGCTCATTTCCCCAGGGAGAAACCCTGTCTTCATTGTCCCAGTGGGTACCTGTCAGTGTCTGTGAGGGGGCAGCTGTGGAGCAGAGGCTGGATTCTAACAGTAAGTTCTCACACCAGTTTTGTGGACATGTGAGCTCTCCCTTCACCCCTGATCGGCTGGAGAGGGGAGGTGGATGGATGCCCAGCCTCAGACAGAGGTTGAAGGGATGGACTCGAACCCCCCGGCAGGGTGGGGTAGATTTCGTGTGACATTTTTGGCAGAGCTGGCTAAGCTAGGTTTGGAGCCTGAAGCGTGCAACTTCGCCAAGTTCCAACTTGCACCCAGAGCTGGGCCAGGAAAGCGTGAAAACATGCTTGGAATTCCAAAAATGTGCCCTGTCTGGGGCCTCTGCCTGCCTTTCCCCAGACCCTCAGGGAGTCACAGACAGGGTCTGGGACCTCCCACTATCTGTGGACAAAGAAAGAAAAACTCTGTTCCTCTCCCACAAGCAGGATTGCTGCTACAGACGTGCTAGAGACCAAGCACTTACCCCCCACCCCCTCAGTTCAGTCAGGAGACGTCCTCTGCGGCCCCAAACCTGTGCCACACAGTCTGTCTCAGGGGACCTGTTCTAAGGCAGAAGTCTGGATTCTTCACCCTAATAATGCATCCCAGGAATAGAACTCTGAGATCTTTATAGGCAGGCCCAAAGCACTCAGGACAAAGAAGGACAACAGTGGACAAGACACTGCAGGCAGGCAGGGGACAGCCATCAGTGAGCATCACACCTGGTTGTGCGTTAGGTGGAAGGAGTAAGTCAAGGAAGAAAAATGAAAGAATATACTCAGACCTCAAAATGGCCAGAAAAAACCTTTCTGGCTCTAAGAGGTTGGTGTCCCCAAACACTGCAGTCCAGTACCCAAAAGTACAGGAAAACACACGCTGTGAGGTCCGACAACAGTTTTGGAGAAAGTAGACAGGGAGGGCATGGCTTCATCAGACTCAGAAACTGCTTTCTGTATAAACTGTTTTTTGAAACTGTGGGGTGGGAGGTAAATTGACTGCCTGTTTTTGCAGCCTCTGTCTGGGCTGTGGGTGGGAGATGAGGCAGACTGCCTAAGACCAGGCTCCAGAGCTCCGGGGTTTAAGGAGCTACTTTCTGGAGTTCCATGTATGGCTGTTTTCTCAAAGCCTTGGACCTGTTTTCTGACCCTGTTTGGAAGGTGAGAGGAATTCTTTTATTAGGCACGGTTCTGAGTCCAGGTGGCACCTGCTGAGATGCCCAGGTTCTTGTGTCCCAAGGCAGAGGATTAGACAAGGGGTGCACGTAGAGTAGAAACAGAGACAGCTTATTAACACGAGAAAAGCACAACCAAGAATGGAGCAGGCTAGAGAGCTGGGACAGGTCTGAGATTCAAAAGTCCCAAACCTCCACATCCTGCCCTCTGGGTGTTATTCACGAGATGTAGGCCTTCTCCAGTGCTGAAAGATTTGGGCCTCTTCTGGGCGTGTTGCTTGGTCACAGGCAGCCTGTGGTTGGGAGGTGGTTCTGCTCTTCCTCTGCCACTGGTTTTGTCTTGTTCTGTGAACCTGGATACCTCTTTCTTCTAACTCTGCTCCCCTGCCACAATCATGGTGGTTCCCACAGAGCTGGACCTGGAACCTTGCAAGGAGAAGCATGTCTGCGAACAAGCTACCTATCTGAACTCAGAAACTCCAGGACAAGAACATTTTGACTTTTCCTCCAATCCTCGCCTCCAACCATGCGTTTCCAATCACTCTTGGATGTACCCAGGTGTAAAAATTTCAGGAGAAGAATCCTAGATCAACATCATAGACCAGATCTCAACAAGATCATAAAAGAAAGTATGCCCAAACTAAGACATAGCTATACAGATATAAACACACAGAACTCCAAACAGACAAGATCAGGAAAGAAACTCTTCACAGTTGTAACATATAACTCCTCCTAGTTAAAACACTAAATACAGAAGAAAGAAAAAGTATTGAAAGTTACAAGGAAAAAGAACCGTTCACATATAAAAGAAAGCCCATTTTTAGAATAACAGCTGACTTCTCAATGGAAATTTTGAGAACCAGAAGACCTTGGAGCAATGGACTCCAAGTTCTAAAGTCCATAGATGCTAACTTAGACTACTGTAGCCAGCAAAACTGTCTACCATAGTTAAAGGAGAAAGAAAGGATGTCTGGGTTACAAACAGGATGAAAGAATTCATGTTCACCAAATCAGCCCCATAGAGAATACTGAAAGCAATATTTGGGACTAAAGAGAGAAATTAGCATAGCCAAGAAACTAAAGAAAGAAAACAAATGAAACTATGATTCCTGAAACACAAGTTTGAATGAGAACATAAACAGCAAGACAACAATAAAAAGACTCCAATCAACACACACCTTCCAATAAAATGTTTAAATGTTAATGGCTTCAACTCTTCAATCAAAAGACTCAGGACATCTGAACTGATTAAGAAACAAAATCCATAGCCGGGCGGTGGTGGCGCACGCCTTTAATCCCAGCACTCGGGAGGCAGAGGCAGGCGGATCTCTGGGAGTTCGAGACCAGCCTGGTCTACAAGAGCTAGTTCCAGGACAGGCTCCAAAACCACAGAGAAACCCTGTCTCGAAAAACCAAAAAAAAAAAAAAAAAAAAAAAAAAAAAAAAAAAAAAAAAAAAAAAAGAAACAAAATCCAATGAGATTATCGTGTGTTTATTTATATGGTAGTTTACATTGGTAGATTTTCACCTGTTGAGCCATCCTTGCATCTCTGGGATGAAACCTTCCCCTCTGTGTGCTTTAATAAAGGACTGTTTTGAGCCTATAGCAGAGCAGGGCAGAAAGAGCTAGGTTGGGAAAACGAAGCTGAATGCTGGGAGAAAAGAGGCGGAGTCAGAGAGAAGTCACGTAGCCTGCCCGAGACAGACGCTTGGAAACTTTACCCAGTAAGCCACAGCCACATGGTGATACACAAATTAATGGAGATGGGTTAAATTAATATATGTAAGAGTTAGCCAATAAGAAGCTAGAGCTAATGGACCAAGCAGTGATTTAATTAATATAGTTTCTGTGTGATTATTTCAGTTCTTGGCAACCAGGACAAACAAGTGGCCTGCTACTACACATGGTGTATGATTTTTTTAAGTGTTCTTGGATTCAGAATGGGGGATGGGATTGGGGAAAAGTGGGGGGTGGAAAAAGGGGTGGGAGGGGGAAGTGGAATTGGTATGTAAAATGAAAACAAAATTTAAAAAAAAATAAAATCCACTGTTCTATTGTCTACAGAAACTCAGCTTTAAAAATAGGCAATGCCCTAAAGTAAAATGTTGAGGGGAAAGGTAGTCCAAACAAACAGAAACAGAATGCAAGCAGGCGTCACTCTAATATCTGACAAAAACAGACTTAAATTAAACGTAATTGGAAGAGATGAGGAGAGCATTTCTAAATATGTGTGCACCAAATTCTGCCATACTCAGCTTCACAAAAAAGCATACCACTGGCATTAAAGATATCTATTAACCCCAACCCAGCAATGATAGTTGATTTCAGTATTCTACTTTTTTCAATAGGTAGGTCATCTGGACAAAAAATAAACAGAAAAATCAAGATTAAATGATATCATGCAGCTAATGGATATAACATACCTACATACATTCTATCCAAATACTAAATAATATACATTGAACTCAGTAAGCTATGGAAGCATCTATAAATAGACCATATACTAGGAGACAGATTTAGACAGATTGAAGTAACTCCATTTATCCTCTCAACACAATCCAATCAAATTAAAATGAACAGCAAACTAATCACTGGTAAATATATAAATATGTGAAAATTAAGCAAAGCAATACTGAATAGTGAATGGGTCAACAAAAGAGAGCTATCTTTAAAGAAATTTAAAACTTTCTGGAACTAAACAAAAACACAATGAAATTAAACCTCCAGGACACATTAAAAACATTTCTTTGAGAATAATTTATAATTCTAAATTCCTACATTAAAAAATCAGCAAGAAAACAAATACATGAGTTAATAACCAAACAAAACCTAATAAACAACAAGGAATACTAAAAAATAAGAGCAGAAATGAAACAAGGAAAACAATACAAAGAATCAACAAACTTTATTGGTTCTTTGAGAAAAAAACAACAAGATCTATAGATTCTTGGCTCAAGTAACCAAAAGAAAAAAAGAAATGATCCAAATTAACAGAATCAGAAATGAACAAGGAAACATTACAGCAGACACCAAAAAAAAAAAAATCACAATATTAAATGGAAATACTTCAAGTTAGAAAAATCTAAGAGAAATTAACATGTTTCTAGATTCATTCAAATTATCAAACTTAAGCTAAGAGGAGACCAACAACATAAACAGACCCATAATAAATTAGGAGTTTGACCTAATAATTAAAAAGAAAACATCCAGCCCCAGATGGATTCACAGCAGAAATCTACCAGACTTTTACAAAAGATCTACAACCGTTATGTTTTTGGTTGTGAGCCTAGCTTTTAATTACTGAGCTATCTCTTCAGCACAACCAATGCATTTTAAAATATTCAAAACAAAAAATAGAAACAGCACTTCAAATTTCTACTACCAAGCCAGTATTACTCTAATCTCAAAACCAGGTAAATACACATACACACACACACTCACACACGCACACACTCACGCACGCATGCTTGCATGCACACACACACAGCTTTCTATATCCCAAATAAGCATAAATGCAAATGTACTCAATAAAATACCTCTAAACCTAGTAAAGGCATATATCAAAAACATCATCCACAATGATCAAGTTGGTTTTATTCTGGAGATGGTTCGATATATGTAAGTTAATAAATATAATAAATCATATATATGATCTTAAGGACAAAATCACATAATCACCTCAATATATGCAGAAAAAGCCTTTAACAAAATTCAACATGTCTTGTTCCTAGAGAAAATAGAGCTAGAGGGCACATACCTCAACATAATAAAATCCTAAATGGAGAAAAATTTGAATCAATTTCATTAAAATCAGGAACAAGATAGGGATGCTCACTATCTCCATTCCTTTTCAATATAGTGCTTGAAACGTTAGGTGAAGGGATAAGGCAAGAGAAGGAAAATAAAGAGATATAAATAGGAAAAGAAGAAGTTAAATCATCCCTATGTGTAGACAATATGCTCCATAAGAGGTCCTTAAAATTCCCATAAAGCTTCTAAAAAAATGATCAAGAATTCCAGAAAAGTGCCAGAATACAAAAATCAAAAAATTTTAGACACCATGAACAAACATGCCAAGAAAGAGATCATGGACATACTTCCATTTATAAAAACCTCAAAGAAAAGGAAATATCTAGAAATGAATCTCACCAAAGAGGTGAAAGACTTCTACAATTAAACCTCTCAATCTTTGAAGGAAGAGATTAAGGAAGACAAACATGAAAAGATCTCCCCTGCCCATGCACTGGCAGAATTAATCTGTGAAAATGACCGTCCTGTCAAAAGCCATTTATAGATTCAATATGATCCCTATGAAAATTCCCACATTTTTTCACAGAAATAGAAAAACAGAAACAGAAAAAAATTCATATAGAGCCGCAAAAGATTCCAGAAAGCCGATGAAATTCTGAGCAAAAATAATAAAGCAGGAAGGATTACTCTTCCCAGATTTCAAGACACTTTACAAATCTACAGTAACAGAAACCAGTATGGTACTGTCACAAAAGCAGACATATAGACCAACAGGACAAGACAGAAACACAGACATGAGTACATGTAACTACAAACATCTGACATTTGTCAAAGATGCCAAAGACATATACTGGAGAAAAGACAGCATCCTCAACAAATGCCGCTGGAAACACAGGTGTCGGCATGTAGGAGAATGAAAGCAGACCTGTGTCTGCTACTCTGCCCTCGGCCCCCAGTCAACTCCGATGGATCAAAGACCTGAACGTGAAACCTGAAACACTGAAACCGCAAGAAGAAAGAAAGCGTCGGCAACACTCCGCGTGCTGGAGGTGCAGAAAAGGACAGTCTGAATAGGACTGGATCTGTCTGGGAATTAAGGCCAGCAGCTGACAAGTGGCACCTCAGAACCCCGAGAGGTTCTGGACAGCTTAAGGAAAGAATCAAGTGAAGAAGAAACCCACAGAATGGAAGAGAATCTTCGCCAGCTGTGCATCTGACAGAAAATTAATACTCAGGATACATAACAAACTCAAAAAAAAAAAAAAAGAGTTGGGGAAACAAATGACCTGATTAAAAAAATGGGCTATGGATTTGAACTGAAGTTTCTCAAAAGAAGAAATTAAAGTGGCTAAAAATTATCTGAAAAAGTGTTTAACATCCTTAGCAACTAGGAAAATGCAAATTAAAACTTCTTGAAATTTCATCTTATGCCATTAGAAATGACTGACAACAAATGCTGGCAAAGATGCTAAGGGAGGGAGATGCAAACCGGTCCAGCCGCGCTGTAAATCACTATGGAAACGTCTCATAATGCTAAAAAGAAATCTAGCATATGACCCAATGTGCTGGTTAGTTTGGTTTTGTTTGTTTTGTTTGTTTGCTTATTTGGTTTGTTTGTTTTTAATTTTCATCAACTTGACACAAACTATGGTTATCTGAGAAAGGGAACTTCAGCTGAGAAAATGTCCCTATAAGACTGGCCTGTAGGCAAGTCTCTGGGGCTCTTTCTTGATGGATGTGAGAGGGCCCAACTCACTATGGACTGTACTACCCTTGGGCAGGTGGTCCTGAGATATAAGAAAGCAGTCCGGCCGGGCGGTGGTGGCGCACGCCTTTAATCCCAGCACTCGGGAGGCAGAGGCAGGCGGATCTCTGTGAGTTCGAGACCAGCCTGGTCTACAAGAGCTAGTTCCAGGACAGGCTCCAAAACCACAGAGAAACCCTGTCTCGAAAAACCAAAAAAAAAGCAGTCTGTATGAGCCAGAAGGAGCATTCCTCCATGGTCTTTACTTCAGGTTTTACCTCCAGGTTCCTGCCTTGAGTTCCCTACCCTGTACCCTGGCTTCTCTTTATGATAGACTGCAATTGGGATGTGTAAGCCAAATAAATCCTTCCCCATTCAAATTGCTTTGGGTCTTTTTTTTTTTTTTAAATCATAGTAATAGAAAGCAAATCATGACCCTTAGCTACACCACTCCTTGGTATATGCCCAAAGGACTTGACCTCCTACTCCACAGATTCTTGTTCAACCGTATCCATTTGACTCTCTACCCACACTAGCTAGGGAATGGAAACAGCCTAATGGCCTTCAACTGATGAGTTAATGAATATGCGGTACATACACACACAGAATCGAATACTATTTAGCTCTGAAGAAAACTGACATCGCGACATTTGCAGACAGACGGAAGTAACTAGAAGATATTATGTTAATGAGACAACCTAGACCCAGAAAGACAAACATCGCATGTTCTCTCTCGTTTATGCTTCCAAATCTTCAGATGTAAATATCTATAAAATGCTAAGAGTAACCAGTAGAGTAATAAGGGGCCCTAGAGAAGGGAATACCATGATACAGGAAATATGAAGGGGAAAGGGAGGAGCTTTAGTTGAGGAGGAGTGGAGGGAGAACGATACCGAAGAGGGAGGGCCCTCAAAAATAGAATGGTGACCGTATAACTGCGTCTGCGTGCAGAAGACCAACAAAGAGTAACAAAGTACTTTCTGGTTGGTCGGGACAATCTGGAGATTGAACAAGAGTGCATGAGAAACTGTGCTGGCATCAGTGTAGAGTCCTGATCCATCATCACTCCGCAGGCACCCTTCGAGAGTTCCGTCTGTGCTTCTAACGTAGGACACCACCCACCCCAACAGGGAATCCGGCAGAGACAGCTGAGTACTAAAGACCCGCATTACTGCATTTGAGATTCTGAAATCTCTACAAAATGTGAGGACTTTGATGGGTTAACTCTCAAAGTAAAAAGCTCCAAGGAAACAGATTCGCCCTCCCTCACAGGAGGTAGCCAACTCTTCCGCCTGCTTAGGGGCTCCCCTACTCAATATCCACAGACCTGTCTGACCTCAGCCCACGCATAAAACTCAGGTGGGATAAAATGGCTCCTAGGTCACTTCCTCCTAACAGCCGCACCTAGGTACACTGGCGCTCCTCCCCTTCCCTTCCAGCCCCTTCATGGATTCCTTTCCCAGCAACAGCTTGTACCCAGGACCTGAGGGAAGGTCAAGATGGCATCCAGATGACGCCCCATGGCTTTTACAGTTACAGTCTGTGGCAAAGCATATGGACTCTTCTTTCTTGCGGGGAGGCCATAGAATTCCTTCTTCGGTTTCGTTCTCTTTTTTCCCCCTCCAGGCCTACATGCCTAAGCCACACCCATGTTCACCTAAACTTGACTCCTTTTTTTAAGAAAAGGGTTAGCTGTCACATTTAATCTGTCATGTGTTGATCCCACTGAGACTTGTGCGTACACACACCTATGCATATACATCCACAGAGCCCAAAAATAAGTGAGAAAACAAACAAAACAAAAGGTTAGGGAGATGGCTCAGTGCTTGCCACATAAGCTGGACAACTTGAGCTCAGAACCTCAGATGCTCAGGGGCTGCAGAGTGGCTCAGTGGTTAAGAGTGCCTTCTGCTCTTACTGGGGACCCAAGGTGGGTTCCCAACACCCATGTTCACAACAGCCTGTAACTCCAGCTGTAATTCCAACACCTCTGGACTCTTTAGACACCTGTGTTCACATATACTTAAAGACCCTCACACAGATACACACACCTACAGGGAAGTAAAATAATAATGACAATGATGATATAATAATAATAATAAAACTTTCAAAAGTCAGGTTCAGAAGCATGGGTGTCTGTACTCCTAGCATACACCCCTGTGGGGAGATGGTAAGTGAAGAAGTCATAGCAGCTTGAGGGACAGTTACTCATGCAGTGACAAACAAGAGGTCCTGTCTCAGAACGTGGTAGAATAAAAGGAGTGACACACGATGTTGTCTTTGGACCTCCACACATATATATGTGCACACACACACTCACACACTCACACAGGAGTGACACACGATGTTGTCTTTGGACCTCCACACATATATATGTACACACACACACTCACATACTCACACAGGAGTGACACACAATGTTGTCTTTGGACCTCCACATATATATATGTACACACACTCACACACTCACACAGGAGTGACACACAATGTTGTCTTTGGACCTCCACACATATATATGTACACACACACACTCACACACACAGCACAAGCAAAAAAATGATTTGAATGTAAATGTAACTCACATTGTTGATCAAGGGTCTACGCATAAATCAGTAAAAGACAACCTGTTTTTAAAACTGGCAAGAGATTGGCGCCCCTCAGACAGAGGGTTGTGAGTGGGCAGGACATGCAAGGCTGCATGCAGTTCTTTGCATTGCTGGTGGGAATATGCAGTGGTCCCACACTGCAGGAAGTAGTCTGATGGTTCTTGGGTCTGGGGAGAAGGCTCAGCGGGTAAGAGTGCTTGCTGACAAGCAGGGGGACTTGAATTTAAATCCTTAGCCCATTTGTAAAAGGCAAGAATGCCAGTGAATGTCTGTAACCCTAACATCTTGGAGACAGACAGGTGACTCCTAGGAGCTAGCAGACCAGACAGCAGAGCCAAAATAGTGGGGTTCCGGTTCAGTTTGAAACTCTGTCTCAAGCCGGGTGGTGGTGGTGCTTGCCTTTAATCCCAGCACTTGGGAGGCAAACATAGTCAGATCTCTGTGAGTTCGAGGACAGCCTGGTCTACAGAGTGAGTTCCAGGACAGCCAGGGCTATTACACAGAGATATCCAGTCTCAAACAAAAGAAAAAGAACTCTGTCTCAAGCAACAAAGGAAGGTATCTGACATCCTCCCTGCCTTCTACATGTATACACTTGGATGCGTGCATCTGTGTGGGAGTATGTGCACATACAACCACACACACATATAAAGACACACATAGGACACAATGAAATAAAATAAATAATAAAATAGACATTCTCATTTGGTCAAGCTGCTTCACTCCTTAGTACACATCCAATAAAAAAATGAAAATATGACCACTCAATAGATGCTCATGGGAGCATTAGCTATAATAATCAAGAAGTCGTAACAACCCACATGTCCATCAACTAATGAATAAGGGGTTTTTTTAATGTGGTATATACATATAATGGGCTATCATTCAGCATAAAAAAGGAAGAAGTATTGATACATATTGCAATGTGGTAGCTTGATACCCTGTAAACCTAAGTGAATGGCCACAGACCACAAGGCTTCCAGTGTGTATGAAGCACACAGAATAGGGAAATCCAAAGCATCCCTCGGTTGTGTGCATTAATGATACATTTTATCTACGTGAACATCCTTGTCTATGTGAGTTGAGTACTGGTTGTGATGACTAGATCCCCGCCCATTACCCCCTCCAGGACCAAGTGCATCTGGGAGAGCCTCTAAAGGAAGCGCACAGTCTAGAAGTCTTGCCCAGACTTTTTGAGTATTCTTAGGGGTGGGCCATGCTCCTCTGGCTTAGGGCCAGATCCCATCAGATCCCAGCATCCTCTGTTGCTAGGTCACTGAGTGGCCCACAGCCAGGCCTCCTGCTTCAGGTACCCACGTTGCATGAATAGTGGCTTCCTTTGAGCCAAAGCAAGTCAGGATGCACCCAAGAGTATCCTGAGGGAAAGAGACTGGAGCCACTTCCACGCGGTCCACAGTCTCACTCAGAAGGGGGCTGTTACACTGTTTGAAATGTAAAAACTGAGAAGGTAGCCCGGTTGATAGAGTGCTTGCATAGCACATACAAAGCCCCCAGTTCCGTCCTTCATGTTGCATAAATCAGGCATGATGCTATCCAACTGTAATGCCCGCACTCAGGGGGTGAAGGATTCATAGTTCAAGGCCATTGTTTAGACCAAGGATTCCAAGTCAGCCTAGGAGAAATGAAGAAAAAGAAGTACATGGGAGAGGATCATGCATATTGAAATAATTCTTTTTTTTATTATGACATTTATTTGTTTGTTCATTTGGAGTGTGTGTGTGTGTGTGTGTGTGTGTGTGTAGGGTGTAATTAACATGAGGGCTGGGCTTGTTGGGGTTTCTGTCCTGCCCAGTTCCCATAGCCAGTAAGCCCCAAAGAAAATCACACAGAGGTCTATATTAAGTATAAACTGATTGGCCCATTAGCTCAGGCTTCGTATTAGCTCTTATAACTTACATAGCCCATTATTCTTATCTATGCTAGCCACATGGCTCAGTACCTTTTTCAACAGGGCAGGTCACATCTTTCTTCTTAGGTGGTTGAAACAGGACTGCGGAAAGGGAGCTTCCTCCTTCCCAGAATTCTCCTGTTCTCATCGCCCCACCTCTACTTCCTGTCTGGTTGACCTGGCTATACTTCCTGCCTAGCCAATCAGCATTTATTTAAAACATGATTGACAGAATACAGACAATTCTCCCACACCAGTAGGGTAGATACAGGACACATTGCAGGTGTCCTCCATTCCAGGGCCCCACAGCCACAGCTCATACTAATGGGCTCTCAAACCTCATCCACTGTGGGGAGCGCAGTCATGACAGTGTCTGATCCCATCAGCAGAAGCAGCCCACATAGTACTTGCCCAGGTCAGAGGCAGTTATGTGTTCAGAAGAGGACATGCGGAGACTTCAAACCTCCCTAGCATGGTACCAACTCCACCATTCCCTGCCCATCTCTCCAGGAGCCACTCTCAAACCTTCACCAAGGAACATAGCCTCCACTTCTCTGTCCCCAGATTCAACCAAATGAATACGTTTTGTAGAAGATTACCTAGAGAACACACCCTCTATGATCTCCCAGAGGTCATGTCTGTGTAGCTCAGCACTAAGGAAACAGAGTATCTGGATGGGCCATGGGACTCATACCAAAGGCTTTACCACAGGCCCGAGAGATGTGTCTGCCGTGTTATATCCTGTTGCTTTGTGGTTTCTTTAATGAATCTTTTTCGTAAGTACACAACCACACAGGAAAAGGCACCAAACATAATTGGGTAGGTAATGCACTGAACAGCTGTGCAACCACAGCCCAGGTGAGGACATAAAATGTTGCTAACAAGCAAAGCTCCAGGGCCCCTCTGCTTCATCAACGGCTTTTTCCCTGAAACGCAATTGGGCCGCCTTTCTGTGCTAGCTTTACAGGTCTCGTTTTCCTCCTGTTTACCTTTAAGACAGGATCTGGCTTAAGCTGTCCTTGGACTCCTCCCCCCCCCCCACCTCCAGGTGGTAGTCTGACTGTAATTGGATCCCATCTTCTCATAGGAAGTGGAAATATTAGGAGGTGTGGCTTTTTTGGAGTGAATATGCCCTTGTGGGAGGAAGTGTGTCACTGTGGAGGCAGGCTTTGAAGTTTGCTCTGCTCAGGATATTGCCTAGTGTCTCAGTTGACTTCCTGCTGCCTATAACATGTAGGGCTCTCAGCTACTCCTCCAGCATGTCTGCCTGCACACCGCCATGTTCCCTGTCGTGGTGATAAAGGACTGAACCTCTGAAACTGTAAGCAAGCCACCCTAATTAAATGCTTTCCTTATCAGACTTGCCATGGTCATGGTGTCCCCTCACCGCAATCGGAACCCTAACTGAGACACTCCTATTTCCCAATTGCTGGGGTTACAAGCATGCACCACAAGGCCCAGCTTCTTAGCCTGTTTCCTGTCACCATAATGAAGTGCCTAAGGCTGGGAAATTTGTATGTTAAAAACAAACAAACAAAAAAAAAGGTTCCTTTGGGCTTGAGGAGTCTAAGACCATGTCCTAGGTTAGTTGAATGTGTGTGCAATAGAGGTAACACAAGAGACATGACGCGTTGGTTGGTTTTAACTGTCAACTTGACACAGCCTAGAATCACCTGGTAAGGAAGTCTCAATGGATTGTCTAGGCCACGTTGCCCTGTGAGTCTGTCTGTAGGGAATTGTCTCAACTGTTCATCAATGTGGGAAGACCCACTCCCTGGTTTGGGGCCCCGAACTGTATAAGAGCAAAGAAAGCTAGCTGAACAGAAGCAGAAAGCAAGGGTGTGTCTAGTCTCTCTGCTCATATTTGGACACCTTGTGAATGAATAGCTGCTTGAGTTCCTCTCTTGCCTTTTCCATACCAGCGGACTAATACCTGGAATCATAAACCAAATAAACACCTTCTTCCCTGAGTTGCTTTTTGCCAGGATATTTTATTATGACAACAGATTGAAACCAGGGCAGATGGACACCCTGCTCTAATCCAGCCCCGCCAGAGCCAGAGTGCTCTGCTACAGGGAGACATCACCCTTGATGAAGAAGTGGACTCCCCCCTTCACCCCCAGATGCCCGCAGCCCCAACTGACATCATGACTGAAGCCTCCTAAGACTAGAGTCATCGAGACCAGCCAACCTCAACTTCCTGCCTCATAAATCTTGACATAAATGTGCTTTCCATCTAGTCACCAAATCTCAAGGTAATTTGTTATGCAGCAAAAGTTAATTCAATTCAATGCCTTTACTACTAGAATGCTTAACAACATCTACCCACATTCTGTGTGTGTGTGTGTGTACATACGTACTGTATTGTATGCTCATGTGGGGGGTCCATGTGAGTGCATTTGTATGCGGAAGTCAGAGGACAAACTCAGCTTCATTCTTCAAGTAATTGCTCTTCTTGCTTTTGATTTTTTTTTTTTTTTGAAACTGAGTCTCTCAGTTACTTGGAGCTTATGTAGGCTAGGCTGACGAACCAGCAAGCAACAGAGATTCGCCTGTCTCTGCCTCCCTGGCTCTGAGATTACAACCATGTAGCAATACAGCTCTCCATGGGGCTATGTGATGATTCTTTCTGAGAGCACAGATTTCCCCAAGTCAGTGGTCCGAGAGACACAAAGAGACAGAAGGGGTCATATTATCTCTTGTGACTTAGTGTTGGAAGTGTCCCTCTCATTAGTTTTGGCACATTGGCCATTAAATATGTACTTCCTGGCTAGAGGGAGGGCTCGGTGGGTAAAGTACTTGCCACATAAACATGCGAACCTATGGAATGTCGCTAGGCGTAGTGGGATGAATCCATAATCCCAGTGCTTCTATCTCAGGATGGGAAAGAGAGACAGGAGACTCCCCGGATGCTGTGGGACAGTTAGTTGGTCTGTATCACACCGTTTCAAACAACAGAGTCCTTGACTATAACCCCTGAGGCGGTCCTCTGGCCTCCATATGCTCACTGTGACATCTGGGCACCACAGTCGCATGCACACACATGGATATGTAAACATGTGCACACACTCATATGCACAAACATGCGCACACAGAAACATGCACAAACACAAGCACACACATGGATGTATGAACACACCTACACACATCCACTCACACATGCACACAAATAAGTTACTTCAGCTCAAACTCAATGATGGGGCATCAAGATCTGGGCCCTGGAGAGGGAAGCATAAGCAAATTCCATGTGTGTGGTTTTAAAACTACCTCAGACACCACGGTGTGGCTCTAACTAGCATCACTCTGACTGCAGGAGGCAGAAACACTGACTCTGCACTAAGGGCAATTAAAATGAACATGTTGGCATAGTCCCTGTTCAAGTCCCTTTCATGACTTCCTACTGTACTGTTTGAGTTTTTCTTATTGATTTGCAAGAGTTCTTTATATATTCAGGCAGACATCTCATGGGTTCTGTGCTTCCAGCTCCCTCTCTGAGCTCACTTTGGCTCTCGTTGCAGTCTCTTGGTAAGCAAATATTGTAACACGAGCTAATTGATCTGCCCTCCTCAGGTTTAGATTTCTATACCCTGTTTTAAAAGCTCCTCCCTACCATAAGGTCACTAATTCTTGTGTTATCTTGATGTGTTGTTGTTGTTACTGTTTGTTTGTTTTCAGGGTCTCATAGAACCCAGGGTGGCCTAGAGCTCATGCCATAGCTGGTTGCCAAAGATAACCTTAAACTTCTGATCCTCCCATCCTATCTAAACTGCTTGTCAGCTCATCATAGACGGTTGTAATCTGAATACTCGCAGTAGGGGCCAGGTTTATTTATTCTTTTATCTATTTGACTGAATAGGTAGGATGGATATGTGTGCGCGTGTGTGTCCAGGTGTGTGCATGCACACGTGTGAACACTAATGTGAGTGCAAGTATATATGCATTAAAGTGCACCTGACTGTAAAAACCACAGGTTGGCAACAGGTGTCTCTCCCAACTGTTCTCCACCTTAATTGTTTGAAACAGGGTCTTTTGCTAAACCAGAGTTAACCTAGCCAGCCACCAAGCCTCAGGGACCTTCCTGTCCCCCACCTCCCCAGCTCTGGGATTTCAGGCACATTGGGCTGCGCTTACTGGGTGCTGGGGATCTGAACTCGGGTACTAATGTTTACGTGGCAGGCACTTCACTCGCTGAGACCTCTCCACCGACCCCTTTTCCTCATTTAGACGCTCAACAATCCCATCACCAGTTACTATAAGGCCTTCCCTTCTGCTCAGCCAGGTGTCGTACAGGAAATCTGTGTTCATTCACAGGTCTGAATGCTCTAAGCTGATAGACTTTGCCCAACAAGAAATTAACTTTCAAATTTACTGTCCACTTGTACTTGCAATGATTGTATCAGATTTCACGGCATGATTTATGAATACCAAGTTGCCACTGTCTACATCCATAACTGCTCAGAGTCTTCTTTCACTCCAATACATGGGAAATGTTCATTAAGTCTGCTTTATTATTTTTTTTCTTGCCTCTGCTTTTAAAATAAAGAGTGTTAGAGTTCCGCTGCCTGCTGCCTAGTTCTGTCTGAAGGTGGTAGGCAGTGTGAAATGGTCCCCACCAGGCCTAGTGACTTGGTTCGAGTCTAGGCGATGGAGCAGGGTGGGAGAGTGTGGGGAACAGGCTCTTATAACATGGCCCATGCAGGCAGCCAGGAGGTTAACCTGAGTTCTGCCTACTCCATATCTTGGCTGGAGGGTGGAGAAAAATCAGGCCTATTTCATAGCAGTCAGAGGGTCAAGGGGGTCAGAAGGGTGCGGGGGAAATGGTTTGGTCAATGAAGTGTTTGTCGTACAAGCATGAGGGCCTATTCAACAGCCCCCCCCCCCCAGAATGTATGTGTTACAATCCAGGTGCAGTAGTGTGTCCCTATAATCTCAGCACCGGGGGAGTGCAGCTGCCAAGATCTCTGGGGCTTACTGGCCATGCAGTCTAGCTAAACTGCCTCGGGGGCATTGAGGTTTGGTGAGAGACTCTGTCTCCAAGACACAAGGGGGAGAGCAATAGAGGAAAACATTTGATGTTGCCCTTCGATACATACAAACATCCAACACACGGACAGACATGCACACAGGTGCAAACGCCGGTCAGGAGGGCCTTACACATCTGCCTCATATTTAAACAGGTAATTTATTAATGTTTTAAAGAAAAAAGAAACTTTTAGCCTAACTGGCGATGATTGCTCCTTGGAGAATAGATAAGAAATAATTTCTCAGTTGGTCATGCTAACACTCAGGTGGCTGAGGTAGGAGGCTCATGAGTTCTAAGCCAGCCAGGGCTATACAATGAGATCTAGTCTTAGGAAAATAACAAAAAGAAACAGCACATCATTGGCTCCTATTTTGTTGGTGGCAAATGCGGCTCCCCCCACCCCATGACCATGAGCTCTGCATGACGTCAAGCATTGTCTAGATAACACAGGCAGCGAGGCTCAAACTTTCTGTGAATGAACCCAGGCAGATCCCTGAGCACGCGATAAACACGGACCCAAGGAGCTCTGAACACCTGGAGGCCAACTGTTTGAATAAAACAGGGTTTTCCCACATCAGGAGCTATGGCAGGGTTCCCTGAACCAACAAGGAATCTGTGTGTGTGTGTGTGTGTGTATGTGTGGTGTGTGTGGTATGTGGTATGTATATGTGTGGTGTGGTGTTTGCGTGTGTGTCTATTGTGTGTATGTGGTGTGGTATTTGTGTATGTGTGTGTGGTGTGTGTGTATGAGTGTGGTGTTTGTGTATGTGTGTGGTGTGGTATGTGTGTATGGTGTTTGTGTGTGTGTGAGATGTGTGCTGTGTGGTATGTGTGTGTGGTATGGTGTGGTGTGTGTGTATGTGTGGTGTTTGTGTGGGTATGTGTGTGGTGTGTGTGTATGTGTGTGTGATGTATGTGGTGTGATATGTGTATTATGGTGTGTGTGTGATGTGTGGTATGTGTGTGTGGTGTGTGATTGTGCTGTGTGCTGTGTGTGTGGTATGGTGTGGTGTGTGGTATGTGTGCTGTGTGGTTTGTGTGTGTGGTATGTGTGTGTACTGTGTGGTTTGGTGTTAGTGTGTGTCTGTCACTATCCATTGTGGAGGAAAAGAGCTTACACTAGGATCAACCTGAAGCACAAGTTTCCTTCCCTGCAAGATCAGGGGGAGAAGAATGAGCATGCAGAAAATGATCTCTGAAGGCTATGCAGCCATAGGGGCACTGGCCGCCATGAGTGAAGGTTGGGTGGTGTGCATGGCAGCAGGGCCCTTCACCAGGAGCCTTTTGCTGCTCTTGGCCTCAGGGTTAAGTGAGTAATCCTGCCAGCCCGCAACGCCAAAACAATTATTTTAAGATAGAGGGGGAAAGGCACAACCAGCCTGAAGGAGCTCATCGCCCTGATTGGGCCAGAGCCCAGAGCCCAGGATGGAAAGAGTATGGGCTGTGGTCATTCTAGGCAAGAGGCCAGCAGAGACACTGCTGCCAGTACCACGGACCCTGGAGCCAGGATCTGCCCAGAACACTAATGGGAGCCTGCAGGCCATCCGGAGCTGGCTTCCCAGGAATGTGTCTGCCTCCTCGGCAGCTGGCAGAGGCGTTGCTTTTCCTCTGCAAGGCACCGGCTGTGAAAAATGTGGTAAAGCTACATCTGCAGGCACCAGCTTGGGCATGGCTCAGATTAGGAAAAAACGCTCTCTACCTCTGAGCTGCAAATCCTGGCTCACTGCTACAGCCAAGTGAGCACCGTGGGGGAGAGGAAGAAGCAGATTCCAGGAACAACACCAGGACACGTGGCAAATGCCTGTGGCTGTGAATTAGGACACCTAAGGAAAGCAGGGACTGCCTGATGCATGGAAACACAGGCTGGTGGGGGAAGGGGCACACATGAGAAGGCAGGGCAAAGTGAGGCCATGTGTATTCTGAGGAATGTGCTGTGTGGCTCAGAAGCCCGGCCCTGCAGCAGACATGTATCTGGTGTCCATCTCTCATAGGCTGGATACAGAGCCGGGAAGTTTTGGAAGCAGGCAGAGAAGCCATCTGTGAATTCCCGCCCCTGCTTTTCCACTGGCTAGCTGGGTTGGTAGAAAGTTCTGAAAGGTCTTTAATCTATAACAGGAAATGGTGGTGAGGAAGAAAGAAAGATGCCTCCATAGAGGCAGTGACTCAGTGGCAGGGGCATGATACTAACTACTAGGGTGAAGGCCTTGGGCACTGTTAGGAGGTGTGGCCTTATTAGAGTAGGAGTGGTCTTGTTGGAGGAAGTGTGTCACTGTGGAGGCGAGGCGGGCTTTGAGGTCTCACGCGTGCTCAAGTCACTTCCAGTTTCTCATTCCACTTCCTGATCCTGCAGGCAACACAGGGTGAAAGTAATGGAGGCCCACCTCAGGGTGACTCTTGCAGTGACTGCAACCATCCTACAAATCTTAGATACAAGCAAGATAGTGGCTCTATCAGACACACACACACAGGCACACACATACACACATTGGGATAGACCCTTTTAGGAAGTCCCTTCCTTATTTTAACATAGATGAAATAAAAATCAGATTTTATGATGGTCAAATTTGATGACTATGGAAGTCATTTGCACTGTCTCCTTTCCAGCCATGGGATGGGGAGGGGAATCTATTTCTCTGACCTTATGGTCAGATAACATCACCAGGTGGCTTACTGGACAAAAGCAGAAGGAACCTGTGCCTATTCTGGAAAAAAAAAAAAAAAAAACACATGCAAGAGCCAGGTCACAGCAGGACCATGCATGGCCTCTTGTCTTGCTGAGTGTGATAGTTAATGGTGATTGTCAACTTGACAGATCTTTTGGTTAGGAGATTGACCCCTGGGCACATCTTTGTGAGTCTCCAGGTCAGGTTAATTGATTTGGGAAGACCCACCTACCCCATAGGCTGTGGTCCTAAACTGAATAGAAAGAAAAGAGTGAGCTGAGAGCTAGCATTCCTGTCTCTCTGTGACCAGCTGCCTAGGGCTCCTGACTTTACATCTCCCACCATGACTGGCTGAACAACTCAACTGTGAGTCAAATGAATCCTTTAGTCCTTAAGTTGCTTTTCTCAGGCATTTTATTACTGCAACAAGGGATGTAACTAGTCCATTGGGTAATCATGAAGGAAGGGTGTTGGCATCTGGAAGAAAAGCCCCAGCTGATCCATAAGGACCACATAAAAGGGAGAAATGTGCCAGTTTTAGCTGCAGAGACTTGATGGGAGTTGTTGTAATGGATTAAGTAAAATGCTGCAGGTTCCCAAGTGGCTGCAGCAGGCAGCGAGCCATGAGACCACACGGCAGGTCCGTGCAAGTCCTCAAGCTGGGAAGTGGGGGACAGGTAGCAGGCGGTGGGTCCTGAAAGCAGCCAGTCCCAGGCAAGGATGACGCAATTCCCCAAGTGGTTGCAGTGGGCCACGAGGGGCAGCAAGTCCCACAAGGAGAGACGGACGGATGGACATGCCATAAGACCATGCCACAGGTCTCTGAAGGGGCTGGTCCTGGGCAGGGAGCCATGCTGTGGATGACAGACAAATAGGCACCCCATGCAGAGTGAGATTGGATATTTATTTAGTAGGTTATGGAAGGGAAGGGGAAAGGGGGAGAAGAACAGAGAGAGGGACAGAGGGAGAGAGAGAAAAACAGAAGGGAAGGGGAGAAGTGGGGAGAGACAGAAGCTGCCTCTTCAAGAGGGAGATGGAAAAGGAAGGGACTCAGGCTGGAAGCTGAAGATCAGCTTGCCTCAGTGGACAAGGAGGGAGTGGGTGTGGCTTGTCTCTTAAAGGGGCAGAGCCAGGCCATTACAGTTGTTATAGCAACAAACTGTGGTCTTTCCTATAGACAGAAGTTTCTGTCCCTCTTGGTCCCACAGCCAAAGAAATACACAGAGACTTATATTAATTCTAAACTGTTTGGCCTATTAGCTCAGGCTTATCACTAACTAGCTCTTACAACTTAAATTAACCTGTAATTTTTATCTATGTTTAGCCACAAGGCTTAGTACTTTTTCTCAGTAATGCATTCTCATCTTGCTTCCTCTGCATCTGGTTTGTGCCTTACTCTATGCCTTTCCTCTTCCCAGAATTCTCTTAGTCTGGTTGCCCTGCTTATACTACCTGCCTGGCTACCAACCAATCAGTGTTTTATTAAACTAATATGAGCGACAATCTTTACAGTGTCTAAGAGCATTATCCCACAGCACTTTCCTAAATAATACAACATTTGAAAACATCGTATGTCTTATTCTAATATGTTTGCCTGACATTGTCATCTATGAATCTGAGACATCATGTGAAGACAGTCTCTCACTTGGCAAAAACAGTGGACCTCAGGACAGTGCAGAATACAGCTGTGGACTATGCAGCCTGCATGCTGTCTTCTCTCTCATAATATTGATGATTCTCCTGATGGTTTCTAGTTTCTCTTTGCCAGTCAGGCATTGGACAGATGTGATCATTCCTGGAAACCCCGTTTTTTTTTTTTTTTATCAATTATTTTTCCCCTAAAATTCTTTGGGAAATGATGCTTCTCAGGTTTCTTATCTGGAAATACCAGCTGTTAATCCAGACCCTGGGAACTTTTCTGATTCAGCGCTGACAGAATCTGAGATGATAAAAGTTAATGGACACATATAATGAAGCAACACAGGGATATCAACTATGTCTCCCAATCCCAGGGGAGAAAACCCATTAAGACTGGTGTGGCAGGATGGAAAATGAGCACCATATCAGATTCTGTCCTTCATATAGAGGCTTAGATGTGCAGGACCCTTTTGTCGGACAAGGGAACAGTTAGAGAAATACAAGCCAACTGTATGAAAGCAGCCTATAGCAAATCATCCCTAAGTCTGCAAATATGTTTTGTTATGTTCTGAATAATATCGTTGCCTATGTCTACCACCTTTTAGCTTTGTAAGGACAGGTGAGCCTGGCTCGATATTTAACCAAGTCAGCAAAATGCTGAGCGTTGTTTTCGGTTTAAAAGTTGTTTTGATTTCAAAGTTGGGGGAAAAAACGTGTGTATTTCTTAAGTATAAATAAAGACAGCTCGAGCTATTTGTGCCACCACTTGAGTGAAACTCATCTGGTGGCCAGACTTTTTTTTTTGTGCACTCCCCTTCCCCGGCTCAGGACCTGAACCAGGATGTTACAGAACCCTGGTATATATGGTTATCATATAGTATTTCCTATGGTTTGAAGTAGTGCACTCCGAAAGATCCACATAGTAAGATTTGGTGATCAGAGTGGTACTGCAAGAAGTCACTTTATAGCCGGGCGGTGGTGGCGCACACCTTTAATCACAGCACTTGGGAGGCAGAGGCAGGCAGATCTCTGTGAGTTCGAGACCAGCCTGGTCTACAAGAGCTAGTTCCAGGACAGGCTCCAAAACCACAGAGAAACCCTGTCTCGAAAAACCAAAAATAAATAAATAAATAAATAAATAAATAAATAAATAAATAAATAAAAAAGAAGTCACTTTATGTCTCTGTTAAACATTTTTGAAAGGACAAAAGTGCAATTCATTGTTCATGTGTTTGCCAAGCAAGAGAAAGGCCCTGCCTCACGCCCCAGGAACGCAATAACCTAGACAGCAAAAGTACAGGCAGGGGGGAGTTACCAGTACCCCATCTAAATGAAACAAAAGTATGTCAAAAGCATTTTATCACTCCATGCTTTTTTTCTTTTTTTTTTTTTATCAGATTTCTTCTATTTTTTAATTATGGATAGTGGGGTGGACAAGTGCGTGTGAGCGCTGTGCCCGCTGAGGTAGAAGGCCCTAAATCTTCCGGAGCTGGAGTTACAAGTGCAGCAAATGTTCTTGACTGCTGAGCCATCTCTCTAGTCCCAACATAATTTTCTTTCTACAGGAGAAGTGTAATGCAATTTAGTAAGGTACCTGTAGATGTTAAATGATAAAAATGCCAACTTCTGGTTGAAAATTCAAGTTCAAAGACCCTTATAGAAGGCAGCACCTCCGGAATGCCTGTTCTTGGTGAAGGAGCTGACAGCACTGAAGCAAACTTTGCTGCAGGGCTGAGTTCTGGAGGAAGCAATAAAATTTGCACATCACTGAAGGTTTGAGGCCTTCCTGGGTATTGCTCCTGATTACCCAGGAAAGGTGTCTCGTGAACCAGGAAATCATCTTTGGTCTCCGTAACACTTGGTGACTATCTGACAGTGAATGTCTTCCCAGTCAGGGTCACAACGAACTCCCACGGGTATACTCTGGGCATGTATGGACTCTCTTATCAAAGTTACAGAACACAGAGAGAGTCTGCCATCAGGAGCAAGAGATGTAAGAAACTACAAAATAAGACTTTGGCCTCCAGACACTTGGTATGATGAGATGCCTTAGAAAAGCTAGACAGCCCACTGGGAAGATGCTCAGTCAGTAAGATGGTTGTCTAACAAATATGAGAACCAATCCCAGGAACCCATACATTTTTTCAAGAACACTTGTGATCCCAGCACTAGGGAGGTGGAGACAAAATGATTCTTAGGATTCATTGGCCGGTCAGTTCAGTGAAAAGACCCTGTCTCAGAAAACCAAGGTGGAACTCCAAATTAGACCCAAAGGCAGGGAAAGTTCCATAGCCCCAGTACCTTCACTGGCAGTGGATTTAGGGGACAGATCATTCCTAAGTTAGAGTGAAGTCTATTGGTAAACAGAAGTTCCTCATCTCCTGGTAGCTTCAGTGGAAGCTACAGACTAAAGGTGAGGGCCTTATCTGGCTCTGGGTAACGCTCACAGGCATGTGGCGAGTTCCATAATTCACAGGGAAGCCTGCAGACACCATAACAAAGTTCTTGCTAACATAGGTTATATCTGACCCTCAGAGGAAGACTCAAGGTAAGAGTTCCTGCCCTAAAATAACAGCCCTACGGGGGGAAGGACATGTCAACCCTGTTAGGAATTTTTCCTAATGCGAGCTCTCTGCCAATGCAAAAATCCCAATCAAGCCAAATCACAACAAGCCAAATTAAAGTATATCCAAGTTTAATGGGATTCCTGTGCTCTCAGGTGGATTCAAGTGGACTCAAGGAGGAACCAAGAGGCCACGAACGTGACCACCAGGGACAGAGGAAAGAGACCACGTGTTCCTCTTTTGGGAGCTCACTTAAATACCCTGTGGAATTAGTCCTAAACACCCCCTCCCAGGGAGAGGGGTCAGGACCTGGCATGCTGGGATTTGGAGTCCAGACTAATACAATTCTCAGGCCTGGGGGCTGGGATAGATGTGAGGGGCTGGGGTCTACACTACCAACTTAACAAACGCTACTTAGGACTTAGTTCTCAACTGAACACTGCAGAAGCCAATACCAAAAGGACAAAATATTTTAAAGGTGACTAGTAAAAACAAAACAAAACAAAACAAAAGGAAGTAAAAAATGAAAAACCCATGAACTAACTCCAGACATGCAAGTCCCATTGAAGAAACAGAAACAATAAGAACAGAGACAAGTCATCTGCTTCATGAACCAATGGAAATGACTTGAGAAAAAAAAAACTACCGAAGAATTCAAAAGAATGATTATAAGGATGTTCAAACAATCAGCGTATTCAAGAAGACACAAATATAGCTCAAAAGAGTAAAAACAAAGGGATGAATATAATGATGAAGTCAATCTATGAAAGCTGAGATAAAATTGATGAACAAAACCCAAACTGAAATGATGGCAAAATGAAAACTCAATAAAAAGCGAAATAAAAACCTCAGTGGTAAACCACACCAATAGAATGGAATGTGTAGGAAATAGAGTCAGAGAACAAGGAGAAGGAAATGGGTGACACAGTACTGGTCAGTGAGACATTTGGAAGGAAATAGGAACAGAAAGCCGTGAGGGCTCTGGGATGCCATGAGAAGACCTAATCTTTGGATTATGGGCACAGAAGAAGGAGAACACCATAGTGAGGATACAGAGAATGCTTTAAATAAGATCATAGAAGAAAAAATCCAAATCTAGAGAAAGATATGCCTGAACAGGTACAAAGGCACAGAACTACAAATAGAAAGGACCAGAAAAGAAACTGATTATATTATTATAATTAAAATGTTAAAAACACAGAATAAAGGATATTAAAAACTGCAAGAGAAAAAGGTCAAATCACTTATAAAGACAAACCCACCAGAATATCACCTGCTTATTCAACAGAAACTTTTTTTTTTTTTTTTGGTTTTTCGAGACAGGGTTTCTCTATGGTTTTGGAGCCTGTCCTGGAACTAGCTCTTGTAGACCAGGCTGATCTCGAACTCACAGAGATTCACCTGCCTCTGCCTCCCAAGTGCTGGGATTAAAGGCGTGCGCCACCACCACCTGGCTAACAGAAACTTTTTAAAGCCAGACAGGCCTGGAAAAAAATGTATTCCAACTTCTGAAAAGCAACAATTTTAACCCAGAATATTATACCCAGCAAAGCTACCTATTAAAAATGAAAGAGAAATTAGAATCCCTCCAGGTATCTCATGCTGGGGGACGAAATTGCCAAAAGCCTGAGTTAGTCAGTCAGGTAAGTTTTCACTCAAAGATTTCCCTTTTATTACACCATCTTTGTTAATAATTTACTTATTTTACATACATTGGTGTTTTGCCTGCAAAAATGTCTATCTGTATGAGGAATTACAGACAGCTGTGAGCTGCCATGTGGGTCCTGGGAATTGAGCCCAGGTCCTCTGGAAGAACAACCAGTGCTCTTAACCGCCGAGCCATCTCTCCAGCCCCTTAGCAGACCACCTTACAGAAAAGACAACAGTGTGGCAATGATGGGTAAGACCACAATTTGCCCAGGGATGCTTAGATATGCATAATTGTAACCCACTACATAAAGTTTAAGCTCCCCTCAGGATCCCTAAGATACCAGGACCCCACTTGAGGATCAGCGGATCTCTTTCCCTCTTCCCAATGTCACTGCCCTTCCACTCAATCCTCGGAGGGACGTGTCTCCTTCCCTCAAGGTCACTTGTTTCCACGGGATTCTAGGAAGACAGCGGGACTTCAATGGGAGTGTTTTTGGTTAAAGGTTCAATAGAGGAACTGGCTAAAGAAAGAAAAGGTATCATTAAAAGAAAACAGGAGATGGCCTCAACCAGCCCAAGAAACACACTGTTCAGTGGAGCTCACAATCACCATGACATGCCCTCCACAGATGACAGCTGTCTGATGCATTCAGAACGGAGAGCTGAAGACAAACCTGTGGTCAGAAGTCCACTGTCAGCTCTCAGCTTGCACGCTTGTCTTTATTTAAAAGGAGTAAGTCTCCACCTTTTTAAAAACACTGATTAAGACTTCAGGTTTGCTCTAAGTTCTACCTGAATAAGGTAAAAGTCCTGGAGTTTGACGATGCCAGGGATGATGAGAAAGTTATGGAAGCTGGACCCCAGTGACCCTGATGGTAGGAACACAAGCCATACCCTGTGTCCATATAGGCCATATAGCCTTTGGTGAAATTTGATAAGATCCAAAGTTGTGTCCAGGTGTATGGGAGCAAGGTGTGTGGAAGTGACTTAGAATTGAGTGTCGAGCCCCTGGCTCACTAAACGGTTTAATATTTTACAATGCACAGAACAGTCTGTTAAAGGGAAAGATGGAACAAATGACATTCAAGGAGAAAATTTCACTTGCTGGATCGCAAAAGAAAAAAAAGTCTGTTCGGAAAGATATTACCACTTCCAGATTTGCATGCTTAAATCCACTAATGTTCTAAACGCCCACTATTTCCATTTCTCTCTTGTGCTAGTCCTACTGGTAATGAGTTGAATTTACTTTCAACAACTGAGAGCAATTATGTTGGCTTTCTGTCACTGTGAGTTAAATCCACTTTAAAAAAAAAAAAAAAAAAAAAACAGGAGCAGTGGGGTGAGGAGGTGGCTACATTGGTAAAGTATTTGCCATGCAAGCATGAAGACTTGAGATCCGGTCCCCAGCACTCAGGTGAGAAGCTTAGCACAGCACTGCACAGCTGTAATCCCTATACTAGGGGGTAGAGACAGAAGGATTCCTGGGGCTCCTAGCCAACCAGTCTAGCCAAATGGATGAGCTCCAGGCTCAGTGAGAGACCCTGTCTCAAACGATTAAGGCAGAGAAACAACTGAGGAGAACAGCTGTACACACAGAAATGAACAACCGGGAAAGGCTGGTTGTGGTGCTATGGTGGTTGGATGTTTGGGTTTGGACTCTGTCAAAGCAACATGCCATGTGGAGAGCGCCTGGAAAAGGTCCATTTACCTCACTGTAGGCAGGAAACAAAGACAGGAAGGGACTGTGCCTGTGTAGCCCTTTCAAAAGGGGCTTCCCCAGTGGCCTAAGCTCTTCCCATTAGGTCCCACCTCTTGAAGATTTCACCAGTTCCCATCAGGGTCACAGACCTTGGACACATGGACTTTGGGGAGACAGGGTAGAAGTTACGATCCAAAGCACGGGGCCAGGGGTACAGTGTTTTCAGACAGGCATGAGAAGATGGTGTCAGACCCCCGGGTCTGTGATGTCATCACTTACAGCTGAGTATAATAGCCCAAGCATCTGTAACCCCAGAGTGCGTAGGGCAAGATAGAAGATGGAAGCAGGGAAACCCCTAGAACAGTGGGTCTCAGCCTGTAAGTGGTGACTCCTACATGGGTAGCATATCAGATATTGGCATTACGACTCATAACAGTAGCAAAACTACAATTATGACGTAGCAATGAAAATAATCTTATGGTTGGTGGTCACCACGACATGAGGAACTGCATGAAAAGGTCGCAGCACTAGGAAGGTTGAGAATCACTGCCCCGGAAGCTTTCGACTCCACCTTGGACACGGTAGAAGGTGAGGCCCAACATTCAAGTCCTCTGACCTCCACACACATGTACGGTGGCACATGCCCACCTACATATAAACAAAAGAATGAACACACACATCATACACATGCACATAGATACACACATGCATGCACACACCTTTTAAAAAGAGAGAGAGATCTACCACAGCAGCAACTAAAGTCACTGTGACCACTCCAGGCACCGAGACTGATGGATGAAAAGAAGCATTCCCACAGAGGGGCCAAGCAGAGAAGGAGCAGGGTGGGCTTGGGTCTTTTCTGTTTTACTCCATAAATTTTGACCACAGCAAACAAGCAAACCAAGATCTGGAATATTCCCATCCCCCCTCAGGAAGTTTCCAGATATTCCTCTCCTCTTGTTACCCACACAGACTCACCCACCACCTTGGTTTGCTTTCTGTCGCTGTGACGAAACACCATGACCGAAAGCAATTTGGCGGGGAGAGGGTTTATTTCACCTCACAGCTTATAATCCATGATGAAGGGGTGTCAGCACAGGAACTCAAGGCAGGAACTGAAGCAGAGGCCATGGGTCCAGTTAAGCTTAAACTCTCAACCCTATGCCTCTGTCTCCAAGTGTGTGCCGCCACATTCATTCATGCCATTAGTATTTTTAAAGCTATTATAAATTTAGTCATACAGACTTCAAGAGACAGATGAACCAAGGAAACGAAAGAGACATTTGTAAAAGGAGGGAAAAAAACCCAAGCAGATGCCATAGAGAGACAGAAGGAAGAGCTTATAAGTTCCTGCTCCAGAATCCCTTTCTTTTGGTTCAAAGCACGTCCTGATTTTAACTGTCCTGACCACAGTTCTGAGGAAACTGTAGCTCTGGTTTTTTACAACTTCCACATCTCGGTTAAAATACCTGAGATGCGTTCATGCGTGTTATCTTTATTTGCTGTTGAATCCTTTAACATATGTTTCATAACTGGGTTCAAATCTGTCTGTTAATTCCAACATCTGGGCCTTCTTCTGCTTTGTGGATGGCTTCCTCTCTTGGCTGAGGTCATCATCTATTATTTCTCTGTCTCCTCACCACTAGCTGTGGATACCAGATTCTGTCTGTAAAATAGTTGAGACTGAAGCGAACGGTAAACAGCTCCAGAGAAATAGCCCTCTTTCTGACGTAGCGCAGCCCTGCAGAGATCAGCGACACCTGGCTTTAGTCATCTGTAGTTGGCGGATCACATGAATTCACCTTGTGGTGTCTGCTCTGGGTACTGTCTAGCCACGTGGGGCTACACGCTGCATTAAAATGGCTGTCAACAGTTGTGGTGGCACACACCTTTAGTCCCAGGACTTGGGAGGCAGAAGCAGGCAGATCTCTGTAGGTTCGAGGTCAGCCTGGTCTACAAAGTATTTCCAACCAGCCAGGGCTATACAGTAAGACCCTGTCTAACATAAAACAAACAAAAGTGTTGGCCACCTCCTCCTTCCCTGCAGTGTTCATTTTTCCCTCACTGATCTTCCAAGAGGGAAACCATCCTGACCCTCACCCACTTTCTGGAGTTTAGTTCATATCATTTCTTTATAACCCCAACTGTCTGAAGGGCTTCTTAAAGCTATGGACTGTGACTGGGGAAATACTTGCCGTGCAGACCAGCGCTTGAATCCCCAGAGCCTGTGTAAGCTGGATGCACTGTAAAATCAGCGCGCCTATAGCCAGGACATAGAGACAGGATACTTCCCAGAAGCCTCTAGGCCAAATAGCCTGGTGCATGGCAGAGGTGAGCAAGAGACTGTTACAAACAAGGTAAAGGGCAAAGACAAACGCCTGAGTCTGTCCTCTGACCTCTATACATGCACACTATAACACACACATGCCCATGCACACACATACACAGACAATACATACACACATTATGCACACATCATAATACGTACAATACACATACATACACCTCATATATGCACACACTATACAAAACATACATCACACATGCACACAATACACATATACACATCATACATATACATACACCATACAATATGCACATCATACATGCACACAATACACACACATACACACATCATACATGTACACACAATGCACAAATACATATTATGCATACATGCATACACATACACTCACACCATACGCACACATAACCTTCTCTCACAGATAGGGTAAAATTAATAAACGATATTGAGAAACAGATTCATAATTTTAATTGATTCACAATTCTTGCCATGTGGCAAAACAAATTCTAACTAAATTTGAATTTTAAATATTAAAAAGGTAGAATAGGAATGAGGCTAGCATGCGTTTAGCCCTGAACTAGATTACTAACACATACATTTATTTAAAATAATTATATTAAAGGAATGTATAGTTATGAGATGCGATTGTCAAATTATGACAATAAGGTAATAAATACATGTCATAAAATCATGAGGTGTTATGTGATAGTCAAATTATAACGGTAAGGTAATAAAGCACGAAGGAAATGTATGAATTTGATTGAATAGAAAACAAGAACTTATATATGGTCCCCCAAAATTTAAAAAAAAAAAACTATGAAAATTATTTGTGAAATCTGAGGGCGGGGCTCTGTGGGAGAGATGCCCGGCAACCGGATGCAGTCGAGTAGTGGTGGCCTGAGCTGCACATGGAGGGCGTCCAGCGTGAATGTTGAGAACAGAGAGTTTGATGACACAGCATTGAAGTTCCTTGTTTGGAGTACATGTTATGAACCCTTTGTGGAGCATGTCTGCAAACTCTGTGCGCAGACAAGCTGAAGGTGAAGAGAAGACATTAGCAGCGGATGTGAAAACTAGTCCTCCACGAACTGCACCAAAAAAAGCAGCTGCCATCTGTTCCCCAAAAAAACGCTCTGCCCATAACGAAGCCTACATCTCCAGCCCCAGCAGCGCAGTCAAGAAATGGCACCTATGCTTCTTACGGACCCTTCCACCTGGAATATTCGCTTCTTGCAGAATTTACATTGGCGGTGAAGCAGAAGCTAGGTACAGCCATCGTATCGCTCTGCATTAGTGTGGTTTGGAGTAACATTCATACGACACGGACTGTATCAGGATGGCGGATTCAAGTTTATGGTGTGTATTCCTGACAACTATCCAGTTGGCGACTGTCCACGCCTGCTGTTTGATATTCCCGTCTTTCACCTGCTAGCTGATTCCGCCTCAGGTGAACTGGATGTGAAGAGAGCGTGCGCAAAGTGGAGGCAGACCCATAACCACATATGGCGGGTCGTAACGTACACAAGGAGAGTCTTCTACAAGATCGACACAAGTCTCCTAAACCCTAAGGCTGTGGTACTGTATGAGAAAGACATCCAGCTTTTTAAAGGTAAAGTGGTTGACAGTATTAAGGTAGGTACTCCTTGTTTGTTTAACCAACGGAAAATAGAAGACCCCTACGCAATTAGCATTTTCCATGGAACCCTCCTGTACATGATGAGGTCAGGGAGAAGAGGCTGACTCAGAACAGCCTGACGAAGAGCACAATAAAGGGTTCATGTTGCTGGCCTGTCATGGCTAAAGCCTGGCTCAGTACAACCTTTCAGCAAAGAGGAGAAAACAGTAGCAATCTAAGAGACGGTGGACCTGGCGCACCGTGCACTTTCCTGCTGAACTCCGGCCGTGTTAGAGCTGACTAAAGGCGAAGGACGGCCTGAAGAGCAAACCACGTGAACAGTGACTGGCTATCAGCGCGGGGGACGCGTAGGTTCTAACAGCAGGGTGTGGAGACCTCTCATTAAGTAACGTGTTACTTCTGTCAGAAGTGTCAGGGTGACTCGAGTTCAGTACTCCAAATTATTGGCTTAAGTATCTTTCTGAATATGTCAGAGGTAAGTTGCGTTTACTTCAACAGTGGAGAGAATGAACACTAGGTGGTAAGTGGAAGTTGGTGGTTTCCGCTGTACATACTTTAGGCCACAAAGAAGAAAGGTGTAGAGAGAGATCTAGAGGGCAGCACTTTCAAGCAGAAGGACTGACTGGCTTTCCGGCTTCAGCCTGTTGACCTGCTATAAACATCTGTCTCCGAAGCATTAGGGGAGTCTGAAATGCCGACAATTTGTGAATACAAGCGTTCATTTGGAGCCTGGAGAGATAGCTCCGTGGTTAAAGAGCACTTGATGCTCTTCTGGAGGACCTGAGTAACTCCAGATTTGATGCCTTCTTCTGATGTCTGTGGGCACCAGGCACGCACATGGGGCGCTGACAGACATGCAGGCAAAACTTCTACATACACAAAATTAAAAAAAAAAAAAATGGTCATGTAGGGGCTGGAGAGATGGCTCAGTGGTTAAGAGCACCGGCTGCTCTTCCAGAGGTCTTTTTTTTTTTAATATTTATTTATTTATTATGTATACAATATTCTGTCTTTGTTATGCCTGAAGGCCAGAAGAGGGCAGCAGACCCCATTACAGATGGTTGTCTCTCCAGCCCCCCTCTTCCAGAGGTCTTGAGTTCAATTCCCAGCAACCATGTGGTGGCTCACAACCATCTGTAATGAGATCTGGCGCCCTCTTTCAGGCATGTGGTCATACATGCAGGCAGAATGTTGTATACATAATAAATAAATAAATAAATCTTTTTAAAAATGGTCATGTGATATCAACCAAGGGAAGTGAAGAAAAAAATGAAGAAAATAAAAAGCATGGAGATGGCTGAGCAGGTGAAGCTGCTTGCCACGCCTGATTGCTGGCCTGAGTTTAATCCCTGGGACTCACTCGGTTTCCTGGTGGGTGTACATGCGCTTGTGTACACACATACAAGCACACACACACACCACAATTCAAAATTTTTATTTTTAAAAAGCTGAAAGTTCAACAATAAGAAAGCTATGAAGCAAACTGCGACGTATCCAGAACTGGAGGCAAACACATTCTCAGTCCTTGGTAATTTGTAAAATTTCTTGAGATAAAATATGAAATGAAATCTTCATGGTTCCACACCACACGAACAGCATGCTTTCAACCTCTGACTTTGGATTCTGATCCTCCTGCCCCTACCTCCCAAGTGCTTTGATTGAGGGAAAGCGCCACCCTGTCTAGGTTCTAAGTGCTGGGGATGGACCCAGGGCTTTGCCCTTGCTAGACCAGCAATTTACCAGCCCTCCTGCTTGCAGAGCGAGAGCCTTAGCCCCTCCATAATCTTCCCAACCCTTGCAGCTTCTATTTCTTGCCTAAGATTTTCTATTTTTAAAATGTGTTTCGAGAGAATTTCTAATTGCTTGTTGAGGCATTTTTTTTTTAAAGATGGCTACTTGAAAATCCTTCCAGATAATTCCAACACCTGACTTAACTGTGTGTTGGCATCAGCTGATTTTCTTTTCATGCCCAAGCTGCCGTTTGCCCAGTTTGAGGGAAGGATGAGTGCTTTTTGGCTGTTGTTTTATCCCTGACATGTTTTCTATTACATTAAGAAACAATGAGTGCTTAGCGAGTGTTGTCTTTCAGCATCCAGGCCCCATCAGGCAGAGCAGGCAAGTCCCAGCCTGTATGGTGGGCTGTGACTCCAGGAGAATCTCATTTCTGAAGTGCCCCCCTCCACACACCACCACCGCTTCTGTCCACGTGTGGTTTATCTGGTTCTTCTGGTCCTTTCATGGGCTGCAGCTGGTGACTGAGGGCCAAGTGAATCAGCTAGGTCCTCCAGGAGGTGGAGAAATGTTCCAGTCAGTGGAGCTTCAGGGGCTTCCCCGTGTAAGAAACAAAACCGCATTCTCCAGCAAGGAAGTCGAGAGACTAGCAAAAGGGAAACAGTTTCTAGTTCAACTCCGCAAAAAATCGAAAGGGTCACCAGCCTAGGGAAACGGTGAAAATGACTTTGGAAGCCCCTGATTGAGAGAAACCCTTGTGCTCACCCCCCCCACACACACACACACACACAGGCTGGTGGTTACAGTTACAATCAACTCTTCCAGCAGCCTACTCCCTTCCCCAACTCCCCATCCCATTGGTTCAGGATGCCAAGCTTTATCTAACGAATGTTCTGGGCCTTGAGACTTCCCCCTTTTCTTATAGTGGGTTTCCTCTCACCAACCGCCTGCAACTTTCCATCTTTCAGAGTTCTGAGACAAGCAGCCACCAGATAGGGAAGTGTGGGGCAGAGGCCCTCCTGCTTATCTGTGGTTCTTTAATGAGCTCTCAGAACACTTCATGCTGAAAATGGACCATAACCATTCACTCCTGTACAGGCTAGGCCACTCTGAGTGCGAGTGGGTGTGGGAGGGAGGGTAAATGGGTGGGGTGTGCTCTTTGCTGGTGCCACCCAGTAACACGTGGGGACAGGACTGGGGACAGGACTGGAAGATGGGGGAAAGGAAATTCCCCCAGGCTAGTCTGTTATCCCAACTCTTCCAGGAAGGAGCCTCAGGGCTCAGCTGGAATTCCCAACAACGTCGCTGACCTATCTATAAAGGAACACACCAGACAATGCATCCTTGGCTGTTCACCTTGAGAGGCTCACCAGGGAAGTTCCACCCAGGGAGACACACCCTGAGAGGAGACACACCTGACTCACCTTCCTCTTTTTTCCCCCGGTCCCGAGTTCAGAACAGTTTCCCCATCTCCCCCGCCTTCCACTGGCCTGCTTTGCCTGCCTCTGGTGCTGGTTTCATTGTCCAAACACTCGGCAAAGAACAACAGACAAACAGACCAGAGTTGAACCACAGCCGTGTCTGTCTCTACCTGCCCCCACCTGCCTGAGAGCCAATCCATTGTGAAGGAGGAAAAAGACCTGACATAATCCCATCCGGGGAGCTGACTGATCCTGTAATTGCTGAGGCTTTCTTTTTGTGTCTTAGTTTTTGTTTATGATAAGTTCAACTGAACGCGGACATCGAGCAGGTGGCTTCATAATGGTACTCGCTCTCTCCCAGTCCTCCCTTAGTTAGAAGCTCACCGGGTTCCCCACAGTCCCAGGCCTTGGGGACAATTTAAGCAAACCCCAGATGTCACATTCCTCTCACAGAGAGCTTGTGCCTTATCTCGGACAGTGCCCAGTCACCCACCTCTTTGAACAGTCTGGTATCTATTTGCACAGTTCAAGGGCATTTATGGTCTTTGCAATTTCTAAATTTAGGGGATCTTACAGGACCCCCAACAAGACAGAGAGAGGTGTGTGACTTAAGGGGAAGCATACCTCTGGGGTGTAAGGCCACAATTCAGTATGGTGAGGCTCTGGGCCTGCAAAGGTGTGCAGAGGGTACAGGCAACAGGTCAGAGACTCCAGGGGCATCCCCAGATTTGACTGTCAAGGGGATAACCTGGCCTGGCCATGTTATCCTGTCTTAACCTGGGTCTTTGAGTTCTGCATCCCCCCCCCCCCCATTTGGGACATAATAGCCTCTGGGCCCTAACTCTTCACCAAAGATTCAGAATGGCTTAAAGTGCCTGCTGGACCCTCCTCTCCCAACCAAAGAACCACGTGTTTAACCTTCTCTCCTGTCCTCGGTGATGGACTATGATGTGAAACTGTAAGCTAAAATAAAGCCTTTTTTCCCTGAGTTGCTCTGGGACACGGTGCTCCATTATAACAATGGAAACCTAACTAAAGCGCCTGGATTCATGCATGCCAGGCAATCATTGAATCAGCTCAGCTACACACACGTACCTCAGACTTGGCTTTCCATAAGCTGAGCCCAAGACTATTCTTAGACCCCCTAGTCTATCTGAGGAGGTGGAAGACATACACAAAGCCTCAGGCACTGAAAAGCCACTGGGGCCAGAGCACCTACCAGGAGGCCTTTGTGTCTATAGGCCCTTGAGCTGTCAATTTAGCTTGAAGCTCATGGCCTGGCCAATGAACGACTCCCTAGCTCTCATAGCCATTAGAAAGGAAGCGCTAATGAAGGCACTGTGCAGCTCTGGCGTTGCAACCTGTGAGGTAGCAGTTCTCAACCTGTGGGTCTCTACTTCAGATATCCTGCAATCAAATATTTACACTATGATTCATAACAGTAGCAAAATTACAGCTATGAAGTAGCAAGGAAATAATTTTATGGTTGGGGTCACCACGACACGACATGACACTGTGTATTAAAGGGTCACAGCATTCGGAACCACTGCCAGTGTGGAGGCTGAACACAGCCGGCCCAGTCTGACCAGAGAGCCAGTATTGTGACAGGATACACAGGGCTCTGAGCTGAATAACTACCCCCAGACCTGACAGGTCTATGTCCATCCCCAGCTGCTGAAAGGGAGCCCATGCCCTGCCACTCCTTCAGGAGCTGATCTCTTGGTGGCTCCCGCTGGGGCTACCAGTGCTACAAGAATCTGTTAAAAGCACAGTTCTTGGCCAGGTGGGTAGTGTCCTGTTTCCTGGGTGCTGTGGGATTATGTTGGGGCCTCCTATATGCCTGTATTCTTCTCTTAGACCCAGAGTGGGTTGCCAGCCTTCCCCTCTACCCCAAACTGCTATGTGCCCCTGGACCAGGCCTACTTCACCCAGAATCCCCTTCTTGGGGGAGGATAGTTTTTGAGGGAAAGGGACAGAAATGGGCAGCATTTGGAGTTCCAGAGAGATAGCTCAGTTGGTAAAAACACTTGCCACCCAAGAATGAGGGCCTAGCTCCTATCTCTAGCACCTCCATGAAAAGCCAGGCATGGCGGCACATGTTCACAAACCCATACTGGAGTGGAGCTAAGGGAACTTCTCTGGCCACTCAGCCTAGCTGACAGCAAGCCCCAGGACCCGGTAAAAGACCCTGTCTCCAAAAACATGGTATATGTCTTTTGAGGAACAATACTGGAGCCTGAGTTCTGGCTTTCTTGTGCATGCACACACATGTGCGCATGTACCTAGGCCCAGACATGTGCACCTAAGTGTAAATGCACCCCTTCCCACAGCCAGAACCTTGTTGGCAAAGACCCTCTCTGAAACATTGTCCCTCTCCTTAATTCAAACACCCCAGAGTGCTGTTCTAAGAAAGCAAACCCCACTGAGCTCAGTCCCAGCTGACATTAACCTATCAGGAAAGTATTAATGTCAGTGGAGATGGGCAGCTAAAAAGACCCGGCCACATAAGGGAGAGGCTCTGCTACCTTCTGGCAAGAGCTGCTCCCACCACAGGAGAGGCGCAGGGTGTCACAGGCGAAAGAGGAGTCACCTCCACGAAGGAAACAAAGGACATGAACTGCAAGAAGCCACATGTGAAGGGAGGCTGATTCAGGATACTGAATGCTACCCTCCTCATGGGGTTCTGTTTGGCATAGGACCAGGACAGAGGAATTCTCTGCCTACCCAGGGTGGCTCAAGGAGGGCGAGGCACCAACAGAACAACAAAACTCTCTGGACCAGGTGGCTTGTCTCAGCCTGTAGGATTCAACCATCCACAGAGCCGTGGACTCTGCCCAGGGGCATAGATAGCCCTATGCATCTTCCCAAACCATCTGCTGGCCTCTCCTGTGGCTCTCCCTACCCAGCTAGGTCAGGGCCCCTTTTGGAAAAAGGAAAGCTACGGCAGGAATCTGGAAGGAGACCCTCACACACACTCCCAGCAGGTGGGCCTATGACTCCATTGTGCTCTGAAATTTCTCAAGGCAGGTCCTGGCAGATGTTCAAAGCAGAAAGGACCAGAGAGAGGTCTGGGGAGATGGCTCAGCAGATAAAGCACTTGCTGGGAGGCAGAGACTGGGGATCTCCGGAGCAAGGGGTTAGCAAAATTAGCAAAACTCCAGGAACAGCAAGGGACCCTGACTCAGTAAATTAGACAGAAAGACATCAAGGAAGACACGAGTTGTGAACCCCTGATCTTCACACACACTCAAACCCATGTGCTTGCCTACTTACACACATGTGAAACACACACCTGCACAACACTCACACATATGTGCAAGCACATGCACACAGGCACAAAGAGGCAAAATCCTTTGGACAGTAAGTCTACTGGCATCTCATCAAGCTGTGGGGATCTGCCTTGCCCAGCCTGCCACTATGGGGTCACCAGCTAGTCTCAGGAATGTGCCCTGGGAAGTGGGGTGGGGGGCAGAAAAGTCAAGAGAAAGAGGGACTTGAAATTAAGTTTAGGCTACTGGATGCACAACCAGTGAATGATGCCAAGGAGCAAAGTTTTCCCTTACACAGGCAGGCTCCAGGCAGGGTAGTTCAGTGGGTGGCCCTCTTCAGAGTGTCACGAGCATGAGGCAGACTCTTCAGACTCTCAGGTGAAGTAGGCAGAAATGGGGGGGGGGGCAGGGGAGAGGGTGCGAGGCATCGGCATCCCAAAGGTTCTGGTGGCCGCTTCAAGTCTGAGTCCTTCAATCCACCGGAGGTGGAGTATTTTCTAGGGGACAACTAGGTTACGTATGTTCACCCTAGGCAGGCCTTTGCAGGAGGGTTTGGAAGGGTACTGCAAAGTTCTTGAGCAGAGGCCCACCTAGCCAGCCATAGGACAATTCTGCCATGGGAGAAAAGGGAACAGAAGAGAATGCTGGTGGAGGAGGCAGGGCACTCCAAGAAAGAACCATTCGGGAGACCAGGCGACAATAGGGGGTAAATGGGGCCGACAGGGTCTACAGACTGATGGGCTCAGGTCCACGAGAGTGGTCCAGCTCCGCTCCCCTGAACCCTTCAGTACCAGCTCTGGACTCAGTCCATTGGCTACTGGAGGGTCTGAGATTCCATCGCTACACCGAGTCACCTTTAAAAGTTTGTCCTCAAGCAAAACCTCTCCCGGCTCCCGCCTGCAGCCCCCGGGGAGGCTCTAAAGACAACGCGACTGCCTCCTCCTCTCCTTCGGAAACAATGGGCAGACAGCCGACGGAGAACCAGGGAAGCAAGTGTGGAAAATCCCCCAATTTTACAATGTCAACTGCCGAACGAGGTAGCAGCCAGAGGCTGTGCCCCCGCGTGTCCGCCCGCGGGACTGCACACCCGGGGATGGAGGGGAGGGGGGAGATTGATCTTCTGGTTCTCAGACTATGAGGGAGCATGGTGGGTAAGGAATTATGTTAACTTGCTAAAGACGAAATCTTAATCTTTTCTCCAACAGAAGTTGTTTTATTGGGTCATCATTTCCTACCACTAACAGCGTCTTTTCTTTTTCCTCCATATTAGTCCAGAGCTAAGAGCTCTGAAGTAAGCTTTCAGAGGACAAACTACTATTTTAATCACTAAGGCTGACACTGCCTCCAGCAAACACTCAGCTGGGCTTCTTCTTCTGTTCATGCTCTCCTAGGGCTATAGGGAACCCTGGCTACCAAGGAGAGAAAGGAAACAGCAAATAGAACCCGTACTGAGTGCCATATGACAGCTGGGCCTCATCGATCTCGCTGGCAATCCACAGCAAACTCTCAGGGTCACATTTCAGCCAATTTTTCAGGGGCAAAAGCCCGGGGAAGCCTGGCTAGTCAGGTTGCAAAAGCTTTACTCCTTGACGTCAGACTTTGGGCACTTGATTTCGGGGCAGTTCACGTGATTGCCTCGGGAGTATCAAGAAGCACCTGCTGGGCTTAAAGAGGGTGGTTTAGGAAAGCCTTCCTTGTAAGAGAGGCCTTCCTGGCTAATGAGAGAGCTCTTCAGCCATTGTGGCAAGAACGAAGTCTGAAGAAACAGCCTCTCTAGATGAGATGCTGTCGACCCTTGAGCCAGAGCGCTGTGGCTACCACCGCAGTTTGTCACAGGGACAGCCATCCACTGCACACCCATGCCAGACTCATCTGCCTCCATGGGCTTTCAGTTTTCCCATCGGCACAGCCGAGCATCCGAGGTTTTCTCTTGACTGCTCTGGGGCCACTTGGCAATAGATACCACTGTGGTGGCCCTCTAGATCCTGGGGGCTTCAGACTCTGGCCTGGAGAGCAGAGATGAACACAGGCTGGCCAAGGACAGAGCTCCGGAAGGAGTTTCACCTGGCCAGGAACGGAGTGAGAAGTTTGTCTGGCTCTGGAGTGCTTCTCCACACCCCAAACCTCGGTATTTTCTTTTATAGAATGGTTATTACAGCTTGTGCTTGCCATGCTTGCTGGTGAGGTTGGAAATAACGTATCTGCTGTGCTGGGCAGTGCCGGGCGCCAGAGCAGCCCTATTTGGGATTTGCCTCTTGGCAGAACCTTAGCATCTGGGCAAAAACCATCCGATGGGCTCGTTTGCAGCAGTGCCCTGTAAGTCTGGACTGCTGGGCCAACCAAGTCCCACGCAGGAATAGCACCCTGGTCCGCTACTAAAAGGGAGCTCCCTTGGCACACTGCTGTGTCTTCACACCTAACCAGAAGAAATCGTTACTGGAACAAGCTGTCCTCAGGTTTTCTCTGGGCCCAGGACAGTTCCAGCTTATAAAATGGGCAGGGGCAAAGGGCCCTGGATCTCACCAAGGGTACCCCTTCCCCACAATCTAGTCACACACCTATCTGACCACAGTGGTTACTTCTTTGATCTGTCTGCAAAACTTCATGTGTGTGTGTGTGTGTGTGTGTGTGCGTGCATGTAGGATAGAGGACAACCCTGGACATTGTCCTTTGAGAGGTGCCCACCTTGCTTTTTGAGACAGTGTCTCACATTGGCCTGCTACTCACCGAATAGGTTAAACTGGCTTGGCTTGCAAACCTCAGGGATCTGCCCATTGTGTCTTCCTCCTCAGTCCTGGCATTGCAAACAAATGCAAACATGTCTGGCGTTTTAAATGTGGGTTCTGAGTACTGAACGCTGGACCCTATTCTTGCATGACAATCACTTTACCAACACAGCTACCAGCCCAGTTTCTGTGTGTTCCTGAGGAGTTACATTTAAGCGTGTCTGCATTCTCTCCTTTTCTGTTTGTTTGGGTGGGGGACTTCCTGGTTTGACCTTATTTTCAACAGTCTTTTTGGACGTGCAATAAATGCCCTGGACCCTGAGTGTCATCCCCTCCCCCACTCCTTTGATTCCATTAGCAGGCCAGAACCAGGGCCTCACCTGGCAGTACATGATGTGGGCACCTGAGCCCGACAGCAGGCGTCTCTCCCAGAGGCCAAGCTGGCCTGTATCCAAACGCTAGAGCCCATCCCAGCTGCCCTAGGGTGTGGAATTCTGGACCGATTATCTCACGTCCCACCGCCAGCTGCTCCGGTGGCCTAAGTATAGCTAGGGGCTCAGTACAGAGTACAAAACTGCACAGGCTGCGCGGAGGGGCTCGCTGGAGCCTCCACTTTGCAGGCTAGGGCCCGGGATTGGGTCGAGGACCCATGATACACGCCACTGCGGGTAGAACACCAGTCAAGGCTGCAGGTCCTGCCACCAACCCTTTAAAAAAAAAAATCAAGGAAGGTGGAATTTTAAACGTCTTTTAATGTTGGTTCAATTTTTTTAAAACTACTTTTTTTTTTTTTTTTTTTTTTGAGAATGACCAGGATCAAAACAGTGCATGCTGGAGGAGAGGGTTTTTGCAGACATTTAGCTCATCTTCACTAAGGGCTTCGGGTCATCGTCCAACGCCACTGGGGAATGGGGAAATCCTAAGACCTGGATCCATGCCGCCATCGACCTCTCTTTTCCTTCCCCAGCCTTGCTGCTAGCCCCAAACTGAATGGTGGTCCCAACTCCCAGAGCTCTCAAACTTGAAACTTCAGATCCTTCGGAGTGAAGGTCAAGGCCCCCATATTCCCGTGGGAGTGCAGGTAAGACAAACTGTCTTGAGGTGAAGAGACTCAGGCTCCCAAAGCCATGGCCGAGGCCCAAAGGAACCACCCATTCCTGGACTCGGGACAGCCTTGTCGCCACCTACAGGCCTGCGAGCAGGAACCAATTCCCTTTCCGTAGCCATCAGCGGAGACACAGTGTGAGAGACACGCGACCCCGCGCCCAGCACCAGCCTGTGCCCCGGCCTCCTCCAGCCCCTCCCCCCAGGGCGCTCCGGAGGCGGAGCGGAGGATCGGAGCGGGCGGCGACAGCAAGAGGCGCCGCGAGGGCGGGCCGGGGGCGGGCCGGGGCGGGGCCGCGACGGACTGCGGAGACGCGGCGGCGCACGGGGCGGTGCAGAGCGTTCTCGCCGCTGAGCTTTGCGGGCGGGTGCGGGCTCGCGCGGCTGTGGGGCGCTGTGGCGGGGGCCGGGTTGTACGCTAGCCAAGCCGAGGACCGGGGCGGGAAGCAACCACGGCGCCGCGGAGGGCCGGGGCCCGCGACGCTGCGCACAGCCTGGGCGCCGAGTAGCCGGGCCGGGCCGGAGTGCGGGCGGCGGCGGCGGCGGTGGCGGAGCAGCTGCGCCCCCCGCCCTCCCAGGCCCGGCGCCCGGGCCGCCGGCGATGGTGACACATGCGGCGGCGGCGCGCCGGCGGCAGGACCATGGTTGAGCGCGCCAGCAAGTTCGTGCTGGTGGTGGCGGGCTCGGCGTGCTTCATGCTCATCCTGTACCAGTACGCGGGCCCGGGGCTGAGCCTGGGCGCGCCCGGTGGCCGTGCGCCACCCGACGACCTGGATCTCTTCCCCACACCGGACCCACATTACGAGAAAAAGTACTACTTCCCGGTGCGCGAACTGGAGCGCTCGCTGCGCTTCGACATGAAGGGCGACGATGTGATCGTTTTCCTGCACATCCAGAAGACCGGCGGCACCACCTTCGGCCGCCACCTTGTGCAGAACGTGCGCCTCGAGGTGCCCTGCGACTGTCGGCCCGGCCAGAAGAAGTGCACCTGCTATCGGCCCAACCGCCGCGAGACGTGGCTCTTCTCTCGCTTCTCCACGGGCTGGAGCTGCGGGCTGCACGCTGACTGGACCGAACTCACCAACTGTGTGCCCGGTGTGCTAGACCGCCGCGACCCAGCAGGTCTGCGTTCGCCCAGGTGAGCGCCCGCTGCGGGCGAGTGTGTCGGCGGGAGGCGGGGGTGGGGTGGGGGGTTAGTACCTTAAACCCCGGGCCAGATCAGCCCTCCTTGCTCTCTTGGGGCCCCTTCTGATCTGCCGGCTCATCTGTCCCCGCAGCTGCCACTCCTGACCTCTGATCCCTCGTTTCACCCTCTTCTCTGTGCCTTTCCTCACCATTGGCCTGACTGCGCAGTGCCCAGACTTCCTCCTGGGTCACCGCCCGCTGCCCTCTGTCCACCCCACCTGCGGCGTACTGCTGGCTAGCCTAAAAGATAAACCTCCGGGACTAAAGGTCCAGCGTTGGGTCTAGAGGCAGAAAAATAGGTGTGTGTGTAGCCCATGCCTGTCTAGTACCAAAAGTGGAGCAAGAGAAATGAGGTCCCTCTTCCCTTGCACCTGTGGTGTCTTCAGGCCCTCCAGTGCCTGCCAGCCTGGGGAGGAGCTGCCAGGAAAGGGGTGGGCTCTGCCTGCCGGTGTGTGCAGGTAGAACAAAGGCCTGTGTGACCCGGGCTGGAGGGGGGGGAGAAGACAGCACTACCTGGCCACCCCAGCCACAAAAGTGGAACAAAAGCCTCGGGTTGGGGACTGCCTTACCTAGAAATCTCTCCATCATCCAGATTAGGGATAGCTGAGGCAGTTAGGGCTACTTGCGCAGCTAAGGACCTTCCAGCAGCTAAGGGCCCTTCGATCTTCTCCTTGTTTGAGGGGTGCAGGTGGGGGCCAGTGGGGATTGGGGCAGCACCTCAGGAAGCACTTTGTAAAGTTGAGATTGTAGTCCTGTTCCTGTTTGGTGCCCGCTGAACCTTCCGGGATCATCTCCCCCACCCCACCCCTGGAAGGGCCAGGAATTAGGGCTTCTTGCCTGCCTTTGTTTCTCTTCCATAGTCACTGTGGGACTGAATTTACAGATGAGCTAGGAAGTGGGCGTGGGCATGTCTTGACTGATGTCGGTGTTTTCTTTGGTACACTTGGGGCTGGAAGGTGCTGGCTTTCTGGTGGGGTCGGGAGCCTCCAGTGTCCAGCCAGCCTGGAAGCTGTTTAGGGTCCACAGTACTGCCTGCCTTAGAGCACCAAGTCTATTTCTCAGACTGCAAGGACACTAAGATATCAGAGTTGGGATCTACTTATTTTGCCATACACCCTGCACCGCACCCATGGCAGTTCCCAGTCTCAAAGGAGCTGTTCCAGGACCCTAACCGAGACCCAGAGTCTCCTTTCCAGGCCCTTGAAACTGCTTCCTGTCCAGCACTAGCTCTGCTAACTCACACGTGTATGTTCCAGGTGCAGCACCCATTCCATGGTTCCGCCATGCTCTTATGATGGGGCTGGGGCTGGCCATAGCAGCTGTCCACTTGTCAACCAGCCAAGGCTGTGGGTGCCCAGTGCTGGGCCCTGACAGACCCCAGCAGGCCCAGGGAGGCCCTCTCTTTCTGCGGGATGTGGGGGCTGGGACAGGGAGGGCATCCTATTTATAGGTGGTCCAGGCAAACTGTGCATGGCACTCTTGGAGCAGTAGAGAAGCCAGAGCCTACCCTTGGATGCGGTGAGTGGTACTCACCAGTCACCCTTTGAGGGCTGTTCCCTCCCAGGTGTCTTGTGAACTGGGTGGGCTGGGTCTTCCTCTCAGCCCTCAGGGTTTTGGTAGTGCTTGGACAAATGACTCTGCCCAGCGGCTCCCAACCTCCCTATGGGACTTCTGCCTGAGGCTGCACTGAACCAGGCACGTTTGGGTGACTAATGGGGTTGGGCGCTTCTTCCGCTCCTTCCTAGGTTTGTGACTTACGGAGTCTCTGGTACTTCCTGCCTTGGTAGGGAACAGGTGTGTGAGCAAAGCGTTGGAGGTTTCTGTGGCCTCGGCCTACTACAGATGCTTCATATCTGCCAGCATCAGCCGGAGAGACAGGGGTTGCTGGCTGACCTTGAACAGATGGAACTGCCAGGGGCTGATCATTACCAAGGACCACTGGCACCTGGGCCAGCTCTAGTGCGAGGACGTGTCTACTTGGGCCAGAGATCCCTTTCTGATGAGCACAGCGTACCTCTGGGAGCCAGTGAAGGCCACCGTTGGTGGTTCTGGACTCAGTTTATGACTTCCTTAGTGGCTGGGGTGAGGGTGGGAGGTTTGGATGCCGTTCTGGGGTGGTACCTAATGGGGCTGGAGTCCCCCAGGGTCAAGTAGTGGGAAGAAGAGGAGTCTGGCATTATAGTAAGAGGCCTTGAGCCTTCCTCTCACATGGCCCCCTTCTGTTGTGGTGATGATTTCTGTGACTGGGCAGGAAAAGGGGGCAGGGTTGAAAAGCCAAGCCCTCCATGGTTTTTGTGTTGAAAGCTCCAGTGTTGTGAGAAGCTCAGAGTGTGGCAGCTGTAGCCAGGCCCTTAGCGCCACGTGTGTAGAGTTGAAGGTTTCCTTTACTTCACTTGGGTAAAGAATGAGCGCCTAGTGGACACCGCCGTGTGCAAATATTTCACATAGCTTTGGTTTCCTTTGCCAGTTCGTCTGGCTAGGAAATCTGAGCACTGCAGCTCTGGAGGCCCTCCGTGTTAGTTTGCCCTTAGGGTATTAGTTTATCCATGCTTTCTGCATTCCAGCCTGTGCCATCAGAGTTCCCAGCTGCTACCTCACTAGGATCACAATTGTGGTTTTAAAAACTTTCCTGGGGCTAGGAATGTGGCTCAGTTGGCAGAGTGCTAGCCTAGCATGCAGGAGGCCCTGGGTTCTAGCCCCAGTACCGCATCAAACGAGACATGGGGATGTACCCCTCTACCTCCAGCATCCCAGGGCATGGGAGCAGAGGGACTGGAAGGTCACTGTCATCCTTGGCTGCAGAGTGAGTTCCAGCTTACACTACATAAACCCAGGTCTCAAAAACAACAGTAACAACAAAGTTTTTCTTTCTTTTCTTTTCCATTTAAAACTCTGCTCCAACTTGGAAGCCACTCTCACTTTTTAAAAAAGCTATTACTACATTTTGCTTTAGTGTGTGTTTGTGTCCCCATCTGTCTATCTGTCTGTGTTTGTATGTCCCTGCCGTGGACATGTATCAGAGGTTAGAAACCAACTTGGAGAAGTCAGTTCTCTCCTTCCCACCATGTGGGTCCAGGGGATCAGGTTTTATGGCCGACGTCTTTCATCTATTAAATCATCCATCTTACTGGTTCCACAAAGTGTGTGTTTGTTTGCGTTTTTTGTTTAAGCAAGCAGTATGTATGTTTTTAAATGTAAAGCCCTGCCACCTTGTAGGGAATGGGCTATGGTTTTGTCCTGTAATCCCCCCCACCCCCCACCCCCGTTGCTTCCCTACCTGCTTAGGGTGTCTACAGCAGTGATCTCAGTGGGCCCTGTGGCTTGCTGGGAGTTCAGTCCTCAGTGTAATGATTTTGAGGCTCTAAGCCTAAGGAGAGTCTAGGTGATTCGGTTATCTGAGGACACCTTCCGGGGGAGGAGGGGGAATCCATCTCACCTAGGTCCTGAAAGACTGAATCTGGACCGTGGTTGCCCTGTGGCTTCCAGTCCTGCCATGTGATCTCTCTTGCACACTGTCCCACCATGATGTCATGTGTGCTCCACAAGGCCCTCACAAAATCTGAGCTGCTGCTGGCATCATGTCCTTGAACCTCTAAGAACTGAATTAGTCATCTCTGCTTTGGAAAGCACCGAGCCTTTGGGATTTCATTACAATGGAAGAGAGAATGAGATAAGACTTCAACACCCCCATAAAGTAGGTGTGTGAAGATTGGCCCGTTTAAACTCATCGGAGTGGCTAAGCCTGGAAGGCATGGGGCAGTATTTGGATATCTGTCCATCCTGAGCCCTGTACCTCAACTGGCCCTTTACTTTCTCCTGCCCCAGTGGGAATTATTGTCCCCAGGTAAGAAAGGCAGCCGTAGATTCAGGCCGTACAGGCTGTCCATCCCTAGGTAGAAATGTACAATATTACATGAAACCTGAGTCATCAGGCCTACTAGAAGCCATCCGACAGCCTTCACCCGTAGCTGCAGGGCAGGAATCAAGCCATGTTCTCTTGGCTCTGAAAGGGAACACTGGCAAGGTCTGCTGACTGCCCATCCGCAGTGGCACAGGGCAGCTTCGAGTAGCCTACGCTGTATGGCTGGATGTTCTTCAGGAGTTTCTCAGTCCTAGGCTGCCCACTTTGCCACCTCTCCTGGGAAGGATGGGCAGGGTCAGAGACAGCACTATGGGGACATGGCCAGCTCGTCTCTATCTGCTTGGCATTCTACACAGGGTAAGGAAGCCAGAAGCCAGGTGCCTTTCCACCCAGCCTCTCTTGTCCCCAGTGCAGAGGACTTGAGAGATGTTTCCAGAGCAGACATGAAGCCACAGAGAGTAGGAAGGGGCTGTCGCTAGGGCTTTCCACTCACCTAGTAGGTTTGAAAAGAGTCAATAAAGCACAGATGCCATGCTTAGGAGAACAGGTACAGAGTGAAGGGCAGGTCGGTTCATCAGGCCAGGCTCCAGGCTGAAGCATTGAACAGTCTCACCCGGGCTCTCCCGACCCACTGAATAAATATATACACTGGGAGCAGGTACCTCGCCCCTGTTTCAGGACCCATCAGCAAGGTGAGGAAATGCATGTTACTAAGTGTCTGTCATCTTGTAAGACTTTTTTTTTTCTTTTTGGCTTCTGGGGAACTCTGTCTTTTTCTTCCAAGTAAGACCTCATTATTTTGCTTTTGTTTTGAAGAGAGAGAGGGTTAGACTGACGGGGACGGGGAGAGGAATAAGCTCGAGACTCAGGGACAGGCAGAGGTGTGTGTAGTGCCCGTGGGAAGAGATGTGGGCAGCGTCTGAGTGGGTGGAAAACCCTCTCCCATGTGTAGGGTTTTTCAGGTCGGAGAGAGGTATAACTGATTCCAGAGGGCGGTTTTCTCTGGTGCAGGCATGTTGCCCAGAGCCGGTCACAGGGATGAATGGGAACAAGAGAGGTACTTGGAGATAGCCCAAGTGGAGAGAGATAGCTCAGGTGTTATTATCTCATCTGCCTTAGAATTCCGGCCTGATATTTGCTGCCTGTTGGCTTCTGGTCTTGTTTGTCCCTGAATGAAGTACCCCTTCCTGCTGTGGCATTGTCCCCAGTCCCCAGGGTTTGTCACTTTGCAGAAATAGCACGTGTACATTTCCACACACAGAAGAGGGCTAAAAGACCCAGGGAAAAGTCTCTCCTGCTTCCAGATAGTTTCCACTGGAGACGGTACACCCTACTTCAGCCTTAGTGGGACGCCAGGGCCTGGCAAACCCAGTTTGGATGAGCTCTCTTCCCTCTATTGCAGGCTCTCCTGAGGCAGGCCCATTGTGTGGGCACTGGGAGCTTGGCTGATCCACACCCTTTTCCTATACTCCTATTCAGCCCTGAAAACTTGTCATGTAGCGGAGGCTTCTCGACCCTCTGTGGCTGGCTGGTGTTCTGCCTGAGTGAGATGCCGTCCAGGGACCGTTTGGAGGCTTCCCCCGTATTCCCAGCTACCCCAGTTATTCATTCATGGATTCCCTGAGACTTTGGCCTTGGCAGCCTGTCGCAGGAAACAGCCGTCAAGTTCTAGGAATGTTTCGATCCTCTCTACGAACAGGACTTGGGCACCAGGGGAGGGAGCACACAGTGGCCTGCCTGCGTGCCTGCCTGCTCATGTCCTGGGAGCATGTGCCAAGGAGGGTTCCAGAATGGATCCTCAGGGCTAGAGGGAGCCTCTGAGCCAGTCTCTTCTGCCTTGTGGCCAGAGCCAGTGTGACCCTGGGACTCAGTAGACTCATCCCCATCTTTATGATGGAGGTAACCGGCCACCACTGGGGTCTAGAGAAGGACAGATGACCTCATGGTGTATCCAGCTCCAGACTGTGCCCAAGTCTTGTGGGGGCCATAGCTATTCATGACCACTTGAATTCCGCCGTGTGCCAGCAGGGAGGGCCCAGCTCCCCATCTGGTGAGCAGGCTGTCTGTGGTACCCTGGTGGGCACTGCTGAGCAGGACCTTGTACATATGCATGGGGCTGCAGAGAGAATCCACTCCCCACAGCCCGGCATCTGGCTTGGGAAGGCCATGAGCCATGCAGCTGCCTCTGTTTGTTTACATGGAGATTGCTAAAAGGTTCAGCAGCAGGGACCTCAGAACGGATCAGTAGCTGGAGATAATCATTGGACTGCTTAGACGGGGGATTAATGGTTTACAGAACTGTAAAGAACAGGGGTCAGTGGCCAAAGTCATCTACCCCTCTGGTCATGGGCAGGAGCAGGTTCCTTCCATCTCGTGGCGGGCTCAAGCCTCTGCCTCCATGGGCCAGGCTACTCCTGCAAATGCCAGGGCACTCCTCAGAAACTGTGCTTACCCTGGGGACCCTGCTGGGCCTGCATCTGGAGTCAGAACAGTATGGAGTTTAGTTTGGGCTGCTCCCTGTCTGGACCACTCAGAGCCTCATTTTCTGTCTTCACTCTTGTGGAATGGTGAGAGTCTAGGGCGCAACAGGGTGGTAAGCTCCACTCAGTGCAGTGGGCTAGGTAAGGACAAGAGATACTGTGCCTGCCCAACAGCAAGGAAGCCGGCTAGGGAGATAGAGGGGAGCAGGAGCTGGGTGTGGCAGGCAGCTCCAGGGCCATACTGAAGTGGCCCAGAGTAAGTGAGGGCCCAGCCTTGAAGCTGGTCCAACCAAGTACAATCCCAGCTTCGCCTTTGCAACATTTGTGCCCAGTTTCCCTTCTGTAAATGGTCACCTTGCCTGTGCCTGCCGCAGGGGTAGAGACTAGGACCGACCTGTACCTACAATTCCCCCACAGGCCTGTCCGTTCCTTTGAGAGGTTACAGTGAGTTTTGCCACTTCTGGGGACAGAAAAAAAGAACCTCCAGAGCCAGCTCTCGACCTTACTCTGTGACCTGGTGTGACCTGAGGCCAGCAGCTAAAGCCTCGGCAGGGTCAAAGTTGTCCTTGAACTCCCGTATGTAGCAGAGGGTGATCTTGAACTGACGTCCTACCTCTGCTCTCTGGATGTTGAGATTGGAGCCATACTCCACCATGTATAATTAATTCAGCGTTGCCGACTGAACTCAGGCCCCTGTGGGTGCTAGGCAGGTATTCCGTCAACTGAGCTCCATCCCCAGCCCAAATGTGGACATAAGGCATGTTGAGCCTGGTAGTGGTATCCACGGACTGACACCCGTCTGTTCCTCTGAGACACTTTATGGACCCACAGGAACTAAAGGGCAAGGGCAGGAAGAGTGAGCATGCCATGGGGCCTGCTCATTGAGATGTGGCATTGGGTCAAGCCCAGGCTCCAATCACACACACATACACACACACACACACACACACACACGAGTGTGCGAGGGTGCAGTGGAGAGTCTGGGGGTATGTTCGCTTCTGCCCCATTGTAGTCCCATGGTGGAGTCTCTCCATATCTGCCCCACCCTGCTGTCTGCTATTTCATGATTCTCCTATTTTCCTTTTTTGTTGTTGTTTTGTTTTGTTTTTCGAGACAGGGTTTCTCTATGTAGTTTTGGAGCCTGTCCTGGAACTCTTTTTGTAGACCAAGCTGTCCTCGAGCCCATAGAGGCCTGCCTCTGCTTCCCGGGCCACCACTGCCCTGCTCCTATCTTCCCTTTACTAATCAGCAGCTAGGCTACATCTCCCCTAAACCAAACACGGAGCTGTTTCAATGTTGCAAACTTGCTAGGCCCTGTATCCAAGTGCTTGGCCTCCCCCAGCCTGCAGTCTGTACTCAGCCTGTCTCTGAGGTATATCCTTGCTGGTCCATGACATGCATGTATAATCCTCCCACCTCCCAGTTCAGCCCCATGGCTGTCTAGACACAGCTCCTGTTTTCTTGGCTTTGTTCTGCAAGCAGCCTGGAGGGAGCTTCATTTCATGTTGCCTGCCATGGTCCGGGTTATTAAAACTGCACATGTCCGTGGTCCTGAACACCTTGTCTAGTAAGACAGGGTGGTCCATCTCAGCACAGCAGGCCCTGCAGACTTAGGCATGTTGTTTAGCTGCTATGAAATAAACCCCAGTGACCTGGGTGCCCATCTGCCTGCCTCCGCTGGGTAACTGGGTAATCTCTCCTGTGTGTTGTTTGCTGAGGTTTTCTCTACTGTTACCTGTTTGTGTATTTGGCCTTGGTTTTCCTCTATGGGGTTGTTTATTCTCTCCCTGGTGGCTGGTAGGGGCCTCTGTGTGTCTTAGGGCCGAGTTCCATGGGTGATGTGCCCAGCAGATGTCACCTGCAGCATGCCCATCCACCTTTAATGTGGCTCTAGGCTCTGGCTTACTTGGGCACTGCAGTGGCTAGAACCAAGATGGCTCGAGCACCCTCTGTCCTGTCACTGGGACCGTGTGTACACGTGGAGGGGATGTGCCTGCTGACCTCTGACCCCTCTGGGACCTTGCTGCTAGAGGCAGTTTCCACCATAGGCTTTGATAGCCAAGGGAGTGGACAGATGACTGTCTTATTACTGTCTTCCCGCCAATGTGGACACTCCAGCCTACCTTCAGAGGTGCCCACTAGGGCCAGGGTACACAAGCTGAGCCCAGGAAGGCAAGTGCTGCAGGCCGCATTAGCAGGGTCTCAGACAGTTGGAAGAAAGAGCCTTCTTGCTAACACCAGAGCCTGGAGGCTGCTGCTTGGAAAACACCCAGGCTCCATCTCTGTGTGCGGGAAAGTGAGCCCCAAAGACCCATCCCTGATACTCACAGCCTGACCAGGACCTTGGACACCACTTGTCTGCATCTGGTACCTGGCCCCACGCCCCTCCCCATCCATAGTCAGCACCATCTGCTGCAGCCACACCCAGGGCTGTCCTCTGCATGATGCTGTTCTGTGGACGAGCTCCTAGCTCTGCCCTCCCAGGGGAGGAGCTTATCACGGATGCCCCTATACACTCATCCCCAGCCCCTGATGCCTCCTCACCCCACCAGCACGGCCCCCCTGAGTCTCTTTCTAACTGAGAATTAGAACACTCCGGGGCTTGCACAGCCCAGGGGACAAATGTAGACAGTTGCTTCTAACCCACGGGCAGCAAAGGAGAGCAGCTCCCTCCAAGTCGGCACTAAAATTCCCGTGTAAATATTTACCTCTCTGGAGCTTTGGTGTCCTTGGGAAATAAAGACTGGAGACGACTGAGTTTTGGTGTTTATGTCACCATGGTGAGAAATGAGGTGAGCGTCCTTTGAAGCAGGGAAATTGGGGGTGTAGGGGATAATATGAGCCTTCGTGAGTCCGAGACCTTAGGGGACGCTTTGTCACAGCTCTACTGGAAATGGAGGACTAGGGGAAGGCACCAAAGAATGAACTGTGGGGGAGCCAAGGCGGGCTTTGCCAGGGCAGATGGTAACCCACTACAACCCTCACTCAGCGCCAGGCTTTCTTCATTCAGTCCTCACCATTAGGGACCCCGTTGTGCAGACAGGAATCTGAGAACAGAGAGCATGAATAAATTGCCACATAAGGTCACCTGTGGCAGAGCCAAATGCCTATGGTTCCAAAGACCCCTATATCCCTCTCCTGCCTCTCTAGTGACAGGCAGGAGGGGGCCTCCCCACCAGGGGATCTAGGAGTCTGGCTCACGCCAGGGTCTTGGGCCTCCCGTGCTGCCTGTCTGCAGTGGGGGGTAAATGTAGCTGGTCACGGTAGGCCTGTCAGAGGCCGGCCATAATGTGAAGGACCTGGGTAGAGGTTCCCACATAGCCTGATTGAATGAATGGTTGTGTGGGTTCATTAACTGTGGCATGGGGGCTCCCCAGAGATCAAAAGCAGGGGGATAGGATAAGCAGATGGGGGCTCCCTAGTACCTAGAGGCTTTTTTAAGTATAATTGTTAAAGATTTGTTTTTATGTTGTTTTTGTTTATGTAGATGACGTCTGTTTTTGTGGGAGTGTATGCCGGGTATGTGTGAGCCACTTTGGAGGCCAGAGGGAGGCCTTGAATCCCCTGGATCTGGAGTTACAGAGGTGGCTGTGAACTGGCCAGTGTGGGTGCTAGGAACCAAACCCCAGGTCCTCTGCAAGAGCAGCAAAGGCTCTGAGCTGCTGAGCTATTTCTAACCTCCCATTTAATTTTTCATCTGATTATGTGCCGAATGTTAAGGGGGACAACTTGAAGAAGGGGGTCCCTCCGTCCACCTTGAGGGTTCCAGGAATCGAGCTCCAGCGGTCAGGCCTGGTGGACGAGTGTTTACCTGCTGAGTCGCCTTGGGAGACTGAGCCTAGAGGTTTGTGAGGGAAAGACAGGCCCTGCCCAAGCAGGGGTGGGGAGAGAATGGGCTACAGGAAGACTTTGGTGGCCATACCCTTCTCTGCCTGGAAGAGCTTGGGGCTTCCTCTGCCACCTCTGTCCCTGTGCCAGGTGCCAGGTGTGGATTTACTCATGGAAGGTCAGGCGAGGCTGCTTTCCAGCTCACCTCCTGAACTCCGAGAAGCTTCACTGCCTCCCCCATCAGGCTGTTTACAGCCGTCGGGAAGGTGAGTCCTGTAAGGACAGGCTTGTGCCTTTCCTGGAAGCTGGGCTGGCACTGTGCCCAGCAGGAAATGCAGCTTCTGTAGGGGACCAGCCGGTTTTAGTCCCATGGGTAGAAGGTAGAAGTGGGAGCAGTGGGCCATCTGAAGCACATCTCCTCACATCCTCAGCTCTCAGGGAGCTGGCTTGGAAAGGGACCGGGTAGACTCAGGCCTGACAGTCCTCCATGGATTGCACCGCAGGCCCTCAGCCTTGTAGGATCCGGAGCGCATCCCAGCAGCCTGGGATCGTTGTGTTCAGTAGGGTTTTTAGAGGAGCAGAACTGATGTATGTGTGTGTGTGTGTGTGTGTGTGTGTGTGTGTGTACTAAAGAGGATTCATTAGAATGTCTGGGCAGTCGACATCAGACACTGCATGCTGGAGAGGCTAAGAACCCAGTAGCACACTTGGTCTGGGTGTGCAGATGCCTCTGAAGGCCTAGAAGATTCTAGAGCTCCCAGGTCTTCAGTCTGTGCTGGGTGCTGATGCAGTGAAGAATGGCAACCCCAGCAGGAGTACATGTGCCCTTGACCAAGGGGGCAGACCAGCCAGCCAGCAGTCATGCTTTCCCCTCCGACCTCGCTGCGTCTGAGCCATCACTGGAAGGTGATGGGATGGTCTTCTTCCCCAGTTCCTGGAAATACCTTCACAGACCCACCCAGAGATGTGTCTCAGTTGATTCCAGACGCAATCACAGTGACAATCGAGATAGCCATCACGGAAGAAAGGTCTCCTGGCTTAGTCTGCAGTGTGGGTGTGCGCGTTAGGTCAACCTCGGCTGCTGTTCCTTGGGATCTGTCTTCCTTAGCTGCCTTCTAATTGATAAGTCTCTCACTCACCTATAGCTCCATAAGTAGGCTAGGCCAGCCAGAGAGCCTGAGGGATCTGCTTGTCTCCGCCTCGCCTCCCCAGTGCTGGGATTACTAGTGTGTAATTACAAGCCACCAAACCTGGCTTTAAAAAGAATTGCGTGTGCGGTGGGTAAGTGCAAGTGTGTGTCAAGTTGTCCGTCTCTGTGCACACTGCTGAGGCCAGAGGAAGACATCCATCGGTCTCCACTCACTCCTCTAAGGCAGGGGCTCTCGTTGAGCCTGGCAGCCAGCAAGCCCTGGTGATCCGTCTCCACCTTCTACAGTGCTGTGGTTAGGAGTGTGTGTGTGTGTGTGTGTGTGTGTGTGTGTGGTGTTTTTCAACCTTTCAAATGGGTGCTGGCAGTTTGAGCTCAGAAGCCAGTACTCAGAGGTGTGTCCCTTAGTTGATTCCAGATGTGATCTTGTTGACAATCAAGATAGCCATCACAGGTGTCTTTCTTCTGGCTCAATCTGCATCAAGGCCAGGCCCCCTTTTACCTGTGGGTTCCTCACATTGCTCACAGATGTCCAGAAGACTTGAGGGGTAGAGGGTGTGACCCTCTACATGCAGCTGGGGCTGTGGGTCTCCTTCCACACTGCAGCATCCTCCCTGCACTCGACACTACCCACAGTGAGTACCGTACCATCTCCACCTGGCACACGCTCCCAAACAAGAAACTGGGATGGGGGATTTGAACCTGCGCTGACTCCAGGCACTGTCAGCCACCCTCATTCTCTGTATCCTCCCTTAACCTCAGCCCTGCTATGTCAGTCACTGTGTCCCCTGGCCCCTTCCCCCACGTGTTTTTCTGGTCAGGATGGGACTACTGTGTGTGGTCTTGGCTTTCGTTCTCTTTCATAGTGTGCAGCCGACAGGTGGGAGGAGTGAACTGTGAGTGACCCTCCCCTGGTGATACATCACAGCAACTTTGCCAGGTCAATAGGAGGGCTTACTACAGAGCCGTGGGGCCATGCCCTGCAGGGAGGGCATGGTGGTGCTTGACCATAAGAAAGGAAGCAGGCGGCCATCCCTTGAGGAGACAGATGCTGAGCTGTTCCAGTGTGGGATGCTCTAACTGAGCTGGGCACCAGGGTGCAGCTGCTGTGCTGCTGTGCTTCAAGGGCCCAGCCGGTACAGCCTTCCTCATCGCAGCCCCGTGAGGCAGAGGCACTTCATATCTCAGCTGCAGACAGTTGAGGTCTCCAGACGATGTGCTAGCCCAGGGGTCTTTCCAAAGGCCTCTGTTTCCAGGGCCACCCCTGAGGGACACTACACCTTTGCAATCTGTGGTAGGTGCTTATTTTTCCTACTTAGCCCACATATGACAAATCACCTGGGCTTGGAACAGCAGTGGGCTCTGCTCTGAAGGTCCCATGGCCCTCTTCTCTTCAGTCATGTACAAGAGGAGATTAGCTCTTAGAAGGTTGGGTAAGCTTTGGGAAGCCGGGCATGGCCAGCAGTTCCCCAAAGGGTGGCTGCACTAACACTCCAGAGAAACAGAACCCATAGGCTATAGGGAGGGAAGCTGATGCAAGTGGCGTTCCAGGACTTAGTTAGCATGAGATCGCGGAGGCTGCATTATTTCAGGACGTGTACTCTGCAAGCTGAAGACCCAGGGAAACCATACCTCAGGGCCTCTGACCCTGGCAGACACTGATAACCTGAGAGCAGGAGGAGGGTATCTCCTGGGTGCCATAGAACACGTACCCACCCCTGCTGTGCCATTTCCTTGTGTGCAGACCCCTTGGTTGTTCTTGTGGTGCCTGCCCACACTTGGGGAGCGAGTGTTACTTAGTTCCCTAATTCCAATGCCAGGCATTCTTTTCCAGTCCTCTGGGAGTCCTTAGTGCAAACAGGTGACACCTAAAGTTAACCATCACTTAGGACCCTTTGACACGTGCCCCAGACCAGAAACAATGGCAAGTGCCCAATCAAAATGGCCATTATTTCCAGGTACCTACTTGATGTCCCCAAAGGACAAGCTGGGCATTGCAGAACAATCGGAAGTTGATCTGAAGGTTAACAAGTAGCAAATATGCACCCAGCAGGGCTGACCAAATTACCTCTGCTGTGGATGCTCGAGAGGTGGGCAGCCATAGGAAGCAGAACATCTCATAGGGCCGAGCCCAACAAGGCCTACCCTTCCTTGAGCAGTATAGTATGTTAGGAGAGAGAGGCTGGGACCCTGGTGTCCCCTGCAAACCGCACCTCCCCTTCCAGTCTGCTTGCCGCTACTTAAACATATCGCCCTCGATTTTTGGCTGCTTTTGTTTGTCATGGATGCTGCCGCTCACAGAATGGGGTTGCACACCCCGAGCTGTAGCGAGGATGATAATAAGGCCAGGTGTCAGCACAACACAGATGTTCTCCAGACTTCCCCAGGCTGTCTGTGGCTTCCCTGTGCTCTGCTGATGGAATTGAGTGCTGTCACATGTCGGGAGGTTGGTTCTGTTTGTCCTCCGAGGCTAAAGAAATACACAGAGAGCAATGACTCCCTATGAGGTGGTCCGTGGACAGAGGAGGCAGGATGAATTGTTTGGGTGAAGAGGCTGGGGTGGAAATAATGCATATTGTATAGAGCTTCTGCTTGGTCACCAGAGGCCTCTGCAGGGCCCTTTTTGAACCAGAGAGGGACTTGGACCCCTAGGGAGCATGCATTCCTCAGGAGCTCTTAACTGAAGGCTCAGTGAGGAAGTAGGCATGTTTGCATATTTTCCTAGCCTTCAGGGAAGCAGACCTAACCCTGCCTGGGCCCAGCCGCACCCTCAGCTCCTGGTCAACATTTGTGACCTTGGGTCCTGCAACCCAGCAGGTAGCTAGTGAGTGGCAGGTCCCAGGAGCAAGTGTTCTCCTTTGCCATGCTTGAGAGGCCCTTAAGGGAAGAGCAGTAACATAGACCCCCCAGAGCCCAGGGTCTGTACCCACCCCTATTATGCACAGTGGTTCCCATGTCTTTCTGCAGTGTGGCCTGACTTTAAGGCACTAACTGGGGTGTGTGTATGTGTGTGGGGGCCCCTCCTCGGGATCCTACTGTCAGGGTGATTAGACTTGGGGCATGGGTACGTGCCCTTATCCTTTCAGACCCAGCCAAGACCCATGCCGTTTGGACCTCTGAGGTGCCAGAAGGGTGCCCTGGCTGCCTCACTCAGCTGCTCCTGTGAGCCAGTGTAGAAATAGACTCGCCAAGCCTTGAGGACACAGCTGTGATCCCCTGGGATCCTGTTGGAGTCTGGACTGTGGCAGCTGAGCCACAGGTCTCACCTGTCCATATGTACCCCAGTGCAAGTCTGCGAGGCTCCTGGACTAAAACAGGCTAAGAGGGCAGGAAGCCTGCTCTTGACATACATGGCCACCCTCATGCCTGTGTGTGTGTGTGTGTGTGTGTCTCCTCACACATGCACCCACGTCAGCTTATGCTTGGAAGCCCGTAGTGGCTCAGACATTCCAGATCAAGACTCCCATTTTCCTTACAAGCGCCTGGCACTCACACATTTTCTCCTGCTTGGAATTCCTTCCCACTAGTGCCCGCTAAGAGCTGAGCTATTTTCCACTTGGTGGCCGGGCCCTTTCTGCATCCTGGCACTAGGATGTGGGAGGATATGTCTCAAGGGTGACCTCTCGCTGCCGAGGTGGACTGAAGCCTCAGCCCAGGGCCGGGTCCCGTGGCCATGCAGAGTCTGTTGCTAGTAGTCTGCGCATCTGAAAGCTGGGACTAAGGTGGTTCCCTTTCTTCCCTTGTGCCCTCCTAGGAGAGAGGCGCCCATCTAGGAGGATGGCAAACCTTATGTCTTAGGTGACACGGGTGTGCTGTGCTTCCACGCCTGTCCTCCTCACAGCCAGTGCTTGCTGTGACCCTCCTTTGGAAAGGACAAGGACCGGCACCTGGAAGAGACTGAAGAATGCACTGAGCCTCTGTCTGGCAGCTTAGAGGACAGGCGTGTGTCCCACCTCCGCCTCCTCCTATTGGGATGGTTGGAAGGCAGCTCTCAGCACAGAGACCTGGGGCATGGACATGAGGAAGAGGCAGGTCCCATGTGTTTCTGTCACTAAGGTTCCCTGGAATGCAGTTCCTGGAGAAGGGTACTTCCTTTCCTGTGCTGCCCAGAGGGCTCCAGGAGACAAATCTTGCCCAGAGCTGGCTGTAACCACCTCTCTCTGGCAATACCTGGTTATGTTTACACAGCATAAAATTGCGTCAACCACTTTGGCATTTCTGTGCCTCTGCGTGCCACCTTTTCTCACTGCGCACCTCTAGAGCATCTTCTTCCTGAACTGAGGTCCCATCTTCTTCCAACCCCAACTCTCTGGGCCTTCTCTCTGGCCTCTAGCAACCACAATTTGACTCTGAAGGAACCAGTCTAGTCTAGTGCCTTATATAAGTGGGACTATCTGACATTGGTACTTTGTAATCTTTTTCTTTTCTCTCTCTCTCTCTCTCTCTCTCTCTCTCTCTCTCTCTCTCTCTCTCTCTCTCTCTCTCTCTCTCTCTTTCCTTTTTAATTTTTCCGAGACAGGGTTTCTCTGTGTAACAATCCTAGCTGTCTGTCCTGGAATAGCTCTTATAGATGAAGCTGGCCTTGAGCTCACAGAGATCCACCTGCCTCTGCCTCCTGAGTGCTGGGATTAAAGGCAGGTACCACTGCCACCCAGTTTTTTAAAATCTTTTTGCATATGTATGTGTTTGTACATGTTCTCAGATGTTTGAATGTGCAGGTATGAATGCATACTCATGTGTAAGCCAGAGACTGACAATGGGATTTCTCACTGCATAAAACCTAAGTGTCTCATTCAGTTACTCTCAGCTTCATTTTCCGAGGCACGGCTTCTCACTGAACCCAGAGCCACTTGTCCAGGGATCCCATCTCCCAGGTACCACGATTACAGACTCACTGCCGCCTGCCCAGCTTTTTATGTGGTTGCTGAGGATCTGAATTCATCTTCATACCTGTGAGGCAAGCACTTAATCCACCGAGCCATCTCCCTGACTGACCCAAAATTCCCTTTTCAAGGCTGAATAATATTCCTCTGTGTGAATATACTTCATGCTGCTGGCTTGTTCATCTGTCAGTGGTCATGTGGTTGCTTTCCTCTCTTGGGGATGACGCCATCATCCACATGGGTGTGCAAATGTCTCATCAGTTCTTTGGTATAGATCCAAAAGGCGAATGCTGGATCGTGTGGTCTATCTATTTGTGTGCAGGGCTTCGTCATGTTCCTAACAGGAATGTACAGGATTCTCCTCTCACTTGCCAGCTCTTATTTTCTGGGTTGCTTTGTTTTGGGATAATGTCTCCCCTCTCCCAGGCTGGAGTACAATAGCTATTCGTAGCCTAATCCCACTATTGTTACTCACTGTAGGCAAGCATAGCATGCTATAGCCTCAGACTCTGGGCTCAAGCAGTCCTCTGCCTTGGCTGCCAAAGCGGCTGGGACTGCTATGTACCACCAGGCCTGGTTGTTTTCTAATAGCCATGCTGGCGCATATGAAGTGGTACCTAATTCACTAATGGCGTTGAGCACGGTCTGTGCTTCCATGGGTGTGTGCAGGTGTGAAGGCCCTGAGTCTGCATCGGGGGTCTCCTCCCATCCCTGTCACCTTTCTGATTATGTGTTCAGTTTTGTCGTTGTTTTTGCTTTTTTGAGGCTCTCACGGTACGTGGCTAGCTTAGAACCTGCTATAGAGACCAGGCTACCGCCAACTCACAGAGCTTCCTGTCTCCACTCCTGAGTAGTAGGATTAAAGTGGCGTCTGCCAGGCCCAGCCTCCACCTTATTTTCAGAGACAGAGTTTCTCACTGCATCTGGGGCTCGCCTATTTGAATGGACTGTCTCACCAGCAAGCCCCAGAAATCCTCCTGTCGCTCCACCCTGCCACTCCCAGTGCTGGGGTTACAGGCATGCGCCACCATGCCCTAATTCTCAGTCCTCTTGTTTGTATGTCATATGCTTTGCCATTGGGCCGTCTCCCGAGCTTCCTCGTTGTGGTTAGGTCATATGCTTTGCCATCCAGCCGTCTCCCCAGCTTCCTGGTTCTGGTTTAGATTTGCAGTCCTCTTGTGCTCAGTCATGGTGAGCATCTTCGCCACTTGCATATCTTTGGGAAACTGGCTCTTCAACTTCCTTACCTATCAATGGACCGTTTGGTGTTTTATTAAGTTGAAAGCGTTCCTTATATATTATGGATATCTGGATATTACCAAATACAACATCTGCAAATATTTTCTCCTATTCTGTGAGTTGTCTTTTCACTCGGTTGATGACTTTGACACACAAGAGTTTTAAATTGCAATGAAGCCCAGTGTGTCTCCTTTGTCTTTCCAAGAAATCATCATCCAGTCCACCCTCAAAGCTTCTCCCAATGTTCATTTGCTTTTTAACTCTAACGTTTAGTTGACTGATCACTCAGCGTGTTCTGTTACCTGAAGGAAGACAGGGGCCCAAGGGCTCAAGGTACAGACTGAACACTTGTCTAGCTCTGGATCCGATCGCAGTGCCACCAGGTGGGGTGATGAGGTTCCAGGCTCATTCTGTAGACTATGGCTTTCTAGTTCTCCACCCCTTCCCCTGTAGACTGATCTTTGTTAAACTGGGAGGGGGTAGGGGGTGAATATGCAACTCTGTAAGTGCTTACTTACTTCAAGGACTCCTTGTTCTGTTCTGGCTCTGTCCTTCTTTGTGCTGGTACCAAACTAGATTTGTTTGGTTTTTAGTGGTGGTGGTTTTTGTTTGGTTTTTTGAGACAAGGTTTCTCTGTGAAACGGCTCTGGCTGTGCTGGAACTCACTTTGTTGTAGACCAGGCTGGCCTTGAACTCACAGAGATCCGCTCACCTCTTACCTCTGCCTCCAGTGCCCACCACCACTGCCCGCTACCACACTGTTTTGATTGCTTCTGTTTTCTAGTAAGTTTTGAAATGTGTGACCTTTAACTTTGCTCTTTATGACACACTTTGGTGATTTGAGATCCTTCCATAAGACTCTTAAGATGAGCTCTATCTGTGGTTATGACAGGCATAACGATCTGTGTTAATCCCACCGGTCGAAAATAAGACCATTACCACGCTTTAAAGCCAAATTTATAGCAAGCTTTAAATAAAAATTGGCCAGGTGAATGGGCTCTGGCCAGGGCCTTACCTTGATTCTGAGAAATGGCCCCTATCGAGTTTTGCAGCAGCTTAAGTATTTCCCAGCGGGTCCACCTGGCCAGCACACATCCTGATGTGTTTCCTGCCTGTGAGCCTCCTCTTGCCCACATATGATCCAGCACATCCGGTGCATGTGGGTCAAACTTGTTTAGGAGAATGAGAACGTGTGGCTTGTTATCTCCAGTAACCTCCAGCATCTTGGGAACTATCTGTCCTTGGGCACGAGGCTCACAGGTCCAGCATCTCGGGAACTATCTGTTCTTGGGCACGAGGCTCACAGGCCGGAGGCATTTTTGTTTCGTGGATCTCTAAGGCATGGTATGAACTGTGGCTCTCGCATCTACAGGCTGTAGTTCTGTAGTTCCTGGTTAGGTCTTCTCACCCCTCGACATGAGTGTCTTTGCATCTGTCCATGTCAGTTTTCATCTCTTCCATTCGAAGCCTATAGTTTTCAGATTACAAATCTTACCTCCTTGCTTTGAGCTTACCCTTAATGCCACTGAAAATATAGTTGTTTTGCTAATTTCCTTTTCAGATTGTTTATTGCTAGTATATTCAACCGATTGTGGATTTATATCCTACAGCACTGCCGAGTTAATTAGTTGTAGTGTTCTCTTCCCTCCCCTGTCGTTTGGGGTCATATACATATAAACTGGTTGCTCTACAAACATAATTTTATTGTCTTTTCCTGTTTGGATGTCTTTTATTTCTTCTTCTTGTCTATTTCTAGGATCTCTGTTTCTAGGATTATGTTGACTAGACCTGGCAAGTGGGTGTTGTGTTTATTTCTGATGTCCCTGAGCCCTTTTCCGGCAGCTTCCCCGCCCGCAGTGCCCCCTCACTGGTCGCTAAGAGTCGCAGAAGCCGGTACTCAGGAACACAGACAATACTGGCGGCCAGAACCCACCTTCATGCCTTCGCCTAGCTATTGCTCTCCAAAGGTTAGAATTGCACACAGGCAGGCCACCTCTGTTCTCAGCCTCACAGGGTGGGCAGGGCTGTAGAGGCTTCTGAGTCCTGGGCTGCTGGCCTGGACACCGCACAGGGTCTCTAACCCAGCCAACAGCACTGCTCACAGCCAAGTTCCAGGGCGGTCAGGAGCCAGTGCAGAGCCCCCTTTGCACACTCACAGCAGACACTCCGCTTTTGGGAACCTCCATCAGCCAGGAGGATCCTAGCACCCCTGGAGGGGTGGTAGCCACAGTACTATACCCAAGCCTTTGCAGGGATCATTGTTGGCTTCCTCATCTTTCTGAAAAAACTGTGTGTGCACACGCGAGCGTGTGTGTGTGTGTGTGTGTGTGAGCGCTTGCACGTATGTTTGCGCGTACGTGCATGTCTGTCTGCCTGCCTGCCTGTGTCTTTGTGTTGGCTAGTCAGTTCTTGCTTCCTTTAGAGCCTCAGGCCAGGGATGGTCACAGTACAGAAAGAGTATCTCAGGGAAGGGAATTTGACACCTAGCTGCAGCCCTGCCTTCTACTCCTGAACTCCCTCTGTACCCAGGCCCTCCCTGTTTCACAGGCCCAGGATGCACGCACCCAGAGACTGTGACCTTAGGAGGCGTGGATTGCCCCACCCGCGTGGTCTCTCTGTCTCTCTCTCTCCACCTGGAGACCCTTCTGCAGGCAGGTTCTAGTCTCCAGACCTTTCTCTGACCACCCAGGGCTTCCCTACCCCCACCCAGTGCTTGCTGAATACATTGCGGTCTCTGCCAGTTTTTGCTCTCAGTTTTAGGGAGTGGCTTTGGGATTGTTAGCCAGTGGGCTTCCTGCCAAGCCTCACCTCAGAGGCTTAGCTGAGGCCTCATTCTGCCCAGGCCCCATGGGGCCAGACTAGTGGAGAAACAAAGCAAGAGAGAAAAACAGCAGCTCTGCCTGGTGTGCATGGGGGCCCTCAAGTAGGCCATGGCCAGAGCAGCACTCCCTTACGGAGACAGGTGTAGGGTGGGTCACTGGCATGTGTGGCTTCTGCTGGCTTCAAAATAGTTTGATGAGGTATGTCGCTGTGATATGGTGTGTGCAATGCTGGGGTGGGCCCTCGAGGGAAACCATGGAGACTGTGCATAGCCAAGGGGCTGCAACTACAGATCCAGGGGTCCCCTGGGTGATCTGCAGGGCTCTCTTAGAGAGAGAGAACTTCCACACATGCACGCTCACCATACAGGCGGAAAAGAGAGCACTGACTTCACACAGTTTTCCTTTGCCCTCTGTACACATGCCATGGCTTGCACACACATCCATACACAAGTGCACATCATCATAGTAGCATAGACTTAATTAAAAAGAAAAAATGACATGAGGTTCAATGGTGTCCCAGTGACAGAGCTGGGACCGTCCTTCCAGAGCCCCTCAGAAGTGCTGGTAAGGCCAAGTTGAGGTGGTGTTTCCACAAAGGGTTATGTGACCTCAGTGCAACCTGCACCCAGTCTGGGGTGCGGAAGGGTCTGCATGTTCCGTGGGCACCCTATGCACATGAGACAGATCTGAGGACCACAGGAACCTTATGAAGCATAAGGAGACAAGGCCAGTGACAGACGCAGTGGGATCATGTGACCAGAGCATGGCATGGCTCTGGTCATCTTGCATGGGGTAGACACTTGGATGCCTCACACTCTGCCATACAAGCCTCATGGTGCCCCGCTCCGTGGCCTCACACATCTCTGAATGGCCTGGGGACTCAGCTCTTACTCTGCTGTCACCTCCTCTTTAGGAAGCACGGTAGCACCCTGTAGATGCTGATGGGCGTGTCCCTATCACAGGAGGAGCAGTGTGACCAGCACGGGTGACAGCTAGGCCACAGCTCCCTGCAGGTTGCCCTCCCTCTCCTGTTTCAGCAATCTTTTGGCTTCTGGGTCAAGCCTTCATTTCCACTGGGAACCTGTCAGTTGACACCACCCCAGTTGCCCCCCTCAGAGCCCCCCATGTTAGAGGCCCTGTGCATCACGTGTCTGGAGTCTAGCCCCTGTTGCTTGTCCTTCCCTATACCCACCAGGATGGCTAAGCCGTCTTTGCTGCCATTGCATATTGACACAGCCCTGTGCCACAAACTCCCCACTAAACTTTAGATTCCCCAAGGCATTGAGGGTCCAGCAGCCTACCCAGATGCCTGGTTAAAGTGCACCGTGACGGCTACTCCCAGAAAGTGTAGTCCCGCAGCTGCTGGAAGGGAAGGCCCTTTTTCCTAAGTGAGCTTCAAACCTTGGGTGTCTCTACCCTGCTGGGTGCGTGCAGTTGTGCCGCCCCTGACAGAAATGTCTAGAGCACTCCTGCCACTGCAGGAACCTAGCCGCTCCCAGCCAGAGCAGGCCAAAGCCATCCAAGCTTGTGCCTGTCCAGACCAGCCAGGATGATCCCCTAGATCCTCTTGGCCTGTCTTAGTGCAGTAGGAGGGCTTGGGGCACTCCTTGGGCTAAATCCTTATTGTGTTTGCTCAGCCCCCCTCCCACTTCCCAATCCTAGCTGCTCCCCATTAACTTTTTTCCATCTGTGGACTGCCCCAGCCTCGTTAGTGCAAGCCGGACTTCTCCAGATACCTAAGATACTTGAGCCTTACAGGCTGCACTGTCTCCTACAACTACCCTGGGATAAAGGAGCTTAGGTGTGGCCTAAGGCCAGGGTTGGGCAGGGCAGGAGGACTGAGGACGCCGTGGAGGACAATTAAGTCTGTTCTCAGAAGAACCTGTGGGCATGCAGCCAAGCTGCTGGTCAGCCCCCCCCCCCCCCATGTTTATCCGAAGCCTTCCACAGAAACGTAAGGAAGGCACCCAAGGACTGGAGAGGCCCAGTCTTGCCCATTGCGTGTCCTCAGACACCTGCCATGGGCTAGTGAGACGGTTCATTGGGTGAAGGTGCTGGCCGGCAGACCTGAAGCTGATCCCTGGGCCCCACATGGTGGAAGGAGAGAACTGACCTCCACACCTGCCCTCTAACACACACATGCACGCACGCACACATACATACATGCGCCCGCACACATATACACATACATGAATAAACACTCTATAGGCAGAGCGCATACAGCATGGCTTCTTGGAGAGGCCCACCCTCCTCCAGGCAGGGTACTGGCCCCTGGAGGCCCCAAGGCCTCGTGCTGCAGCCAGAATCTCCCTGAAGGTGCTGAACTGTGCCCTGGCTGACGCACTACTGAGCTCACTGGTACCCTGGAGGCCAGGCCGGTACAAGGAGGAGACGGCTAAGAAGGCCACTGCCTCCCCCACCCCCTTCCACCTCCAACCTCCAGGACACACAGCCTCTGAACACAGACGCGACCTTTACCGCTAGGACCCCAGGCAAGGACTGTGGGGCGTGAAGTTCTCCACCCTGTGCGAGGACTTCCTGCTGACCGGCAGTGTCTGCACCTGGACAGTGGTGCCCCTGAGTCCTGTGTCTGAGGAATTCCTGCTTTACTGGGGGCTTAAACTGAAGAGGTATTCCATTTCAGCAAACACTCCTGAGTGCCTATGGAGATCCCACCACAGGGGAGTTTTCTCATTGCAGATCATCGGGCACACCTGGTGAGATACTTAATCTTGATTGTCAGGCTGTTGATCTAGAATCGCTATGGAAATAAATGGCTGTGTGTGTCCGTGAGGGAGTTTCTAGGTTAGGATCGCTGAGGTGCGAAAGAGCCATCCTCAGTGTGGGTGGCCCCGTCCCATAGGCCCATGTCCTAGAATGAGGGAAAGGAGAAAGGGAGCTGGGTGGCAGCATTCATCGCTGCTCCCTGACTGCGGATGTGACTTGACCTGCTGCCTCCCACTCCCGCCGCCTCCCACTGCCGTGCCCGCCCCACCTTGATGGACTACGCCTACAGACCATGCGCCAAAGTCAACCCTTGAGTTGCTTTTGCCTGTCAGACCTGACCCAGTCACACAGTACAATGTCAGCATGTTCTCTTGGAGCTGATGAGTGGGCCAGAGTTTTGTTCGGGATGCTTGGCATCAGTGTTTGATGAAATTGACTGTGCCATCCTCTTTGGTTTGTCTGAGCTTTAATGTTGCAGATCCATTGGCTCCACCTTTCCTGTCTAAGAGAGAGAGGGAGAAAGCTCTATTTGTTTGCTTGCTTGCTTGTTTTTTGAGACGGTTTCTCTGTAACTTTAGAGCCTGTCCTGGAACTTGTTCCTTTCTTGTCTAAGAGAGAGCATTTGTTTGTTTATTGTTTTTCAAGATCGGGCTTCTCTATAGCTTTAGAACTTATCCTGGAACTCACTCTGTACACCAGGCTGACCTCAAAACTCTCAGAGATCCGCCTGCCTCTGCCTCCTTGGATTAAAGACATGCACCACCACCACCCCGCTATTGGATAATCTATTGCTTTAAGTTTTGGTAGAAATAAATTGGCATTTTTGTAAGAATTTACCCACCCACCCACTCACCCACCGTTTATTTTGAAAATACCAAATCAGAGCTGAGAAGATGGCTTAATGGGTAAAGTTCTTACCACCCAACATGAGTGAGTTCCCGCCCTCAGCATCCATAGAGCAGCGTAGGGAACACAGAGGCAGAAGGATCCCTGGGGCATACTCCCAGTTACTCTAGCCACATTGGTAAGCTCCAGACTCAGTAAAAGACTCTGTCTCAAAAGGATAAGGTAGAGAGTGATTGAGGAGGGTACCTGTACACACACACACATGCACGCACAAAATTAGATCTTCAAGCAGTTGAAATAATGAGCTGAGATGGTCTTTCACTTAACTGTCAGTATTTTATTTGTGCTCATATATGAAAACTCAATTTCTAAATACACACATGGACTTGTAGATACATGTACACTTACGTGTGTGCGCTCGTGTGTAGTTGCTTTAGGTAAGAGTAAGTTGCAGCTCTTCTTTAAGAGGTGTATGTTGTTAGACATTTAGAAAATTTTGTTCTGAAGTAGATTCTTCCCTCTATATTAGTCTAGGTTGGCCTCAAACTAGTGATTCTTCTGCTAAGCATCACCACACCCAGCATTTGTAGGGTTATCCTCAGTTACTTTGTGTGTCGGGATGGGGATATGCATGTATATATGCGATTGCACCTTTGTGTGTGGAGACCAGCAGACAACCTCCCGTGTTATTCCTCGGGCACTGTCCACCTTGATTTTGATAGTCTTGAACTCATCAAATAGGCTAGTCTAGCTGGCCAGAACTCCCTAGGGATCCACTTGTCTTTATATCCCCAGGGCTGAGATTATGAATGTGTGCCACCGTGCTGTGCATGTGTGGGTGTGTGCGTGCATGTGTGTTTGTGTTCTTGTCATCATGCAGAATGTGTGCATGTGCACACACAAGTATGCATATGTGGAGGCCAGAGCAGGGCATTAGTAGCTTCACTTTATTGACAGGGTCCCTCCAGGAACAGATGTTCACAGTTTAGTCCTAAGTTGGCTAGCCAGCAAACCCTCAGGACCTGCCTGTCCCCGCCGCTCAGTACTGTTACATGGTGCTAGAGAGTCAGACTCTGGTTGTAGGGCTTACAGAGCAAGTATTCTTGCCCACTGAGCCCCATACCTGGCCTTTTTATGTGAGTTCTGGGGATGGGACTCACAATCTCATGCAAGACAAGCCCTTTACTGACTGAGCCACCTGCGCAGTTCTGACTTCACTTTTGAGATTATAGGGCAGTCTGTGATCTTACATCTAGACACTTTCTACAACATATTTGACAAATGGTTTCTCTCTTTCTCTTGCATGTCCTGGCACCTCTGCCTCAATGGGTGATGGGTGAGAACAGGCAAGTGCGTTTCAGCTGCTTCTCTTTCCTCTCATGCTGGGCTGAGCTTGCCCAGGTCACTCCTCCTGCTAGGTGCCATGTTGTGAACCTCAGGAGATGCAGTGTCTACGTTTCACAAGGAAGAAACAAGTCAGGAGTGTTCCATGGGGACCCCGTTCCAGCCACACAGCTACTCGATGTCAGAGCCCTTGGCAAGTGGGAGACCTGAATCCCAGTGTTGGCTATGGCACACCTGGTTCCGGCCGGGTGCCTTGAGTAGACTCAGTGGTAGAGCACATGTGACCTGTGACGTCACATGCCTCTGGGAGCCTCGGTTTACCGATCCCCAGGGGGCTCTAATAGTGACCAGGAGCAGAGCCAACAAGCACCTGTGGAGAAGCTGAAGTAGCCAGGCGGGTGAGGGAGGGTTCCTGATGCTAGAACAACCTGTAGTCTGGGACCCAGGTCATTACAGGTGACAGCTTTCCCATTGTATCCAGCAAAGGTGTCAGCTCCCTGCCCTTGTGAACGAAGCTGGGTCAACAAGGCCACAGGCTGACCAACACTGGGACATTGCAGCTAGTTTGGTCACACAGTGGTTCTCTCTGGACCGGCTGTCAAGGTTCTGATCTCTGGGGTGGGTGGAGGTATGGGGTGGAGGCGGTGGCCTCCTTTTGAGAAGACTATTTGTGGGGACTCTAAGAAAACTACTGGTAGGGTGTTGCTTAGCATTGTGGGAAAGAGCCAGCCACCATCTTTGAGTTCAGCAAGGTGAGCCTGGAGGGTGGACCCCTCTCCAAAAGTAAAGACACAAAGTAGCCTCCCAGCTTTGAACATAGTATCTATGGTGCACTTGTGAATCAGAGGACACCTTTCTGTTAGATGTTACACATTGCTGTGTTTCTTTGGTTATAAAAAAGATTGGAAAACTATGAGCAAAGTCTACCCAGAACACTAGACAAAGTCCCCAGCATAAGCTATGCCCTCACGGCTGCCTTGTAGTCTCTAGGTACAGCGTGTCATTGACTCTGGCTTGTAGGCCCTGTGCACTTCCAGTCCTGGCAGGGATGGTTTCCATCAAGGTGGGGCATACTGCATGGTGGTTTTTTGTGCTTATGACTGTGTGTAGCATACATGCCTGGCACAGATAACCAGAGGTGGGTGCTGCCTGGTTAGTGGCAGAAGCAGGTAGAGACTGGCTATGGGAGGGTGGGTGCCTCAGCCCATCCAAGCATACATACTGCACACATTGGCAGAGCCCAGCACTACCCTCCTTCCAGGCCTCTATTTCTCCTCTCTGGCCTGGTACTCATGGTGGGGGAAGAGGGTAGAAGCCTGTTACAGACGGTGGGGATGTGAAGAGGTCTGAAGAGGTCTGGAGTTCTGACCACCTGCGCCCACAGGAGCGAGGAGGCCAGAAGAGTTGAGTTGCCCTTCCTCCCCTGGTTCCCAGATCTGGAGCAGGTCTTAGTCTGAGTGAGTAGGTCCATACCACCTCCTCCCTGCACACACCCAGCAGAGGAGCAGTGTTCTGTCCCCTTCTCTTGACTCCAGAGTGGGAGTACATTCATGGGTTCAGGCAGAAGTGACATCTTGCCTGCCCAGCATTAAAAGCCAGAAAGTACCAGGCAGGTGGGCGTGAAATATGAATGAGTTACAACAGGCAACCCCTTCTCCCCTCTTCCCTGGCATGCGGCCCCCAGGCAGCCTCTCCTCTCACTAGAGAGGCCCACTCACTGGAGCCCTGCCTAGATGACTCAGATGGATGCCAAGACAAGGCCCTCCCTGTATGCAGAAGGCTCCAAGTGGATCACTGCTTAGGATGTCTGCAGAAAAATCCTGCAGCCAGACTGGCAGGGTACAGTGAGAACCCCAAATCCAGCCACTTGTCCCCTCTTCTCTAGAGAGCTGATAGCTTACAGGCCTGGTTCAGTGGGCTGTGCTGCTTGAAGGCATTGATAGGGCCTCCTCCTATAGCCCCTCCTGGGTGGGGCTTAGCCAGAGTCCCTACTAATCATACTGACCCAACCTCCAGCCTCCTTAAAACCATCACGGACCTCGTATCCTAGCCACGCCTAGTTCCCTAGGTTGCCCTATAGTTGCCGTGGGTGTCATCACGCAGGGTTGGCAATGGAACAGGTAACTAGGAAATATATCATGGAGAAGGGGCCTCACCTGTGCCTTGGCTTGTCCAGTTGGCCACCCTGAGCTCGCTGGATCTTGTCTGGGCCTCATGGGATCTGCATGGCTCTAGGTACTTTGAAATAGCTTGAACTTCTCCCAGGGTAGGCCACTACTTCTGGTAAGTTACCTGCCTTATCCTACAGAGAAGAGGGACCCTCATGCTGCCACCCAGATACCCACACAATAGCTCAGTTTCTCTGTGGGTGCAGCTCTTTGGCAGGAAGGCCTCTTGGTGAAGCAGCCAACCTCATTTATAAAATGAGCAAAGTTTTTTACACTCCCACTGAGCCACTGGGTGTTGCCAGCAGGAGGGCGACCATCAAGATCCCACAGCTAACCGAGGAACACTGCACTTTCTCAGTGTTTTTTTTTAAATAGTTTGATATTTTGAAATAAGAATGAGAGATTCCATTTTGCTCACGACAGGGCCCTCTCCCTTCATCCAGGAGATGCTCCGTGAATCCCATGAAGTAGGAGAGGGATCAACAAAGCAGAGCTGAGAGGGTAAAGCTCCCTGAGGCTGGGTGAAGCCTCATACGTACGGACTCAGCCACAACTGTGCTTCACAGGGTAGCCTTAGCTAGCTGGCCAGTGAGCTTCGATAGCTCGGATGTCTCCACCTCCCAGCTTTTTCCATGGGTTCTGGGGATTGAACTCATCCCCCACTCCCACCCCCATCCCCAGTATAGTGTTCTTTAATAGATAGCATTCCATCAAGTCTTCGTGGGCCTAGAAGTGTGTATCTTCTGTCAGCCTGTCTAACAAATGTAAGTGCTGAGACCTGGGGACTAAGTGTCCCATTTCGTCCTCACCCCACAACCCGAGCCATGTAGGACGACAGCTAGCCAAGTGAGGTCCTTCCTGTCAGTTTAGCCCTGGGACCTCTTGTTCTGCTGCCCACTCACCAGACCAGAAGTACTGGGATTGGGGCAGGGTGAAGGTAAACAGTCTTGAGTGCTAGAGCAGGAATGAGTGCATGTACCCCCATACCCCCATACTCCCCAATTCACCCTGCAGAGAGAGGCCAGCCAGTGCCCGTCAGGCCAGGACGACTGCCGTGGACAGGATTTGTTAGTTCCTTTCCTCGTTGCTGCAACAAAATACTTGACAAACTATCTGTGGCCTCCAACAAGGCCACACCTCGTACTAGTGCCACTGCCTTTGGGATTATGGGAACTAAGTACGTTCAGACTACCACACACTGACAGAGAAATGGACTGGCGGGCCGGCTAGCTTCAGATCAGAGAATGATAAGATTAAAGCAACTTCAGGAAGGAGGTTGCTTTGGTTCCGTTGAATCCAGCATGGCAAGGAGGACAAGTGGCAGGAACACAGGCAGGCAGCTGGTCACATTGCAGCTGCAGAGAGATAGTGCTCCTTTCATTCAGTCTGCTGCAGCCCCCAGGATGCCTCTGCCTCCATTTAGAGCAAGTCTTCTCACCTCAGCCCAGTCTAGGTGAGCCTCACAGACACGGCTGGTGGCCTGTCTCTTTGGTGACTCTGCAACCCACCAAGCTGACTTTCTTAAGCATCATACCTGAGGCGGATAGAGGTGAGGCAGGTTGATGTGGAGGGGCTCTGCTGGTGTACAGGTCTGCAATGTCTGGTTACACAGTCCCTCAGCCTGGTAGCCACTCTCCACAGGCTGACTGACCCTCCCCTACATCCTACACACACACACACACACAAACCAAGAAAAAAAAACACCCATGCTTCACCTGGACATCCTTTTCTTCTGACAACTTCCACCAGCCAGGATCTGACCTGGTCCGAAGAGAACATAGGATAGACAGCACACTGGGTGCTAAGGCAGCATTGTCCTCTACCCAGCCTACCACCTCTAGACCTCCCTGGTAAGCAGCTTGGTTATGATTCCAGCTGAGGGGAGGACTCAGCACAGAGGTGCTTGGCACAGGAGAAGGCAGACCTTATGTGCTGTGGTCTGTACCAGCCAAGGTCTTGTTGGGCCCCACTGGTTCTGCAGACCAAGGGCAGACTGGAGAAGTCACCTCAGGTCTGCCTTGGTCTTCCTGCCCTCTACACCGTGGTCAAGGGCAATGGGATGGACACTCATCAAATAAACAGGCCAAGGGCTACAGTAAAGAGGGATGGAGCCCCAGATAACTTTGGGTCACACATTACCCTGGCTCCAGGAAACAGGGTTAGTCTCACCCTGGAACCTGTCACAAGTTCACGGCAAAACTTCCAAGATCACAGCTTCTGCAAGTAAAGGAGGAGACCCTGTGCTAATATTAAAGGACAGAGAGTTGGAGATGGCTCGGTGCGTAAAATCTTACCACGTAAGCATGAGGTTCCTGAGTCTTAGTCCCCACAAAAGCCAGACGTGTAGCGTGAACATCTGTGATCCTGGTGTTCTGTCTTAGACTTCCTGTCGCTGTGAAGAGACACATGACCGTGGCAGGAAGCATGGTGGCATGCTGGAGGAGTAGCCGAGAGTCCTCCATCCTGCAGGCAGCAGAAAGTCAACTGAGACAACTGGGTGGTATCCTGAGCATAGGAAACCTCAAAGCCTACCCCACAATGACACACTTCCTCCAACAAGACCACACCCACTCCAGCAAAGCCACACCTCCTAATAGTGCCTCTTTTGGGATTATGGAGGCCCCTTACATTCAAACTGCCCACATCACATACTCTGGCAGAGAAATAGAGACGGCAGAGCAGCTAGCTTGACGTACATATCAGAGAATGATAAGAAAGACAAAATTAATGGCAAGAACCTATACCTGAGGTTGTCCTCTGACCCCCACGTATGTGCTGTGGCATGCATACATGGGCACACTCCTGTATACACACAAGAGAGAGAAGCATAGAAAACTAGTTATCTCTAAAGGCGTTGCACTGACCCCAGCCTCGGCATACTGCCTGCCTAGGTAGGACCTTTGACGGACTATCCCGCCCCCCAAGCTGCAGGGTAGCCACGCAGTGCCTACTGCACACATCTGTGTGTGAAGACAGTGTGCGCCCAGTTCAGATGAGCATCCTTGGCCGTCTGGAGCCTGTGTCCTCAGGAGAGGGGCCCAGTTGCTGAGGCTGCCGAGTGGATTGACCGGAGCAAGCAGTGGGTACTCTGTCGGTGCATGTCTTGGGGGATGCTGTGTCTCCTGGAGACCAGAGATGGGTTTGCTGATGCAATGATCTAAGGCCCAGGGCAGGGCAGGAGCCCACTTAGCCAGAGCAGCAATGGCCAGAAGGGCCGTACTTAAATTTGCTGGACTGAGAAAAGGGTCTATCTAGCCTTGCTGTCCATTCACATCCTGGCTATAACCCAGGAAAGTCACAGACTCTCGGGACTCTGAGTTAAAGAAGAAGGTATAGGCACTGACATGTATCCAGGCCTTAAAAAGAAGAGGAGAGCACAGTGCACAGGCTGGGTGAGCACCTGTGGTATGCAAGGCAGATGGCAGAGACCTAGTGCCAAGTGTGACTGGGACAGATGGGTAGCCCTGGAGATGGAGGTTGAGTATCAGTGTTGGTGGCCCTGGGCACAGGGCCCAAAGCATGCCAGAGCCGTGGACCCCTGAATCCTCCCAACACCCAGCTGCAGGCTTAGCCATAGAAATCTGGAAGAAGGCCCAAGACAAGCAGCCTGCCTCTTGGCAGTGAGGCCAAGGTTGAGCAGGAAGGGTGGCTGTGGACCTGGCTGAGAGAGACGAGTGGACTAAGAATGAGGTTGCAAGGCTGTCTCGGGGATGGGGATGGGGCAGATCCCTGCCCATGTCCAGCTTGATTCAGGCCAAGTTTTCTGTAAGTACGGAGCCTCCCTGGCCTGCCTATTATCAGCCTAGAAAGCGAAGTTCTTGCCCACAGGATCTGTTTTTCCCCTTTCCGTATATAAGTTTCCTGCAACCCTAGGAGGAACATCTGCAGTAGACCTTGCCTCTGAGTGAGCCCAGGGAACAGCCTAGGGATCCCAAGACTTTATCAAGAAGGACGAAGGCCTCATTGGCACAGACATTATCCCCTGCACCCCAGCATAGACCCAGCTTGCTGGCTGATCACAAGAGTAAAGCCTAGGAGGCCCCACTGGCAGCCCTTATACAGTACTGGGTGTGAATATGGCCCCTAAAAGCCACTACTTCACTCTAGAGGCCTGGGCCAGGGGAGGGGAGACTTGTGCTTCTGAGCTTAGAGCAGAGCTTCCAGCAGTGTCATTGCACAGTAGCCCTTGGACCACCAGGGCCCGTGTCTGGGAATGTCTGTGACTGCTCTGTCACTGCAGGAACTGCCCGGTGGAGATGCAGAGGCATAGTGCTGCTGAGCCTAAGGGTCAGAGAAACTCCAGGGCCTTTCCCCTCTAGGCCCGAGCTGTTAGGGTGGCAATGGCAGGCCTGCAGTTGCCCATGCTGCCAACAGATGCCAGTGTATCTGACAGCCCTGATCGTGGTCACCAAGAGGCACCAGGACATTGTTAGCTTTGCCCCCATCACTGTGTAAGAGGCAGCTGGGAGGACTGTGTCCCCATTTTACAGGCAGAAAATGTGGGCCCAGAAGTTGCCCTGCTCAGGATCTGAAAGCTGAAGGCTTGGAGTCATGCCCTGGGTTTAAAATAATAGCTAGGTTTTCATATATATATCACACACACATATATACAAATATATAAAATCAGGAGTTCCCCTCTCATGTTTGAAATGCCCCTGGACACCAAGACTGTTGGGCTGGGGATCTTTGTGTTCAGACACCTGCCTGCCTTGCTGAGCAGTGGCTGCTACATTCTGGGATGACTTAGGCCTCTTCCCTGGACTTGTGGTCCCTGCCTGGCAGCTAGACAGGAAGGGGCAGGACAGTGTCAGTGAGTGGGGTTCATAGCAGCCCTTTCCCCTATCCTCCCCACTCTATCTGCCTTTCCAGGGACATAAGGGCACTGGGAGGGTCAACACCGCCCCCTGACCCCCCCCCACCCCCGGTGTCCATGTCTCCCAAACATCTAGCCTCTTCTCTTCCTAGCAGAGAAGCCATTAGGACTCCTGTCCTCAGCTTGGACTCTACAGTGAGAAGGATGTGTGATGGGGGTTGGGGGGACCTGTCCAAGAATCCACACATGGCCAGAAGTGACTAGGGTGTATGCCTTGGCTCCTAGGACAATGCCAATTTCTGTTTAATGTCTCTCACCTCCCTGCAAAGCTGACGGACCTTAGCAAAACTGACCTGTGATGGATTTGTTTGTTGCTTGGAGTTGAGTTAGCACTGCTGCCTGGGCTGTGCTGTGGACAACTGTCAGCGAGTTGTCCAGGCGCTCATTCCAAGCGGATATATTTACCTGGCCTTCTGGGTCACTAACTTAATTATGTGATTATTGCTGCAACCCTGATATCCCGGGCCCTGTAGCCCAGCATCCAGCTTACCCTCACATTGTGTAAGGTCCTCAGTGTGTCGGCCCTGAGGAAATACACCAGGTTCCGAGACCCAAACGGGGTAAAAGTGTATGTCCCTCCCTTTAAAAGGATACAGACCCAGGCTGGCACAGTAAGAGTACAGCTGTGGGAACACCAGAGACCCAGGCTCTTCCTCTACCTGTCCAGAGTGGAGCTTCTGCTTAAGGTCCAGGGTGCCTGCAGACACTTGGAGTCACAGCTGCACTCCATCCAGCAGGAAGAAAAGAAGACAAGGAAGAGTGTCTCTGGGGACATCCTGATGGCCAGGCTTAGTCACATAACCATACTGAGTCACAAATACCTCCCGAGCTGCTTCGTCCGCAGTTGCTGTCATCTTGAGCATCCACACAAGTGAAGCTCCCCAGATCTGCGTTGCCTTTTTTGCTATCTATAAGAATTCAGCTTAGGCTGGGGCTGTTGAAGAGTCCGTGTGACTTATGTTGGACTGGCCACTCACATCCCTGGGTATTCCTTTCCCATTCCTCCAGCCGGCTGCATCAGCAGATTGCATAGGTCACCAAAGAGGCCCATCTAGGGCTCAGCTGCCCTCATCCTCGCCCAAGATAGGATTCCATTCTGTGTTCCCCACGAGCTGGTAGCTGTGGGCACTACCTGCTCTGGGGGTCCCAAGGGCCAAGTGGGTTCAAGAGAGGGATCAGTAGAACCGCCTTCCTAGGAAGACTGTGAGCAGGGTCTGTCTGCACCTGACCCCTGACGTCATGAGCCCTGGGCCTGAACCAAGGTATTTTTGGAAGCAGACTCGGTGACTCAACAGAAATCACCCCTGCTTTTCTTTAGGTATTAGCAGAGGGGTCGCCTTAGACCAGCATTTTCTGTGCTGCATTTGGAGAGAAAAACAAAAATACCCCTCCCCAGCTGCTAACAGCAGCTCAGACGATGGGCTGGCGGGGTGTCCCACAGGTACCAAGTAGGGCTAGTTGGCCCTGCATACAGGGTCAGGGGCAAGGCGATGAGGGGCAAGCCCCTGGGAACCTGTTTGCTTGCTAGGCACCCTCTTGTGCCTCCATGAATCGTTGTCTCCTCTGGGCCATCCACTTGATCCTTTACCCCTCAGCCTGCAGCTGTGCCCTCTGGGAGGGGAGGCGACACAGTCTTACAGTCTCAAAAAGCCTTGCCCATAGCCATTCTGCTCCTGGTGAAAGCAGCCACCCCACATGGCCTCAGCCCCACAGTAGAACTTGAAGCCAAAATCACACTTCATTTTTCTAAAGTCCTAACAGGAACCCAGGAACAGGGGCACACAAAGCCACTGTGGGGTAGGAAGCAGCTGGCACCTGGGGAGCCAGTGGCAGGATGCTAGCCAAGGTACTTTGTGTCAGGGACTCCCAGCTTCGGCAACCTCCACAGTGTTCTCTTCTTTATCAGGGACCTAGGGCAAGGTCTGCTTGTCTCTCACAAAGAGGCACTGTCCAGCTCTCTGACTGATGCCCCATGAGCCTGGGGTGGTAACAGTAGTCAGAACAGTTCGGGGAAGGAGACCCCATGCTTGAGTGTCCTGAGTATGTGGGACCTTCTGAACTTGAGTCAGGTGTCTTAAAGGTTGTTAATTATTAATCTATTTATGTGTGTATGTGTGTGTGCCTCTGTGAGCTATGCATATGTGTGTGTGCCTCTGTGAGCTATGCATATGTGTGTGCGTGTGCCTCTGTGAGCTATGCATATGTGTGTACGTGCCTCTGTGAGCTATGCATATGTGTGTGTGTGCCTCTGTGAGCTGTGCATATGTGTGTGTGTGCGTGCCTCTGTGAGCTGTGCATATGTGTGTGTGCCTCTGTGAGCTATGCATACATGTGTGTGTGCCTCTGTGAGCTGTGCATGCATGTGTGTGTGCCTCTGTGAGCTGTGCATGCATGTGTGTTTGCCTCTGTGAGCTATGCATATATTGTGTGCCCCTGTGAGCTGTGCATGCATGTGTGTGTGCCTCTGTGAGCTTTGCATACATGTGTGTGTGCCTCTGTGAGCTATGTACACCACATGCAGGCAGGAGCCTCTAGAGGCCAGAAGAGGAAGTCAGATCCCCTGGAACTGAAGTTGCGGGTGGTTCTGAGCTGCCCTGTGGGTGCTGCGAACCAAACCCAGGTTCTCTGCAAGACTGGACACTCAACTGCTGAGAGAGAGATGGAGAGAGAGAGATTGTTTTCTCATGTTCATATGTGTATGGGTACACATGTATACTGCATGTAGAAGCTAGAAGTCACGCTCAGGAATGATTCTTAAGGTGTTGTCCACCTTGGGTTTTTTTAGACAGGGGAACTCACCAAGCAGACTAGACTGGCTGTCCCCATCACACCTCAGAGGTTCACCTGTTTCTGTATCCCAGGCTCTGGGCCCCAGCCTTTTTAACATAACATACATGCTGGGAAATGTGTGCAGGCACGCCACAGTGCACCGTGGATGTCAGTGGACCGTTTGCGAGAGTCGGTTCTCTCCTTCCACCATGTGGGTTCTGGGGATCAAGCCCAGGAGGTCAGGTTTGGCAGCAGTGTGTGTACTCACTGAGCCCTCATGGCAGCCCGCATGCCAGGCTTTCTATGATTTCTAGCGATCACACTCAAGGCCTCTGCTTGCATGCCAAGCAGTTTTCTGACTGACCCTAGCTGTGTTCTCACAAAGGACAAAGGAAGGCAGACCTTATAATGCCGTTTCTCTCTGAGGCCTTTTGTGCAGCAGGGATCCTGCAGTTGTGACATTGACTCAGCTATTTATTTACAGGTTGAGGGTCTTCTATCCAAATGCCTGGGATATTAAATTTTGTGGGAGATCTTTTTCTGATTTTATTAATAAATAAATAATAACATTAATAAAGTATGTTGGCCATGGGTCCTAAGGGCAAACATTACCCTCTGTGTACATGTAATACAGAGGTAATTGAATGCTGTATTTTTAACATTGACTCAGATGTGTGGTGTCATGTTTCAGATTTTGAAGCATGCCGGGTCTTCAGATTTGGGATGTTCAGTCTCTGATGCATGACAAACAACTCAGAAATATAAAGAAACCGGGAACAGGGAGGGGCTGAAGACATCTAGGAGCTAGAGGATGGAGAGGAGCAATGTGAAACACTGTCTTCTGAACGTGGCCTGGCCCCTGCACCATGAACTCAGCTCAAGCCTGTGCTCCCCAACATCCCGGCCTGGGTGGGAGGGCCATGAGGCCCCACCCTGCTCTGATGAACCTGTTTTGGAAGGGGGTCATATTCCTCACAGTGTAGCCCTGGTTGGTGGGCCACACCCGTGCTCATGCAGGCTACCCCGCCTGATTAAACTAATTGTGCTTGTGCCTAGTAGGCCACAGAAAAATGCGTGGAAACAGTGGGAGGAAGTGGGAAGAAGAAATTCAGGGATTAGAGAGGAGGCAAAATGTGTTATATACATGATGAAATTGTCAAAAGATAATTGTTTTTTAAAGAAGCCAGTGAGGTGCCATTCTAGCACTGCAGAGAATTTGGGGCTTAAGGCCAACCAGGACTGTGTAGTAGACCCCCATCTATCTGGGCATGGTTGCTTGTCTGTGATCTAAGCATTTAGGAGGCTAGGATGGGAGGACCACCATGAATCTGAAGCCACCCAGAAGCTACAGTGTGAGACCCTGTTTCAAAAAAATAAAATAAATCGGAAGGGAGAAAGGAAAAAGAATTGTGTAATTATCAGGCTTATCAGTTTGTACTAACCTGTAAAGTTACCTAAGTTTGAAAATTTTTGTAATAAAATATTAGGGAAAAATCCCTTACCTCACTAAGACCCCCTTGACTAGGCTTTGTGGAGCTGTTCAAGGCCATCCTTAGCTCCTTAGGGAGTTGAGTTCAGTCTGGGCGTATCTATAAATGAGAGAAGCCTGATTATACTAACTAGAGGAGTTACAGGATAGGAGGGAGGAGCTTATGACTACTGGACTGGTTAGGTTAGTAGTTCTGGGATTTATATGTAAATAAGGCATGAAGGCCAGTGCCTGCCATCTCCACATTGAAATCTGAGTCAAGATTTCAGTATTCATTCAGAAATGTAAGAATAGTTGGTTTTCCCAAAGCTGTTACCCAATTTACTCCCCCTTTCTCCCGTTTCTCGCAGCCTCGTCTACCTTTTGTAAGTAGATTTAGGACACGTTGGGGCTGTTGTTCCTCGTGGTTGTCAGCAGAGGACTTTGCTCTGGCAAGGTCGGCCCCCTGCCTCTGAGACCAGTCCCCAATCATTTATAAGTATTGTGAGAGTCACCTGAACTAATTTGGGATCGGATCCTGGTTTGCTCTGTCCTCTCAGGGCTAACAGGGAAAGTGTCATGTAACTGAGTCTGGCTTTGAATGATCCCCTTTGGATTACTTTTCTTTTAAGATTAAGGCAAAGAGAACCTTGTTTGTTTTGTGTGAGTGTGAAACTTGCTTGTGTATATATGCTTGTGCGCGTGTGCAAGCCTCAAGTAGGCATCAGGTATCCTCATTGATCTCCTGTTTTCCTTTTAAATAAAGATTGTGTTTATGTGCGGGTGTCCACTGATGCCAGAGTTACAGATAGTTGTGAGTCAGGACATGGGTGTTGGGAACTGACCAGGTCCTCTGCAAGCACAGCAAGAACTTTTTAACCACTGAGCCATCTCTGTTGCCCCTGTTTCCTTTTCTTTTTCTGAAGTGTCTGAGACCCATAAGAGCTTGTATCCTGTCTATGAGAAATAATTCACAATAATGAGACTTGTACCCTTGCTGCCCTTAGGGCATCCCATAAGGATGGTGTCTTAGGACCACTGTAAACACCTGGGCCTCCAGCCCAGAACACAGCAGCTCTAGCCTCTGCCTTGAATTTCCAAGTATACCATATCACTACAGGGAAATCACTTACAGTGATTCCAACATAAGCACCCATCGCTAAGACAGTTGCTGCGGTTTCTCTTAAGACTTATTTTGATATTTATGTGTATCCATGTGTCTCGCTGTATATGTGTGCCTGTGTGGGGGTAACTGAGAACTCCAGGAAAGGCTCTCCGAACTCTTAGAGTTGGGGTTACTGGCAGTTGTGAGCCACCTAACAGTCCTGAGAACTGAACTTGGGTCCTCTAGAAGAACAGCAAATGCTTTTAACTGCCGAGCCATCATCTCTCTGACCGCAGGATTTTATTTCTGAAAACAGTCTTTGGGAAAACTCTGCCTCTGAGGCCAATCGTACAGTAAGCCAGTGACCATGCAGATTGGAGGTGTCAACCTTTACAGGACCCTAGAGGGGATGGTGGGACTTTTCAGGGTGCCTGGCTTGCATCTGAAGTCAGAGTAGCATGAGCCATGGGATGGGCCATGGCAGATTCTTGGGGTGGGGTGGAGGTGGCACAGGGCTCATTCAGGAAGAAGGCACTCCTGTCGACATGCCATGGCCTGACCCTGGAGCTACCATCTGTTCAGTACTGATGGGCATCTGACACCAAGAACACACAAGGCCTGCAAGGGGCAGAGGCCACCACACGAGAGCAACAAGGTATACAGGTCCCAGGCACAGGTTGTGTGGGCCTCATTCAGTTCCAGCCTTCGAGGGGTGCAGCCACCGTCTGACCCACTGAGAGAAACAGCCATCCCCTCCCCCCTATGGCTTGTGCAGCCCAAGCATCCAGGATGCTCTCCATCCTGGGAGCCTTCCAGGACATGACCTGGCACAGGACAGTGGAGGACCAGGAGCTACTGCGGGGGCTTCCTCTGCACTCTACAGATAGTAAAGGGCCAGCCCTCTTTTGTCAGAATTATCACTCCTGTAACCTTGGTGTACGTTGGCACCCGCTGGAGACTGGGGCAAGAGGGATCTGAAGCCAGGCACTACAGGGCATCATTCTGCAGTCCCGCTTAGAAGACACACTCTTGGCAAGTTCATTCCCCCATACCTAGGGTTTTCTACTCAGAAATAAATGGTAGGGCTGAGAGCTTGTTCTGCGACTAGAATCGGCGGGTGTCACTTGCCCAAGGGTCCATGCTGAAGAGCCACAGTGGCTGCAACAGGCACAGCTCTATCCCCTCTTCCTCCCAGGGTACTGATCTCTTCCCCCCGTTCTCATTGTAGGAAGTTCTATTACATCACCCTGCTGCGAGACCCAGTATCCCGCTACCTGAGTGAGTGGCGACATGTACAGCGCGGAGCCACGTGGAAGACCTCACTGCACATGTGTGACGGACGCACACCAACCCCAGAGGAGCTGCCGTCCTGCTACGAGGGCACAGACTGGTCAGGCTGCACGCTGCAGGAGTTCATGGATTGCCCCTACAACCTGGCCAACAACCGGCAGGTGCGCATGCTGGCCGACCTCAGCCTGGTGGGCTGCTACAACCTGTCCTTCATCCCCGAGAGCAAGCGAGCCCAGCTGCTGCTGGAGAGTGCCAAGAAGAACCTGCGTGGCATGGCCTTCTTCGGCCTCACAGAGTTCCAGCGCAAGACGCAGTACCTTTTTGAGCGGACGTTCAACCTCAAGTTCATCCGGCCCTTCATGCAGTACAACAGCACGCGGGCGGGTGGTGTGGAGGTGGATGAGGACACTATCCGGCACATCGAGGAGCTCAACGACCTGGACATGCAGCTGTATGACTATGCCAAGGACCTCTTCCAGCAGCGCTACCAGTACAAAAGACAGCTGGAGCGCAGGGAGCAGCGCCTGCGCAATCGCGAGGAGCGCCTCCTGCATCGCTCCAAGGAGGCGCTGCCGCGGGAGGACACAGAAGAGCCAGGCCGCGTGCCCACTGAGGACTACATGAGCCATATCATCGAGAAGTGGTAGTGGAGGCAGGGGCAGAGAGTGATGGGCAAGATTTAACGGGGAAAGAAATGGGGCCGACAGTTCTTGCCGTTTGGTGGAGAGGGAAGCGTGCTAGTAGGTATACCCTAGACCTTGACGGGCAGGGTAGGACCTCTGAGGCAGGTGGCCTCCCTGCTCTCCTGGCCCCCGTGTCACACTTAAAACTGATTTTGAGGAAAGACTGTCGAGGGGACATGTCTATTCAGCCGAGAGTCCCACACCTACTTTGCACGCACTGGCCCCACTGACCCAGCCCCTCTAGGAACATGTGACTGGTTCCTAATAGTTCATCTGAAGCTCCTTGGCCTCTGGGGACCCTAATAACCCAGAATGGTGGGGAGCCTCTTCCTTGAGAACCCAAGCGTACCTCTGAGGCGTCAGTCCTCAGACCTGGAATCTCCCCTTCTTTCCCATCAAGGCTGCTCTCATGGTCGAGGTCGGCCCCAGCTGTTGCAGAGAAGACTCAAGTCTGGCCCCTGGCCCCCGCACTGTCTGGGCCGTGATCAAAAGTCACAGTCCATGCTGGCTTTGAGGGAGCCAGGCTCAGGCAGAAAAGGGACATCAAGAGTCCCCCCCACACACAACTCCCTATGTTTTCTGATCCACTGCCCCCAGCCCTATCACTGGGACACTTATACAACCGCTCCTGTGTCACTGTTCCCACTGTGCCAGCAATTCTTCAGTCCCATGCATTAAAGCATCCATTGGCTGGGTGGGATACAGGGCCACGCCAGCCTGAGTTGATACTGGATGGCCAGAATGGGGACTTTCCCTTTCTCCACTAAGGGTGAAGGAACAGCTCTGAATGGTCCTTCCTGGGGCCTGTATGCATAACCCTCCCCACCTGGCTCTCCCTGCATCTTTCCAGCAGCCCCGCGGGCCAGCCAGTGGCCCTACTAGAAGCCATGTTGCATATCTGTTTTTCAGAACTTGCCTAGTGCCGTGTCCCTTGTGTGCTCTAGGAGACCCACCATTAAGTGGAGGGGCCATGGCTTTTATAGTCCGTATGCATGCAGATGGGGGTTGCGAGCTGACCCTGAGGCAGGCCAGGGGGCCTACTCCCTGTGTCTGCCTCACTCAGCACTCAGGCTAAGAAGGGGTGGTTCAGCACAGATGAAAGAGTATGGGCCATATGTAATCTAGCAATATTTCAGATGTCGGTAGGTATAGCTGCCGCCCAGAGCGATGGCTTAATCTTCACACGCGTGTGGAATAGGGTCTACACTTAAACACCAGGCTTGGAGTCCATAGGCAGGATAAGTTCTGTTGGGCACTGTCCAGCCTAGTCCAGGGCCTGCTCATGGTGAATGGTCACACCGAAGAGGTAGGTAGCAAGATGAGTTTGGAGGTCAAGGTCACTAGAGCAAATACACTTCTGAGAGGAACGTGGGGCATATTTGGGGAACCCTGAGGTCTTTCACAGGTCATATTGGTTACTGTCAGGAAGTACCCCAGCTACGCATGGCCCCTCTTCACAACTTCCTGTGTACATGGATCAAATATAGGATCTGTTCTATACGTATTGGAATATGTTTTAACTTAATGCCCTGCCATCCCGACTCACACGGAAGCACGGGTCAATTCTCTCTGCTGCATTTGAAAACTAGTCCCTCCCATCTCAGGCCAGCGCCAGGCTGAGGAAGCCTCAGTCCCTCGACTGTCCAACCTGCCTAAGGCTCAGGCCACCAGCTTTGGGGCTCAGCTTCCTGGTACTCATAGCATCTCAGAACAGGGTGCTTCCCTGTCCCTCCAGCTCCAAGGACTCTGCCTATCCAGGGGCGTCCCCTGGGGCTGAGAGGCTGTGCACATGCAACAAGCTGAGGCGCCCAGCAGCCCAACCACCGCCCCTCCTGGAGTGGGAAGCGGGGACCACGGAACTGTCCAGGTGTCATGTCTGAACTGGAACTGTTTCACTTGAACCCGGGAGCTTTAAAGCTTTATTTATTTATAGCTTCTTATTAAAAAATCAAAAGCGTTGGGAAGGAGTCTCTCGGTTATCCATACAGAGCAATGGATTGATGATGGAAAAGCAACTGGTTGTCTTCTAATTGTCTGTGTCTAGGTGGAGAATGAACACTAGCTGATGAAATAAACCCTGAAAAGGTCACCGTGTGCTGTGCTCCGTGCTGACACACACACACCCCGGCGAGGCAGCTGCCTGCGTCATAGGAGTTTAGCATGCTGCCGCATGGGCACAGGTAACCCGGCACAAAGTGAGGTGCTGGGTGAGTAGGCACACACACTCAAACCACAAAGGGTAGAAACAGTCACCATTTGTTGCAGCGTGTGGACAGGTGACGCCAGGTGAAAGGGGGGCTGTCACCAAACAGCGGTGTCAATGCCATCTGCCACAGCTTCCTCTGCTCAGCTTTAAGTTGGAAATTTTTCAAATGGCAAAGGAAAAGATGGCTCTAAGGATGTGGCTCGTTGGCGGAGTGTTTGGCATGCACGAAGCCTAGGTTTGATTCCCAGCGCTCAGGAGGTGGAGGCAGGAGAATCAGTTCAAGGTCATCCTTAGTGACAATAAGTCCTAATAAGTCCTGTCTCAGTGAAACTAAGCTTCCTCTTCATTATAAGAAACTATAAATGAATGGAAAAGATTTCGGGGGCTGGAGAGAGAACGCGGTGGTAGAGAGTACTGGCTGTTCTTTCAAAGGACCCGGGTTCAATTCCCAGCACCCACATGGAAACTCACAACTGTCTGTAATTCTGGTTCCAGGGGATCTGACACCCTCACACATACATACAGGCAAACCATCAATGTACATTTAAAAAAAAATGTTAAAGATTTCATGTTGAAAGAGCAAGAACTGTCCTTAGAGACCATCAGCTCCACGTGAGTTTCTTACCTGTTGCCAGTAACTTACAAAGGACAAAGGTTTGCCAGGCATGGTGACACGTGTCAGTAATCCCAGCAGAAGGAAAAAGGGATCACTTTCACTTCTGGCTCGCAGATTTGATCCACAGTAGAGGGGCTGCTTGTGGTGGCCTTATTGGCAGAGCCTTTTCTGCCTGAGACAGGTGAGCCAAGCGTGAGGCAGTCCCATAGTCTACCTGGTATCCCAGCCCTCAGGAGATACAGGCAGGAAGGTCACTGGTTCTAAGCCAGCCTGAGCTGCATGCATGGTGAAACCCTGGCTGAAAACAACATGAAAGTCTGGGAAGGTAGTTCAGTTGCTAAAGCACTGGCCTTGCAATTGGAAGGACTTGAGTTTAATGTGCAGAGCCTACATTCAGACCAACAAAAGCCAGACGTGGTAGCGTACTTAACACCCCAGTGCTAAGGAGACAGATACAGCCAGCCAGCCAGCCTAGCCTGCATGCTGAGTTCCAGTCCACTGAGAGACCCTGACTTAAAACAACAAGGTGGATGGCACCCGAGGAATGGCAGCTGGGAGTATCTTCTGGGCTCCCCAACCGCACGGGCGCATGCACACAGACCACACACATGCACACGCTCGCGCACAGGTGCAGACGAAATGAAAGAAGCACATGTATGTGTGTCCTCTAATAAAGCCATAGGACTTCATGGGATCACTCTCGTGATCTCTAATCCTAATCGCGTCCCAAGTGGGCCCACCTCTGAACACCAAAGTCAGAGGGAGTTCCCACCCTTTTTCTCCTTCCCACTGTGGATTAATGCATACATGGAGTCTTAGGGGACACCCCAATTATATCGAAGTCACGGCAAACCCAAAGAGTTCAGTGAGGTGATATTTTATCACACTGTTGGCTCAGTGCTCCCTCTTCCATATTCTACACACTTCCTGAACTATCTGAAAGTAGGTTGTGGTCATCAAACCCTTCTACCCCAAACTCTTGCCCGTATGTCTACTGAAGTCATTCTGCTGTAATGGTCGACCCAGCTGCCATGTCCCCCAAGCATAACCCATATACAGGGTTGTTATCTACTATGTCCTTGTCCCATAAATGTCTTCAGACCCAAACATTACTTCTGCACCTCTCGTGTATGGGTTAACTAGAGTCCACACACTCCCTGGTTCTCATCATACTATTGATATTGTGTGTGTGAGTGAGAGTACAGGAATACCACCGTGCACATGTGAAGATCAGAAAAACCGCGGGTGTTAGTCCCCACTTTTCAACTTGTTTGACACAGGTACTTTCTGTTGGTTTTCTCTCTGCCTAAACCAGCAAGCTTTGGGGGTTCTCCTGTCTCAGTTTCCTATGTCCTCACACTCACATGGCAAACACTTAGGCACTGAGCCATCTCCCCGCCCCACCACAGATGCTTTTGGTAATATGAATCACTAACCCCTTCAAAGTTGCACAACCCATCCCCCACCCCCAACCAGTTATTTAACCTTCTTGAGCCTAATAGCATCAGTTCTGGCCTGGGACCTGGGGAAACTGAGGCCTCTCCACTGGTTTCCCATAAGGGAAGGCAAAGAGTCACAAGGAACCGCAGCCATCCTGCAAAACCCCCAGGAACTGGTAACCTGGCAGGAGGAACCCTTGTCACTGACAGGGGCCTGTCATCAAGCTTGCTTGTTTATTGTTTGTTTGTTTGTTTTTGAGACAGGGTTTCTCTGTGTAACAGTACTAGCTGTCCTGAACTCGCTTTGTAGACCAGACTAGCCTTGAACTCAGAGTTCTGCCCCTGCCTCCGACTTGCTTGGATTAGATGCTTGGATTAAAGGCGACACTCTTGGATTAAAGGCATGCCGCGCCCAGCCTCAGGATTATTTGTGATGTGAGGACTCCAGCAGCACTTCAGCACAAGATCTCTGTCCTTGACCTCTGAGTCCCGACAGGGAAGGAGCAACAAAAATCTTAAGAGAGCTGGGCTAGGGAGATAGCATAGGTGCCTGCCACCCGAGTGTGAGGACCTGAGTTCTGTTCCCAGAACCCACATAGAATCCAATCCTGGGAAAAAGGAGACAAGAAAGCTTCTTGGGCTCACTGCGCAGCTAACCTTGCCCAGTCAAAACCTCCCAGTTAAATTGAGAGATTAAAATAGACGTCCGGACAGCTTGAGTTCAAACCCCAAAACTCTTCGTGGTAGAAGGAAAGAAAGGGCTCGCAAAAGCTGTCCACACGCACACAGCACACATACACACGGTCGGATGATGGACACTCTTGCACACAGACATAAATTAAAAAAAAAAAAAACAGTTGTGACAAAAATAATGTGGAGAGCTATCAAGTAATACATCCGTGGTGGTTTGAATGAGACGCCCCTCAAAGGCTTAGGCATTTAAACACTTGGTTCCCCAGTGGGTGTCGCTGTTTGCCGAGGCTTTGGAGGCGTGGCTTAGCTGGAGGAAGTATGTCACTGGGGGCGGGCTTTGAGAGTAGAGAGCCTTGCCTCCTTCCAGTTCACTCTCTCTGCTTCCTGCTTACTGTAGTGGAGGATGTGAACTCTGTTTCTCACTCCGACTGCAATGCCTGCCTGCAGCCATGCCCCGCTGCCAGGAATGATCCCTCGGGAATCATTAGCCCAAATAAACTTCCGTCTATAGGTGCTTCTGCCGTGGTTGTCACAAGAGGAAAGTGACCAATCAATATCAAAAAGTGACCAATCTAATATTAGGTATCTAATATCTAGTAATCAATATCGATACACACACCAAACCAAACAGTAGGGTTTGCTGTTGCTGTTCTTTGTAAGACAGGATCTCACTATCACTCTCTGGTTGTCTTGGAACTCACTATGCAGATCCTGCTGGCCTCGAATTCACAGAGATCCACCTGCCTCTACCTCCCAAGTGCTGGGATTAAAAGCGTGTGCCACTGTGCCTGAAGGAGACCCCATACAGCAGGGACTCCCTCTTAGACCCTGGATTAGACACAAACCACACCCAACCGCCTGTTTTCACAGAGAGATCCTTTATTAAGCAGGGAAGAAAAGTTAAAGTGGCTGCTTTTCTGACTCAGATAAACAGCAGCAAATGACCTCAGTTGTCATTCTGAAGAGAAAAAGGGGAGGTCCAAGTCAGAATGGGCTAGGATGCGCTGGGATGTTTTGATTGGGCCTGCTAATTAGATGAACCAAAGGGGCCTCCCAATTGCTGGACCTTGGTAGTCAGCCTCAGGAGGAGAAAGTGGCCAAATAAGGGAAGGGGCTTTGGGGGCTAGCTTCAGGAATGCAATCTAATGGTTTTGAGCAAGGCAGAGGGAATTTGGGGAGAAGGGCAGGGCCTGCCAGAGCCGCAAGTTCTAGTGAGCTAATGCCCCTTCAATTCCCAGCTCAGAAAATAGTTTAAAAAAAATCTAAGAGAAATTGCAGTGGAATGCTCCCAAGGCTCCCAGAGCTTCGCCCCACCCAAATGTTTCACTGGGAGATTTCTTAAGTAAACAGTGGGCCTCTCAGCCTGGTTCCCCTTCAGAGAATCCAGAGTGAAAATGTCCTCCATTTTATTTTATTATTTTATTATTTTATTTATTTATTTATTTATTTATTTATTTATTTATTTATTTTGGGTGACTCCAGTCGTCTTTCTACAACTCCTCTCCTGGTCAAAGGTGAAGTCAGGCCTGAGCTCTGCCCCTGAAGACGGTGCTCACCCAACCCTTCCTGTTTCCTATAAAGTCGAAGATTATGAAGTCTACCTGAGTCAAACACTATCCACCCAAGCCCAGCTTGCTACCTAGCCCTGGAAGCCTGGTAGGAGCCCCACCATGACCCGGGCCTCCTGAGCTGCTGGGTAAGCCATCTTACCACAACGACTACGAGTTCCAATTAATACACTCCTCCGCCAACCCACAAACCAGTCCTGTCTGCTGCCCCGAGCCCTCGACTGGATCAGCTGGGCTGCTTCTGCTTGCCCTCCCTCGGCCTTAGCCCATCCTCATGCCCTGCTCTATTGGAGCCCCTCGGCACACTGACCTTTCTAAAAGTGAAACAGACTCCCTGGCCCAAGGTCTCTGGTCACCTTAACCACTGAAATGAGCCAACGAGCCCGTCCTCTGACCAGCCTTATGAGGAGGGGGACCACACACACACAAGTCCCACACACTAGGCCCCAGCGACCTGCAGGACTTCTGGGTGGACACTGGTAGGGTTTATTAGTGACAGGTGGGCCTCACATCCAGGGATCCTCCTGCTGGGAGAAGCCAGTTCTCACCCCAATGACTACATAGCCCTTCAGAAGTGGTCTGTCAGGTGGGGTCTTCCATTCCACTGTGCTGGCATTCGGGTCCCAGTCACTACCTTCACTTTGATGACCAACCTGCTCATCTGACCAGCACAAGGCTCATGGTGGTGTCAACATAATAATTAACGGAATCAGCACTGTGGATCACAAACATGGATGTAGCCTTTGGTCCTTGGAGCTTTTCAGACACCGTGACCTGGTGACAAGGCAAGACAAGGCCATCTTGTATTCTTGCTGAGTCCATTTCGTGTTTAGCTAGACTATGATCTCATTGATGGGAAATCCTTTAAGAAATTCTCCAACTCTGTTCTAGGATCCAAAGCCAAGATATGTCCCAACTAATTTAGCTTCTGTTAAACTTCTTGATTGTGCAAAGTTCTCTCAGCAGCTGCTGAGCAAGATATCAGGAGGTGGGTTTTACCTTAAAAAACCCCTTGGTTAACAATGAGGACACTAAGAGAGACCTACATAGATCTAATCTACATGGGAAGTAGAAAGTATAAAAAGACAAGATCTCCTGAGTAAATTGGGAGCATGGGGACCTTGGGGGAGGATTGAGTGATCATCTCTGGTAGACTCCCTGTACCCCCACAGTCCTTGTACCCTGCTACCCATAATAAACCACAGCACACCAGAGCAAGCCTTGCACGCAGCAAAGGTAATTGTAACCTAAAGGTTCTTCCTAGGCAACTGTGCACAGACCTCTGGAGGTCACCTTTTCTCCATGAAGCTCTATTCAAGGGAGTCTTCTGGGCTAGGGTTCTGGAGAAGTCCCACAAAAGACTATCATCTGTTATCATTCTGCTGACCTTCCCTGTCACCTGAGTACCCTGTCCCTTTAAGAGATAAGCTCTGCCCACCCCCAATGCCCCCTTTCTGATATCTCACCTTCTCTACATCTCTTCTCTCTCTCTCCTTCTTCTGAAGAGGCAACCATTGCCTCTCCCTTCCCTTCCCCCCTCCTTCTCTTTTCTCTCTCTCTCTCTCTCTCTCTCTCTCTCCTCCACAATCCCTTATCCTTATACACTTTCCAACAACCACTAAATAAACTCTATACCTGAGCTCTCTCTGCATGGCATATCTGTCTGTCTCTCACCCACAGCGGTCTCCCACCTGCCAGGGGACCTGCTAGGGTCACGCAACTGCAGCCATAAATCTTTCGCCATCTACATATGAAATCAACAAGAGTGTTTATTATCTTTAGAACGTACCAGCATGCTGGGAGCACACATCCAGCACAAAGGCAAAAGTGGTGAATGGTGACCCTCTTTCTGAGGACCCATGCTTTCGGTTATTTCCAGGGAATACAACTGGAAACAAGTTCAAGAAAGTGACCGCCACTCCAATTGAAGCGTCTCAACGAGATAGCTTTACTCGTGGTCAAGAGGGTGAAGGGCTCACAGAGGTGAAGAGCAGGCACACAGAACAGGAAGTCTGCTCAATTTCTATCCTAATGCGGGTGGTAACTGTATCTTCTCCACAGAGGCTGGGCTGCAACCTCACAGTCAGCTTAACAGATGCTGAAGACCTGAGGACGCAGCAGGGACTTTGTGAAAAACCAAGGTTTTTAACTGGTGGAAGGGATGGAAACATTTGCATGAAAGTTTTACAAGGCAAGAACATTAAAAAGATTTGGATTCCTGCCCTAAACACAAGTTTTACAGTGCTTGATAGGAAAGACAAATACTTAATGTTTCTTACAATACCACATTGGAACTTGAGGGACATCTCATTGTGCATTTGAACTTCATAACAAGTTTCCAGTTTCCCACAGTAGGATAATTAAAAGCTGAGCATGGCAGAGCATGCAAAAGACCCCCAGAAGTTTTGATGAAAATAGGAAGTAGAACTGGTCAAGTACAGCAGTGACCTTATCTTAGGGTTTTTATTGCTCTGAAGAGACGCCATAACCACGGCAACTCTTATAAAGGAAACATTTAGTTGGGACTTGCTTACACGTTCAAAGGTTTAGTCTAACATCATCATGGCAGGAAGCATGGCCGCATGCAGGCAGACCTGGTGTTGGAGAAGGAGCAGAGAGTTCTACATCTGGATAAGCAGCAGAAAGATAGAGTGACCCTGGGCCTGGCTTGAGCATCTGAAACCTCAAAGCCCACCCCTGTGACACACTGCCCCCAATAAGACCACACCTACTCCAACAAGGCCACCTTAATCTTTTCAAATAGTCACTCCCTATGAGCCTACGGGGGCATTTTCATTCAAATTACCACAGATCCCATACTAGTTAGTATTTTTTTGCACATTTTTTTTCCTTTTGGGGGGGGTTATAATGTAATTACATCATTCCTTCCCTTCCCTTTCCTTCCTCCAACCATTCCCACGTATTCCTTGCTCTCACTCAAATTTGTGCCCTCTTTTTATTTAATTGTTCTTAGGTGTGTGTGTGTGTTTGTGTGTGTATTCTTAAATACCTAAGTGCAACCTGCTCCATCTGTATAATGCTACTTGTGTGTATATGTTTTCAGGACTGACTTCTTGGCATCAGATAATCAGTTGGTGTGCTCTTCCCTGGGTAGACAATTTCTCCTGCTCTCCACGTTTACCAGTTGCCTGTAGTTAGCCCTTTGTAGGGTTGAGACTGCATGAGCTTTTCCCCTTGTGTTTGTGCTACTTTGGGTTTTTTTTCCCCCTTTGGTGTTTCAAGACAGAATTTTTCCGTGTAGCTTTGGCTGTCCTGGAACTTGCTCTGTAGACTGTAGACTGTAGTTTGTGGGTTGGCCTCAAACTCAGCGATCTGCCTGCCTCTGCCTCCTGAGTTCTGGGAATAAAGGCAAGTGCCACCACCACCTGGTCTTTTTGGTTTTTTTTTTTTTTTTTTTTTCGGTTTGGTTTTTCAAGACATGGTTTTTCTGTGTAGCCTTAGCTGTCCTAGAACTAGCTACATAGAAAAGGCTTGCCTCGAGCTCACAGAGTTCTGGGATTAAAGGCTCAGATGCCACCGCCATCTGACTCTCCTCTGGCCTTTATAATCTTTCTGCCCCCTCTTCTGAAGTGATTCCTGAGCCTCGGGTGCAGGAACTGTGTTGCAGACATATGAGTCGGGACTGGACTCCACAACTTTATGCTCTGATCAGTTGTGGTTTTTTGTAATGGTCTCCATCTGTTGCAAAGAGAAGTTTCCTTGATAAAAGGTGAGAACTACACCTACCTGTGGGTATAAAGATAAATATTTAGAATGTAGTTAAGGATTATGTTGGTTAAATAAACTAGCAGGAATAGGTTCTCTACGATTCATGGCTTCACTAGTCACAGGGAGTTGGCTGTGTTTCCAGTACCAGGCATGAGTTCCCTCTCACTGAGCATGTCTTAAGTTCAGTTAGAGAGTTGTTGGTTACTGCCTCTCGACTTGACACAACCAGGGAGCCTCAGTGAGGAATTATGTCTAGATTGTCAGCATGTAGGCTTGTCTGTGTCAAAGGTAGGGAGAAGAGGGAGTCTTGGTTGCTCACTGACCTGGCCTACCATAGGCAGCACCCTCACGAACTGTATTAGATGCAAAGGGTAGGCCAGGTGCCAACCAGCAGATAAGCAAGCAAGCATGTCCTTCTCTCTGGATGTGAGGTGACTTGATACTTTGAGTTCCTGCCTCAACTTCCCCTCTGTGATGGGTTGTAACCTGCAATAGGGAGCTGAATAAGCCCCTTTTTCCCTAAGTTGCCCTTTGGCTAGAGCATTTTAAGAATGAGTGAAACAGAACAGCTCTCACGGCAGTCTCGTGTCCTTACAAGAGGCAGGAATGCCTGCAGGGAGACCTTCCTGGGTTCTTGTTTATCCTCTCTCCTAAACAAAAGCCCCTCCCTGGAAGCCATGTAAGGATGTGACTGAAATCGAAAGGAGACACCTGAACACACCATGGATAGGCCAACGGGACCGCCCCACCCCATATCTCACCCCAGTTTCTATCATCAGCCCTACAAAAGGCCCCAGATTAGCAGCTTGGCAGCATCCTATTATCTGGGAACTGCCCTCCCATATAAGATACAAGTTCCCACCTATGACTCCAAAATGACGTCTTCCTAAAATTCCCTTCTGTAGTTCGTGAATTTCCTTCTTCGAATCTGAGGAACAAGCACTCAAAGACCGCCGACTCAGCAGGAGTTTTGTACAACCTTGAGCATCAGGCACCCGAACTCCCTCCATCAAACTCAAAGACCCACCCCAGTCTGCACAGTGAGAGACCTTGTCTCAAAACTCAGGGTGAACCAGTTGCCCCTGCATAGAGGTCTGTGTGTTGGGTGCTGGAGTAAGGGGGAGACAGTCCATGCTCCCATCCTGGCTAACCTGCTTGATTATGCACCCACTTCACCGCTCGCGGGAGCAGGAAGCTCACCCGAGTTTAGTTTCTGTTGCTGTCTGGGTCAAGCAGCCCAGGCTGGCCTCTAGCTTGCAATGTAGCAGGGAATGACTTGACCCTCCTCTTCCCTCCTCAGTCTCTGCAGAGGCTTTCTAGCCGCTCAACACAATTCCCTGTCTACCCAGTGCTGTCAATGGAACCCGGGGCTCCCAGAAGTCTAGCTGAAGACTCCATCCATTGAGTAATAGCCACAGCCTAGGCTTTAGTTTCAAGTCCTTAGGTAAATGAAGATGTTGATTGAGATCCTTTTCCTACTCTCAGGGGCCACGAGATACATTCTTATGATACTGTCTTTTTTGTTGTTGTTGCTTGAATTAGCATTTGATTTATTATTGACGTATACTGAAAAGCCTATTGCTCCTGTTTTTTAAGTGTGTGATTTCCTGTGTCCATTGACAGTACTTGGGGGTTTGGTTCAAAGATATTAGTTATGCTTCCTTCTGGCCATGTATATAATGCATCTTAGTTGGTTTTCACCCATCCCCCTCCCAACCCTCTCTCATCTCCCTCGGGAGGCTTTCTTCCTAACAAATCCCCTACAATCTCCACTTCTTTTTGTGTGTGACCCACGGAACTTAGGGTTTCTTCCCAGAACATAGGCAGGAGGTTCTTTACTAGAGCAGGGCAACTTCACAGTAGTTACATCATTAAAGAAAATGTCACCCCCTCTGCCAGCAACCTTTAACTGCTAATAACAGTCCCTCAGAGAGGCGCGGAGCCTGGCGGTCTCCACATCCATGATGAAGTGCCTACTGATGGATGCCGTTTCTGTACAGGTCTGTGTCTATGGCCACAGCTGCAGCGGGTTAATTCTGCTCATTGAAACAAATAAAGACACAATGCTTTGGGGCAGCTCTAAATTCACAATAAAGTGAAGAGAAGGTAGTGTGTCTTCCTACACCCGCTGACACCTGCCTGCTTCCCTCCCCCCCAATCCCACCTGCCTCCTGATCCTTCCCAAGCAGTCCACCAGCTGGGGACGGAGCCTTCAAACAGATGCGCCTCCAGGGTCATTTACACCACACAGTGTTCATCTGCAGGTACAGCTGTGTGCCACAGGTACCCCAGGAGGCCAGAGAAGGATGTCAAAATGTTGCTGGAGTTAGGGTTTCAGAGGGGTGAGCTGTGTGCACAGGTGTCCAGGTTCTTTCTAAAGACAGACAAAAACTGAATACCCAGGGACAAAAAAAAAAAAAAAAAAAAGAAAAGAAAAAGAAAAGAAAGAAAAGAAAGAAAGAGAATCAGAAAAGGTGGAAATGGGGAGAAAGCAAAGTGCAGAAATAGCCCTGTTGGAAAGTATGGAATTTCAGAGCTAGATGACTTCCAAGTGGTGTCTGAGCTGGTTCTTTTACGAAGCCTCCAGACCCTTTTCCCCTTTGGTCTCCTTTCCTATTTATTGTTTCCTCCACGCAAACTGAAAATAACCTCCAAAACAGACAGTATTGTTGAACCAAAATAGTCAGAAAAACACGAGTCATTGTCCAAAGAATGGTCTTGATTTGATGGATGGCCCTGGTTGATGCCTGCCCTTGTTTGTCAAGGCCACTCCTTGTGTGGGAAGGTTACCTCCTTCCCTTCCCACTGGGAATATTTCTTTCTTCTATATGAATGTTATCTTTTTTTTTCACAGACCTTTTGCTGACTCCCCATGCGATCCCTGGGACTGAGAGAAGGGTGAGATGCCGTGTAGGCGCTGGGAAAGAAGTTTGAGTCCCCTAGAAAAACACCTCCTACCTACTGAGCCTTCTCTCCAGGCCCTCGGCTTGCCTTTTGAGGGAGAAGAAAACAAAATGCTTCTCACTTGGGGGATTCTCCTGCTCTACCCCACCTTCTTGTCTGAGCACTGTGACTGCTCACACATGCCCCCAGGTCCGATTCTGGGGATTCAAACTCGTGCCCTCACCCTCGCTGGCATGTGCTTTCCCCACTGAGCCGTCTCCCCAGCCCTTTTCTGTGGTCTTTCATGGAGTCCCCTTTCCCCGACTTTTGTTTGGCCTTTCACTCTCTTGAAGAAAAGTCCCCAGTTTCCATAAAGTCTAAATTCTCAGCCTTTGTTTACTTTCTGGTTACTGTGTCAGTAAATTTCTACCCAAGGATGTGGAAACCCAAGTACAGCATGACATGAGCAGGGAGGCTTCTTAAAGAGCACAAGGCATCCTCTTCAGCCCCTTTCCTCTGTCCTGTTGCCGGAAGTACCCGTGATGCTCGGGGCCCTAGCATCCATTTAAACAACGAGGTAGTGTAAGGGCACAAACCCCACAACAACTGGAGGAACCTGAGACATCAAGATGTGAAACTGGCCCTGAGCTGTGCTCCCAGACTTACTGTATGTAAGGCAGGGGACCTCTATTATTCGGGCCTTTGTTCCTCACAACATCCAGCAATCTGGAGGCAGAGGCAGGCAAATCTTGATGAGTTGGAGGCCAGCCTGGTCTACAAAGCAAGTTTCAGGACAGCCAAGGCTACACAGAGAAACCCTGTCTTGTAAAACAACAGAAAACTGAAAGATCCAGTCAAAAGGGAAGGATGAATCCAAGACACATCCTTCAGGCCTCTCTTCCAGTGAGTACTGCCTCTCGCAGGGTTCCACTGCCTAACAACCCATCAATGGGTTAATCTGCTCATGAAGCTCACGCTTTCATTACCCAGTCAGCCCCAAGTGGCTGCACCACTTCTGGGTACAAGTCTCTCATACACCAACCTTCATTTCAGTACAAGTTTTGAGCCAGGGTCTCAGGAAGCCCTGATTGGCCTTGAACTTGCAAGGTAGCTGAGGATGACCTTGAATGGTTTGACTCCCCTGCCTGTTCCCCAAGTGCAGGGATTACAGGCATACGCCTAGAGCCCAGTTTATATGGGGCTGGAGACTGAACCCAGGACTCTGTACGCGCCAGTGGTTAGGATATAAGGGCCGCACCTCGTTCTTGTATGGGAATTATCGCTCGTCTCCCAGAGTGAATTGATCTCATGAGAGCTGATGGTTCTAAAGTGAGGTCACCATGAGTGAGGTCACCATGAGTGTGTCCCTTTTGCACACAACCGTTGCTCCACCTTGCTGTCGTGCCGCCATGGCCTCCCTCATCAGAGGTCAACTAGGTGGGTCCGCTGATTCTGGGTTTTCTGTCTCTGAAGTGTGACCTCGATAAACCTTGGTGTATGTGTGTCACCGCAACATGGAACAAATGACTAGCAAGAGCCAGTGAAGGTTAACAAGTCAGAAGGGTGGGGCCCAAACTCAGTAGGACCACTGTCCTCATTGGAGGAGGTAGGAAGGGACTGGGCAGACGGTTTAGTCAGTAGAACGCTTGCCTCACAAGCTTGATTACCTGAGCGGAACCCCTGTATCCATGTAAAAACCGGGTGGGTGGGGTGTGTTTGTAACCCCAGTACTGGGCAGGGCAGACAGATCCCCTGGGTTCAGAAGCCAACCAGCCAGCCTAATTAGCAAACTGGGGAGAGACCCTGTCTCCAAAAAGACAGAAGAGAGCCAGCGAGATGACTCAGCAGGGATAGGTTCCTGTCACCCAATCTGATGGCCTGAGTTCCATCGCCTGGGTCCACACACGCACCTGGCAGAAGGACATGACCAGCTCCACCAGCAAGTCAACCTCTGACCTTCAAACTAGAGCCACAACACACACACTCACTCACGCACTCACACACATATCACACACACGCACACACATGCTCATACACACATGTACACACGCAAATGGTGGAAGGACATGACCAGCTCCACCAACGAGTCAACCTCTGACCTTCAAACTAGAGCCACGACACATGACACACGCACAGTCACGCACTCACATACACATACACACACATGCACATCCATACACATGCATGCATGCACATGCACACATGCATGTATGCACGCGCACACTCTTCATAGGAGCTCTGACCTGCTCAGCTGCAGCCTGAGTCATTGCAGCCACTGATGAGTCACACTGGTGGCCATGAGGCAGCTGAGGCTTGACTGAAACTAGGAAGAGGAATTTAGCTGCAGAAGGGCTGTGTGTGTGTGGGGGGGGAGGTGTCCTTCAGGACTGTGTTCGTTATTTTCCCATTGCTGTGATCAGATACCCAGACAAAAAGTAACTTGCTAGAGAGAGGGTTTATCTTGGCTCAGAGTTCCAGAGGGGACGCAATCTATCATGGCGGGAAGGCACAGGGACAAGACAGAAGTCAGCCAGGCAGTCTGGAAGTAGGGAGTGAAAATTGGAATGAGCTAGGTGTAAACCCTTACAGCCCAGCCCCAGTGATGTACTTCCTTCTGCCAGACTCAGCCTTGGAACGGTTCCATAACCTTCCCAAACAGTGCCACCTACCGGAGAACCAAGGATACAAACACATGTGTCACATTCAAACCACAGCGGGGAGTTTGGGTTTTATTTTGCTGTGGGTGGGTTGGTTTGTTTTTAGTTGACTGGCTGTCACTGTTTGCCAGTGTTTCTAGCCCAAGCTGGACCAGAATCCCCTATGTATGTGAGAATCATCTTGTACTTCTGATCCTCCTGTCCCTACCTCCTAAGTGCTGGGATTATAGACATGGGCTACCATGCCTGGTTTATATGGTGCAGGAGACGGAGCCAAGGGCTTCCTGAATCAAGTACTCTACCAACTGAGCCATATTCTCAGTGCAGTGGGCCCTTCCAGTGGCCCCTTCCTGCTTTCCACGTGTTCCAGCTGCCACGGTTCTGTAGCCAAGTGCATGGGGAACGAGTGACCCCACACTGAACTCTCTGAGCGGGTGAGTCACGGGAGGCCCTTCCTCCTGTCAAGCTGGTCACAACGATGAGAATCTAATGAACAGTTTAAAGAGCAGATTTATGTAGTAAGCGCCACTGCTGAGGAAATTCGAATCACATTGTGGAAATAAAGTCAACTCAACGATAAAAATCAAAGACAGTAGGTAAGGAGCCCGTAGCCACCTCTGGTGTTTGAACAGCTACTGAAACGTGGGCAGGTGGATGGCAGGAAAGGGCAGCTCTGGTCCACACTGACTAACCCAGGGACTCTGGACACGGCTACTTCTAAGCAGGGCCTCCTGTGTGATTAGTTAAGTGAGCATAGTTGACCTCAGGTGGGTGCTAAGTTGGAAGGGAGAGCAAAACTGTGGAAGCTGACACTTACTGCCAGTTCCTGGCTGCCTGGACTCCTTTATCCGTCAGCTTTCTTGGGACAAGGGCTGGAGATGGTTGCTTGGCTTCCTTTGAGTCTGATTTATGAAGAACTGGTGGGCAAGGCAAAATCCCAGCTAAGTAGCAGGATAACACTGGACCCAAGGTTCAGTGCTTCCAGGAAATGAATCACCAGCTTGAGCCGCAAACTCCTTAGCGTCCTTTTTATTTATGCATTTATATGTTTCTCTTAATGAGCTGTGCCCTGGGGTCAGGAACTGGCCAGCTGTGGCTTGTCTAATCGGGACACTTCCAACACTGTGCTCCCGGGAACCACAGACCGCCGTGCTCCCTGACCCCTCCGTATAATCACAGCCTTGGTACCTCTGCCTGGAGATACTCCCTTCCCTTTCGGCTACAGCTGTCCTAACATCCCAGCTCCAGACACAGCCACCCTGTCGTACAGGAGTGTGATCGGCTCAGCGCTTACTCCCGGAGCCATGACCCCATGCTAGTTACCGCTCTCACTGCCTTAACAAAATGGGTTTATTTTGGCTCACAGAGGATACAGTCCCTAGTGATGTTTCCCATCATCAGGATAGCATGGCACCGGGGAGCTAGGCAGCTGGTCACATTGTATCCGCAGTCAGAAAGCAGAGAGAGATAAATGCCGGGGCTCGGCACCTTTTCCTTTACATTCAGCACAGGACCCCAGCCTGAGAATGATGTCACCCACCCCTGGAGGGACTCTTCCTATCTCCTGGATTTCTAGCATCCTTCTAGATCCTTCCAACGGTCCTGAGTGTAGCAGCCAAGGAGGGGTCCTGCTACAACAGAGCTGTGCCTGGTTACTTTTTCAGTCATGACCCTCCAGCGCTGTCTGTACTGCTCAGCCTGTGACTGTCAGCCAAAGTCCCAACTATGGCCTGTGAGGGGTTATAGCCGCAGCTCACGCATACAGCTCATTGGAACGCTTCCTCCCGCGTTCACCATGACTCACAGCTACCTGCTTGCTACAGTGATACATCCGGGACCGCTTCAGCCCTTGCCACAGAGACACAAGCGGTTGCAGAGGTAAGACAAAGCAGTTATAGGCTGCTAGTCATGAACGTACATCCTGGAGCAGAACCTGCTGCCTAGATCGGCCTTCCGGTGATGGTAGCCGCAGCTGCCATCTAAGGCCAACAGCAGCCTGCCCGACTGAGCCTGTCCCAACAGTCTGACACAGTGTGGCCACAGCACATAGCTGTTTCATGCCACCATTCATGTGAATATGCATGTGTGTGCTTGTATGTGTGCGTGTGTGTACATATGTGTCTGCATATGATTGCATGGCTAACTGCATCTACTCATGCATCCATGCGTGCACGAGTGTGTCTATACAAGCATGTGTGTACATGTGTGTTTGCTAGAATGTGTATTTACACGCGTGTGTGTGCCTTTGTGTGTGAGGGGGTATATACGTTCTTACGCTGCAAAATCCATACTTTTCCCCTGAGCTTAACCCCAGCCATTGTCCTTCCGGCTTTAATCCACACTACCTCTCCTATTGACCTGTTGGCTCTCCATGACTCTATAGCTCAGGGTGACTCCATAGCTTTGAACTGTCCATCCTCCTGCCTCAGCTTCTCTCTAGTCAGATTACAGGTCTGCACACTATGTGCATCTTTACCGCTTTGCTTTCACGTATCCAATAATATTAAGTTAATTCGTGGACTACGTACCGTTGTCTATGATTTCCTCTACACTTGCCTAACAGAGCACACATGTGCAGATTGGTACATGTATGTATGCACCTGTCCAGGGTTTTAGTGAGTCTTACAAAGCAAGACCCCTATACCACAGTCTTCTACCCCTTGATTTCCCCATTCAGCAATGTAGAAAGCTCTATGGAACCCTCAGATCCCCTTAGATCACACCCCCTGGTCTTTTCACGGCTGCATAATATTCCACGGCACCGGCAAAGGTAATTTACTCATTCGGTTCTTGACAATGAACAAACCTTGGTTGTCAGCTTGGGGCAGGGGTGAGTTAGGGTCAGAGCTTGGACCCTGGTAGCCTCCCTAATAAGTCAGGTATGTACCCCATCCTGAGGAAAAACATTGCTTTATGTATGGAGCAGGGCAGGCCCACTAGCAATGGCAGCTGAGGTGCCACATTTTCACTTAGTTTTAATATCTAGTGTCTCAGAAAATGTCAGGTTTTAGGACCCAGGAAGTGGCCAGACTCATGTGCTAGGTATGGGCCACTGCACTTAGTGAACACTGATAAGCTAATAACTTTGTCAGAATCGGCGGAAAGAAAGCCCTGGGCGTAGCTGAAAGAGAACTAAGATGCCTGAGGCTTGAAGGATTTCTGATCGAGAACAGAACACCTCCAGGCACAGCGGAGCCAAGTGGACCCAGAACCGCAGCAGCCAGCAAGGGGAGAGCGCAGAGGACCTGCTATGGGAAAGGAAAGAGGTGCCCTCCGGGCCCCATGGGCTGCCAGAATGATCTGGAATCAGCATTAAAACCCAGAGGGCAGAACCTACTGTGCAGTGAGGTACGGAAGCCAAGGTGACGAGGCAGAATGCTGGGTGCGACCACACCTGAGCCCTTGCCCCGTGGTCTGTAGGATGCTTACTGAGGCAGGGGGCTGGGGACATGTAAAAGGTGGCAATATCTCCACGCATCCGTATGAAAAGCTAACCACAGGAGAGGCCTAGGGAGACACTTTAAGACTCAGCAAATGGAGCACAGGAGGGGTAAGGAGCTATTAGGAAAAGATGTCGTAATACAAAGCTCGAGACAAAGGGAGTTTGTTTGTCCATGTGGGTTTGTGACATGGCTCAGCCAGGAAAGGTACTTGCCACCAAGCCTGACAACCCTGGGTTCAATTTCTGGGATCCACATGAAGGAGTGAGAGAACCAACTTTGGCAAGCTGATCTCTGATCTCTGACCTCTACATACGTGCCGTGATGCGTGGCGCGCGCACACTATCCCTCACAGAAATGTAAGTTTTAAAATGTTTAATTTATATTTTATGTGTGTGAATATTCTCACATACATGCCTGTGTACTACTTGTGGGATGCCAGAAGAAGGCTACTGATTCCCCAGAACTGAAGTTACAGACAGCAGTGAGCCTCCAAGCGGGTGCCGGGATTTGAACCCCAGTCCTCTGGAAAAGCAGTCAGCATTTTCAAAACACTGAACTCTCTCCAGCTCTAATTATTTTTTAATTGACTGCCTTAAAAGAAATTAAGTTCTAGCGGGGCGCAATGACGGATGCCGGAAAGGAGAGCCAGCTGGATGCTCCGTAGTGCAAGAGCTTCCTGAGCAAGCCTGCAAAGTTGATTTTGATCCCTGGTCTCACGGTGGAAGGGAAGGACCACAACTAATGTTATCGTCTGTCCTCCACTCACTTACCTCGGATGGCACTGTGTGCCTGTGTTCACACACACGCACACACACACCCTATGTACACACAATAATCCTCAAAGAAGGGTTATAAGCCTGGATAGAGATCCCTTATCAAGTACATGATTTATAACTATTTTTTCTGATTCAGTTACTCTCAGGCTGGTCCCCTTCTGATGTATATTTTCTTTCCCATTTTTATGTTACTGGGTTCATTTACTTTTGTGTGTGGGCTCCCTGTCTGGGGTGAGTGGATGCACGTATATTGTGTCTCCCCAGGAAAAGCCTGTCACGCAACAGCCTGATGACTGGAGTTTGGTGGAAGGACAGAAATCACTCTACAAGTTGTCCTGGCCACACACGGGCCGTGGCGCACACGCACCGCCACACATGAGCACACCCACACACAATGTCTCAACTAAGTAGAGATGTGAGAGTTTATTTCGGGGTTCTCTGTTCCTCACAGAAAGGGGAGGAGGGCCGGAGGGGCTGTGGACAGCTAGAGCCAAGGATACACCTCTAGCAACCTTCCTTCACCTGGCCCTGCCATCTGCTGTACAATTATGCTGGCATTTTAGGAGTCCATGGAGGGGTTAATCTGCTCACAATGTCAAAAACCTGTGCTCCCAAATCTCTCAGGTGTCCCGGTTATTTCTTCCCGTGGCTGAGATAAAACACCCTGACAAAAGCAATGTAAGGGACAGAAGGCTTGCTTAGCTCGAGCCCATCACGGCTGCAGGCACTTAAGCTAACCAGTCCCATCACAGCCACGGTGCGGAGGGGAAAACAAGGGATTCGCGCGTTCATGCTTGTCCTTCACTCTTTCTCATTCAGTTGAGGACCTCAGCCTCACCCCTGAGATGGTGTCACCCACATTCAGAGAGGACTTCCCACCTCAAATCACTCCGAAAATCCCACACAAGCAGGCCTGTAACATGAGGGCCAGCTTGTTGGGGTTTCTGTCCTGCCCAGTTCTCACAGCCAGTAACCCCCAAAGAAATTACACAGAGGTCTACATAACTTATAAACTGATTGGTTCATTAGCTCAGGCTTCTTATTAGTTCTTGTAGCTTATATTAACCCATTATTCTTATCTATGTTAGCCACATGGCTCAGTACCTTTTTTCAGTGGGGCAGATCACATCCTGCTTCTTGGGTGATGTGGGCAGGACTGGGAGGAATGGGCTTTCTCCTTCCTAGAATTCTCCTGTTCTCATCGCCCCGCCTCTACTTCCTGTCTGGCCAATCAGCGTTTATTTAAAACATGATTGACAGAATACAGACAATTCTCCTGCACCACAGGCCCACAGGCAAGTGTAAACTACATAATCCCTGATTCTAGTGTCAAGTAGACATTATTATAACTAGCCACATGCTCCTAGGTGTTTCTTTCTTCTAAAGTGTGTGTGCGTGTGTGTGTGTGTGTGTGCGCGCACATACTTGGAGACTCAGGTGTGAGTGGGGGGAGCTGGTCAGAGAACAACTTTGTGGAGCAGCTCCTCTACTTCTACCTTTCCATGGGTTCGGGGGATCAAATTCAAGAGTCAGGATTGCACAAGTGTGCTTTCACTAACTGAGCCAACTCAGTGGTCCTCCTGCGTGCTTCTTCATCCCACCAAAATTAACCATCATGGAAACATTTTGCTGAGGATTTTTGCATTATTGTAAGATATACTGGTTCAGTCTCCTTCTTTGTTATGGGTCCTGCCTAGTTTTTCTCTCTCTCGTTCTCTCTCTCTCTTTTTCATTTTTGTCAGTTTTGATGGTTTTCATGTTTATAGGAATTTGTCCCTGCAATTGTTGCTGTATATACTTCTCTAAAAGTAGGTGGTAGGAACTGGAGAGCTGGCTCAGTGGTGAATTTGCTGCTCTTCCAGGGCACCAGTGGTGGATGGTTCACAACGTCCTGTTACTCCAGTTTCAGAGGACCTACTGCCCTCTTCTGGCCTTCATGGGCACTGCACTCATACATGCAGTCCCACATACATACACAGACACAGAAATAAAAAATACATCTTCTTAAAAATAGGTGGTACTGTTTCCTTTTCTAATTTTGATTATTCGAATATTCTCTCTCTCTTTTTCTCTCTCTCCCCCTCCCCCCAGCACACACCCCGCTCTGCTAAGGACTTTTGCAATTTTTTTTTGATATTTTCTAAGAAGTAATTTTGGCTTCATTGATGTTTATTCCTCCCTTGGCATTTTATAATCATTCCATTATGACTGTCAGCTGGGTAACAAACTGACTCCAGAGACTTATATCCGCCAGGCAAGTGCCCTTCATTTTTAACATAGGCTGTATTTATAGCTACCTGTTTTGTTAATCCCAAAGATGGGAAGAGAAAGACCAAGTCATCGTGGCCAACTCAATTAAAGCAGGAGATTAATTAAAGCAAGCTTTTTATTCCTGTACAAGGGTTGCCTCCCCCTAAGGCAGGGCTTGAGAGGTCAGCATTGGATGTGAGAACGACAAGATTTGTATTGCTCAGGGGTGAGGAGGTTCCAAATGGGGGATTCGGGGGGCAAAATAGGCCAGGGTACAGGGGCAGAATATAAGCACCCTGAAACAAAGACGTTGTTGGAAGGTGACAAAACAAGGTGGTCCTAACAACCCTTTGAGACAAAGGCAGGGCTGCAATATGGTTATAGACAACTTTTTGAAACCAAGACATGATTACCATTCCCAGAACAGGCTGAACAGAATCATTTGTAGTTAAGGTTACAGGAAGGGCATAGCCCAATCCTTGAGAAACAGAGGCTTAATCATAAACAAGAATGAACCTCGTTTGCCTTTACTGTAAGATGGCTTTTGAGCCTAAGATGGAGGCAGGCTGCTTCTTCACTTTCCATCTTAGAGTTGCATTCCGAGAGTCTTACATGCTCTATCTTTAAATATATCAGTGCATTTCCAAATTTCCCTTTGGATTTTTTTCTTTGACTTGAAAAAGAATATGTAGTTGTCAGGTGCCCAGGATGAATCCTGAAGTCCTAGCTGCGAGGGAAACTGAGGCAGGAGGACCACGCCAAAGACAACACAGAGACGAATTAAGACACCCGGAGCTTTGCTTGGATTGAGTTGTACCCAAGCCCCCTCCTCTAACAATGCACTTGGCAGCCTCGCTCCTTCTGCATTGACTGTGTGCACACAGATCCTCCTCCAAACACTGAACCTGGCTTCCTGGCTTCATCAGAGCCTCCCTGAGCCCACGCTTTCAAAGGACTATGTGCACTCTCTGAAAAATGGTGCAGATTTCTCACCCCTAATGACAATCAAATTGAGACAGTTTCTAGTTAGCTTTGTTCCCAGTGTTCACATAGCACCATGTGTGATAGGCACACTGTCCTTCAGATGAACTTTGAGGTAGATTCCCCTATTCAGCATCTTAGGCCTCTGTGTAGTTGCCACGAATATGATTAAGATAATATGCATTATGAGAAGGAACACTGTAGTATGAATATGTGACCTAATCTATCAGTCAAACCAAGGAGTCACCCAAACCACACCTTTAGTAACTATCCCTCCTAGACCCCATACAAAGAGGCCCTAGAGCGTCCTCACCCACACGGCCCTTCAGTCTGTTGTTTTGCTTCTTCTACAAATCTTCATGAGCCCTTGTTTCCAATTCTTTTGGATAAGAGGCCAAGAACTTAGACACTTCTGCTCTGACCTCTGGCATCAGCTTCAGTCCAGGATGTTAAGGTCAGTCAGAGTCAGATAGAAAAGAAACTATTTCAAACAGACCAAGATAATTTTCACTTTGGGTTGAAATTTCCAGTTTTCCCCTTCTACTGCTGATTTCTAATTTCATTCCATTTTTACTGAACTATATGTCACACAGTTTCAATTCTTGTTTTGTTTTATTGAGACAAGACATGGTGTATTCCAGGATAGCCATACACTTGCTCAGTAGCCAAAGATACCCTTGAAAATGCCAGATCCTCTTGCCTCTACCTCCCCAAGCACTGAGATTATAGGTGTGCACAACCACACTTGGCTGATGTAGTAATGGGGACAGAGCCCAGAACTCCAGGCATGTTAGCAAGCACAATGCCAACCGTGCCACAGACCAGTCAATTCAACTTTTTGCAATGCACAGAACCTTTAGCGTTTGAAGAGATGGCGCAGGGGTGGAGAGCACAGGCTGCTCTCGCTGAGAACCCAGGTTCCGTTCGTTCGCTGCATCCTCCTGGCAGCTCACAACTGTCTGTAACTCCAGTTTTTATGTTTGTATATTTCAGGCCATCACTGCTCCACATATTTTTTTTCAGTTGTATGTGTGTGAGTGTTTTGCCTGCATGTATGTCTGTCAGCCACATGTGTACCTGGTTCCAGCAGAGGCCAGGAGAAGACATCGGATTCTCTGGGACTGGTGTAACAGAGCATTGTGAGACATGATGTGGGTGCTGGGAATCCAACCGAGGTCCTCCGGAGGAGCAGCCAGTGCTGCTAACCACTAGGTCGTCTCTTCAGCTTCCTCCTCCACATATTTTTAAGTCACGTCACAAGCGCCATGTAACGACCCAGTGACATCATACTATCTGTGCTCTTGGGCTGCTAAAGTACACTCTGATTTTTGCACAATTAGAAAACCACCTAAAAACTGTTTTTTGGGGGACAGCATCTGACCTTGAACTCACTATATAGCCGAGGTTGACCCTAACCTTCTCCACAGCCAGAGTGCAGGATTGCAGAAGGGCATCACCTCACCAAGTCCAGGACTTCGTGTATACAAAGTAAGCACCCTACCAACTGAGCTATGAGCCCAGGCATCTAAGGGGTAAGTTTTCAGAACGTATCCTAATTCTTAAGCAGCATCCACTTCCAAATGATTTCTTGATAAATTAACTTTTATCATTATAAACTGGACCTGTTCTGGTATTATCAGTCTTAAAACAGAGTTTATTTTATTAACAGAGCCACGCGTCAGCTTTCTTATTATTATTAGTGGGATGGCATCTTCCCTGGTAACTCAGGCTGGCCTCAAACACATGACCCACACATCCCATTTGCTTCAGACACCTAAGTAATAGGATTCTGGGTGTGTGCCCGTGTGCCACCATGTCTGGCTATTGTTTGGTGTATTTCTCTTATTTCAACCTATTTTTCATTAATATTCTTTTTAAAATTAAATTTATATATATATACATATATGAGTGCATGTGTGTATGTGTCTGTGTATCTGTATGTGCATGAATGTCTGTGTGCATGTATTTGTGTGTGTCTGTATTTGTGTGCGTGCATGTGTGCATGTGTCTGTGTGTGTGCATGTGTGTGTGCATGTGGGCTCCTGTGGAAGTCAGAAGACAACCTCTGGACTTGCTGGCTGTTAGGCCTGTCTACAATGTGGGATCCCAGAACCAAATCAGGTTTGATGGCAATCATCTTTATTCACTGGCTTAATATGCATCCTCAAATTGATTCTAAGAATCCAGTCTGAAAATATTGTTTAAGGCTGGTAAAATGTTATGGAATTTTAATTTTTCATTTTAATGGCTATTATTTAGTTATTTGTTTTCTACTCTTTCCCTTTTGTTCTTTTGCTCTTTTCTCCTGCCTATTATTTTTTTTTTCCTTTTTTTTTTTTTGGTTTTTCGAGACAGGGTTTCTCTGTAGCTTTGGTGCCTGTCCTGGAACTAGCTCTTGTAGACCAGGCTGGTCTCGAACTCACAGAGATCCGCCTGCCTCTGCCTCCCGAGTGCTGGGATTAAAGGCGTGCGCCACCACCGCCCGGCCTGCCTATTATTTTTGTCTGGAATTTATTTTTATTTCAAATGATGTGCATGTGTGTGCAAGTCCCCTTGGGTTCAGACGAGGGCACTGATTTCTTGAAGCCAGGGTTATATATGTGTTTATGTGCTGTCTGCAATCAAATTCAGGTCCTCTGCAAGAGCATTGCTCTCTCTAACTGCTGAGCTATCTTTCCAGCCCCTGGGGAAATTTACTTAACAGTGTGTGTGTGTGTGTGTGTGTGTGTGATATGAACAGGAGTTATTAGAATGTCTGGGAAATTCTTAAGTTGCTTTTTGTCGTTTTGTTGCAACAATGAGAACAGTTTAATGACTATGTGTGACCCTCTTTATATGTTTCTAAGAAGACGGTGCTGGGGGTGGAGTATAATATAGTGGTTATGGGTTTGATCCCTAGCAACGTGGGGAAAAATACACAAAAAGCAAAACCAGGAGTGTTGATGGATGGGCGGTTAAGGAGAAACACACATCAGGAGGGATGTGGCTTCTGGGGATACCTCAGTTGGTAGAGAGCTGGGCTAGCATGTGTGAAGCCCTGGGGGCCAACATTTAAGTGGTAAAGTAAGAGTTCAAGACCATCCTGGCTACACAGAGAATCCGAGGCTAGTCTGGGGTGGGGTGGAGGGTCACAGAGAGGGTCCCTGTTTTTGTTCTAGCTCCAGGAGGAACAGCTGACGGGGCAGCAGTGGGCAGAGGGAGCAGAAAGCTCGGTGCTCCTCCACTGAGGCTCACAGGAGGGAGGTGAGGCAGGGGATCATTTGAATGATTCTAGAAAATACGGGACATCAGTTGCCCCTGCGTGCCCAGACAAGGCTTCAGGCCAGCGGTTCTCACCCTCCCTGATGCTGCAACCCTTTGATGCAGTTCCTCATGTTGTGATGACGCCCGCCAGATGTTTTCATTGCTATTTCATCGCTGTAATTTTGCTGTTATCAATCTGAGTTGCAGGTGGTCAGGTGGTGGTGGTGCACGCCTTTCCTACCAGCACTCGGGAGGCAGAGGCAGCAGGTGGATCTTTGTGAGTTCGAGACCAGCGTGGTCTACAGAGCTAGTGCCAGGACAGGCTCCAAAGCTACACAGGGAAACCCTGTCTCAAAAAAAACAAAACATAGGGCTGGAGAGATGGCTCAGAGGTTAAGAGTATTGACTGCTCTTCCAAAGGTCCTGAGTTCAATTCCCAGCAACCACATGGTGGCTTACAACCATCTGTAATGGGGTTTGGTGCCCTCTTCTGGCCTGCAGGCATACACATAGACAGAATATTGTATACATAATAAATAAATAAATATTAAATAAAGAAAAAAGAAAAACAAAAGACAAAAAACGAAAAAACGTTTTTTTAAAAAAAACATAGCAAAACGAATATGCTTTGTGACCCTGTGAAAGGGGTCATTCCACCTCCAAAGGGGTTGCAGCCCACAGGGTAAGAACTGCTGTTCTAGGGTGACATGGTCGATGGCCCAGAGTGTGAACCCAAAGAGGGAGGTGGCTGAGAGGTGACCGTCACCCTAACAGGTCACACCAGAGGACAGACCTCTAGTCAGAGCGTCACATCTGCATCAAGGAGGCATTGAAAAGAAAAACAATCACTAGGCCTACTGACCTGAGTTCAAGTCCCGAGAGGAAAACCAACTCCTCTAAGGTATTCCCAAATCTCCACACGTGTGATGAACCCAGTGTCCCTGAGGGCATCACCTCTGCTCGCTGCAGTCTTCTACACAATGAAGATGCACCACACATGGGCCACACTGAACAGAGACAATGAACACTGCCTAGGACCCTAACAGCCTGACCACAGAAAATACACACTTTAAATATTTTTCTACCCCTATTTCCCAGCACGGATCCAATCAATCCATCTTTGTATTGTATTAAATGTTTGATTTTTTTAATTAAAAAATGTTCTAGCTTGGGCTGGAGAAATGGCTCAGTGATTAAAAACACTGCCACAGCCTCCTTTTCCAGAGGACCCAGCACCAATATCAGGTGGTTTGTAGCTACTTTTAACTCCAGTACCAGGGGATCTGGGGGTCCTGCACACACATAGCACACATAAACTCCCATGGGCACACAACACACACATACGCGTAAACTTAAAAATATTTTTTGTTTTGTTTTGTTTTTTTGAGACAGGGTTTCTCTGTAGCTTTTGGTGCCTGTCCTGGAACTAGTTCTTGTAGACCAGGCTGACCTCGAACTCCCAGATATCTGCCTGCCTCTGCTTCCCGAGTGCTGGAATTAAAGGCATGCGCCACCACCGCCCGGCCTTAAAAATATTTTTAAAACTGCTGCTCAAGTTGCATTTTAAAAAATCACCAGATACTAGGTGATGGTGGCGCATGCCTTTAATCCCAGCATTTGGGAGGCAGAGGCAGAGGCAGGCGGATCTCACAAGTTCAAGGCCAGCTTGGTCTACAAGAGCTGGTTCCAGGACAGCCAGGGCTACACAGAGAAAACCCGTCTGTGGGGGGGGGGGGGGGGGAATAAAAAAAATCATTAGACAACAGGGTTTGGGAGATGGCTTGGTAACTAGAGTGCTTGCTGCAGAAGACAACCTAAGTCCAGATCTCTAAAAGCCACATTATAAAAAAGCGAGACGTCAAAGGGCAGCCGTCTGTTAACCCCAGAACTCACAGGGAAATGGGAGATGGAGGCAAGCTAGCTTAGCATATGCATTGGGGTGTGGGGGTCCAATCACAGACTTCCATGTGTGCACCGAGGCATCTCTTTCTCTCTCACACACATCACAATCATTAAAACAGAACTGTCAGCAGTTTCTGAAATGGCTCTGACATTTGAACTATGTATTTATGCAAACTGAACGTTGAAGATTACCTGCATCCCACAGCAGCAAACATGTAGCTAAGATCTAACCAGATAAACTAGCACATCCACTTCACTAGTACTAGTGTCTTGTCTTAAAGAAATGGTGTGGTGGTCTGGACAAGACAGTGGGAGATGCCAGGGCTGTGAAACAGCTGCCAAAATGGGCGGCACGCAGGGAGTGGAGCCAGTCCACAAGATGGAGGTATGCTGCAGGCAGCAACGCCAGAGGGGAGCAGACGCCAAAGCCTTTGACCTAGGATATGGAAGTAGAGAACTGAGTTTCCCTTATGGATTCCAGCATCGCTGTTTTGGTTCAGTATTTTCTCACTGTGCAGATTCCTCCCTTTTAGAACAGTATATTCTGTACCACTGTATGTTGGAAGTTTGTAACTTGCCTTTCGATTGCAAACAGTGTTGGGACTGCTGAAAGTCTATGGGGGCTGTTGAACTGCAGCATGTGACGGCTGAAATGAGGTATCCCCCATAATCACCTGGTCTCTAGTTGCTGATGCCGTCTGGGGCGTCTCACAAGTGTGGGCTAGTGAGAGGAAGGGTCACTGAAGGCACCTGACCATTTATAGTTCTTGCTCTTTGTTTCTTGTTTGCAGTCAAAGACGTGGGCCGAGCTTCCGCTCCAGCCTGCTGCTTGCCATGAAGGACTCCCATCCCTCCTGAAACTTAAGCCCAAACAGGCCCTTCCTTTTGTAAGTGGTCTCTGTCATGGTGTTCTAGTGCAGCAATAGAAGAAAAGAAACTAATAAAATGATAAAACTGTATGTATACCAAACAATGCTTTAAAATAATTATACAATTTATTATCAATAAATGTCTGGTATATGTACCTATTTTGAATATTCAGGGCCACATGAATACTGCTCAGGCAAAAGGTGTCTAGAATGAAAATCGTTTGGAAATCTCTGAGCTCGAGGTGAGTTAGGTTAATGGACCTGCGGCTAGAAGAACCGACAGCTATCACATACTGTGCTGACAATCATCAATATAGTTGTATTTCAAATCTTCACACTGTGAACTTTGAGTACCCATATTTAGAAATTAAAACTTTAGGATAAAAATATAAATATAGGACACATTAGGAGTACTAAGGAATCAACAAGGAAAGTCTGAGAGGCTGATTCCTAACCTAGGGATTGAAAACTAGCTCACCTGGTGAGTTCTAGAAACAGAAAAGCAGATGACTCCTGAGGAACAGATGAGGGTGTCCTTACACCCCCCCAACCAAAAAAAAAAAACAAAAAAAAAAAACCCATGTCAAGTCAGAGTCCAGTTTCAACGTCTGGAACTGTCCTGGTCCCAGATCAGTCCCAGCCCTGAACAGCTCAGTGAGATGCACACGGACTCCCTCGAGGTCCTTCACCAACACAGGAAAGCTCCTGCTTCTGTGCCGGCCTTCTATTTAAGCACTGTTTCCCTGGCCACCAAATCCCTCCTCCTCTTGACCGCCACCTCAGTAAGGACACTTCACACACCAGTCTGGAGTGTGCACCGATTTCAGAGGGGCAGTACGTGTTCAGCTTCTCCCCTGCCTCAGAGCGGCTCAGAGAACGGGCAGGGGGCAGAACCCACATGCCTCCTGAGGAACTCAATGAGGAGGTCTGCCAGAGGCCTCACCCCACTGCCTCTCATGGCTGGCACTGCCAGGGCTGTTTGCCATCCGGGCTCTGTTGGGAGCATGACCCAAAGCTGGGGGCCTGGCTGCTGGCCCCAAATCTGAAGGACTAGCTACAGCTACACCTTCAAGGTTTGTGACAGGTGAAGGGTTAGACTGTCCTCTACCAATCTACTCTTCACACCCACGCACGCGCGCACACACCCACGCACCTTAATGACCAACCAGACAGCTGTAAAGAAGAGAGGAGGAGTTTATTGTGTTGAGCAGAGCTTACTCTCATGATAAACCAGCATCCTTTGGACTAAGACATTCACAGACATTAACCTCATACCAAGTGAGGTGTTGGTTTGAGTGGAAAGTTGGACATGGTTTCTTTAAACACCCTAAGTTTTGTCTCCATTTTTCCTTTTTTGATTGGAAAACAGAGTGCTTGGGAGTCTTTTGTTCCAAACTGCCAACCTTAGGTTAGTGTGGTTTGCATCTGGTTAAAGGAATGGTGCCCATTTCTCTACCGAGCTCAATGGGGACGTAAGGCAGTGCAGAAAGCACAGGCGGGAAGAGACCATGGCTCCAAGCCCTACTCATGAGTCACAGACCCTCCACACGTTGCGAGGGACCCAGGACACTCAGGAGAGGTCTCCTGCTTTCCTTCCCCGGAGCATGTTGGTGCTTGGCGCTGACTCTGTCACCTGCTGCTATGAACTGTCAGCACTCACGGGCACCATGGGAAGGAGAGTCTCTGCCCAATTCACTGGCTCACCATTGCTATGTAACACAGAAGGGCTCTTTCTGTTACTACACGAACAGACAGACACCAGCGACGGAGGAGAAATGGGGAATTTCAGTAACTTCCTGAGTGACAGTGTTTAATGTGCTTGGACTTGATCCGGCGTGTGAAAGTCCTCATTAAGACTTTCCTTGTTACCTTAAGGCAGAGAAAACAGGAGCTCATGACTTCCAACAACAAAAAGTGCTAGCTTCCTAAACAAGAAACACGACGAGCCATCTGATCGACTCTGGTCGTCACACAACATCCCCAGAAAGTCAAGTACCCGGTAACTCACGAAGAAGACGGAGCCTGAAGTCACATTTAGGAATCGTGCATAGACCACACTCCACATCACCAAGCCACTTCCCACTCGACAGCCTTCCGTGAAATCTACCCAGCAAAGTGGACCAGAGCGCCCTCCCAACTCCTCAGGCAAATGATTTCTTTTAATCATGCAGGTCTAAGAACAATTTTAGAAAAAGATTTAGTCACGGAGGAGCTAGGGACAAGAGGAGAGACTTCATCCCCTGGCCATGTGACAGCTGACAGTTCTAAATCACACCAGTCAAGTTGACTTCCTGTTTTTCTCTTCCTTCTTTATCTCTGGGCTCTTGGGGTATCATCCGCGGACTCAGTCTGAAACCAGATGACACACATCAGGCAGAGCCTCAACAAGATTCAGAACACAGTTTCAAGTAGCGTCAGGAAACATGGAGCCTGCTTCTGGCCAGACAGGCCCAGCAAAATGCATGTGCACCTGGAGACAAGCATGCTCATCAGAAAGGCAGCTTCCGCCAGACTAACAATGTCAACATCTTATGAAACCACCACTCTCAACTAAACCCAGGATGCTGGAGGGCTGTGCCCTCACAGTCCGGGATGCCAACCAAGTGCCACTTTCTGCAGAACACAGAGACTGACTCGCACTGGTGCATGTAATTCTGACGAGTCATAGTTCACCCTACCCTACTGACTCAGAAAGCAAACTTTCTACCTCTATATGACAAGAGGTCAAAAAAACTATATATGTGCATGCCAAGAACAACAGTGAACTTTCCAGAAGCTTAGACAATCCATGTGGTCCGTTATCTCCTGCTTCTTGGAAACTATTTCACCTCTCTTTCCGGTCACAGTCTGCTTTCCCATGGAGCCATCAGATGAAACCAACATGGACACCTTCTCTGGGGCACTTAATGGCAGCATCATTTCTGGGGCATTTGCTAAATTTGTTGAGATGAAGCTGGTAGTGAGGAAGAAGCTGGCAGAGGAGGGGCCTGGACAACCTTAGAAGCAAGCTGGGTCTGACCTATCCAGCATCAACTATTACTATGACTTACGTCAGGGTGGTGACATATCAGGAACCATAGAGGACGCATGAACGACTTGGTAAAAAGAAGGAAACTGGCCCCTGGGCCAATAGTAAAAAGCACACCCCTGTGACCTGATTATTTCCTGCTTATCATGGGCTCCCAGGACACGGGGAGCACTGTGTCCCTGCCTCCAGTTGAGGACAGCAGCAGTGGCATCCCTGAAAACTTAATACAATGTGGACACGAAGCCTGAACAAAGGCTGGCTCTAAGTTAACTTTTGGATTTGAAAATAGGGGAAAATTAATTACTTGATATGTGTGGTGAAATCTTTATTTTAAAGTTCATGTTGCAATATACAGTGCGCTGATGTCACGTGCTAAGAAGCTGGCTACGGAACATGTGAGGCCCCCTCTAACTTCATGACAAAACAGTTCAATAGTCCAAGAGTCAAACATGACATCCTTGAACACAGCTGGGAAGTAATTCATTCCCAGACACCTTTCCAAGGTCAAGAGGACTCAGCCATTGCTTAGCCCGCTGTCTACGCGCCTGCAGTGGGAAGGGAGGCTGCAAGCTCAGCTGGTTTCTGCAGGATGTTGTGAGCACCGAATCTGATGATGGTGTTTTTAGTTTTGCTGTTTGTTCTTTCACTTGTGTCCTTACCTGAGGGTACACTCTGCTCTGCCTAGGACACTCATTGGGGAACTCCAGGGGCTGAGTTAAGTAAGGAGTTTCTGCTGGTTGTGTGAGCTCCCGATAGATGACGCTTTGCCATCTCTCTCTATGTATAACTTAATAATGGCCCATTCAAATCCCAACTATGGCTACTGTAGATCACTCCTCCTTGAAAACACACGTATTACCTAGTTCAAGTGGGCAAGGACTTCTCCTGCGTACTCACTCTTCATAGTCACTCTTTCTGAGGGGTGGGGGCGCAATGCTGGGATGGAACCCAGGGCCTTGAGCTTGCTAGACAAGCACTTTGTCTGCCACTGAGCCACACCCCTGCTCCCTTCTTGTTTTTAAAAGGCAGGTTAAAGAGGAAGAACAGCCCCTGTGAGCTGGAAGGCAGGTCAGTACCCAGAAACCCTCTGCTACAGATCCCTGACTCCTGGGCAGAGATGACACCAGACACCTGTACAGCCAGGGTAACAGCGTGTCCCCGGCTCCACAGCCCAGGCTGCTCCCGCCCAGGTGAAGTGGGCTGTGGCTGTGGACACACACAAAGCAATGACGGGGGCTGCTTCATACAGCAGCAGTTACCTTAGAACTGTACCGGGCCTTGGACGAGTCTCCAAAGCTAAAGGCAATCACAGAGCCAAAATGAAAGGCAAACAGACAGAGTTCCAGAGACAGTCATTCCTCGTCAGAGGTCTGAGAGCAGAGTGAAAGGAAAGCCCAAGGCCAGTCTCCTGGGTCTGAGAGAAAACTACCGTGGCCGTCCAGATGGAGGCTGAGCACACTGAGATGGGTCACTGAGGGACTCAGTGTGCCTGTGCCCAGCTAGGAAACTGATAACCGACAGTTTTTTACAAAGTAGGAAGGAAAAGCAAACATTTTCATAAATATAAAAATCGTTTACAAAACAATTATGTAGAAAGTTCACTGGGAATAGAATGAAACTTCCTTTAAAGTCAGCCACAGCAGACTGAAAGAGAATGGCCAATTTTTTGTCTTCTTCCTTTGAACACCACAAAACTCCCCCCGGCCTGTCGTCTCCACAACCCTCATCCAAACAAGCCCCAGTTCTCCTCAAGACTTGTTTCTTAGCAACTGAGCCAACCCTGAAGACACATGATTATCGGCTGGGCTCAATAACAATGAGCCTAATGCTTGGGAAGAGAATATGGGGCACAAGATGGGAGAAGCATGTTGGCATAGACCTTGAGGCAGGGACCTTGGATGAAGCATCTGCCGGCCTGACCTGGTGCAGGGTGGGCATCTGCAGTGCAGCAAGGGCTGCAGGTAAACTGAGGTAAGGAAGAACATGGTGGCTTTTCTGGCTAGCTTCTGAGCCAGTGCAGCAATGTGTGCTCTTGGACGTGGGCACCAAAGGACTCAGCTTCCTTCAGTTGCTGCCACCATTTCTCCCTCTGGTGTGAAGAGAGTCCCAGAAGATCAGCCATTTGTCTTCCTCTGAGGTACAAATCCAACAGAGCCTTAGCCCCAAAGATCCAGCACCCACTGGGGTGCAGTAGTCTAAATCAATAGGTGTGGACACCTGCCCAGTCAGTTCTTCAGCAGTTGTATCGACAGATCAGAAAAAACCATTTAGTATAAAAACTGTCAGATGGTGGGATTTCCCATCCTCCGCCAGAGATCATAATTCTTCATGTTTCTCAGGTTCTATGGAAAAGAACAACAGAACATGAGACTCACGTCATAAACACAGCATGAGCACTGTCCACAGCACACCCCACAAGCTCTCAGATGAAGTTGGAGGAGCTTGGGGTTTGGTATTTTTGTATTAAAGTTTGAAAGCAAACATAAGAGAAAGGACACATTTTCAGTTTTAAGAGTTGCTGACTCGCACTGTGGCTACATTGCTTTCACAAGGGCAGTCCTGGCTCTCAGCCAACATTTGTTCTGCGTGCCAGGATAGCTGTTTTCTTTGATCCTTAAACTGTTGTAATGTTACTAATTGATATGGAACAGTAAAGTAAGCATCTTCATATGTATTGTTTTTGCCTTGCACTGAGTTATTTAAGAGCACTCTCACCAGAGGAGCTGCTGAAGGTGGAAGCATTTTCTTTCATATGTTCCTATTTATAACCATTACTGTGTGCACACGTGTGGGTAGAGGAGAACTGTGTGGAGTTGGTTCTCTCCTCCACTTTTACATGGGTTCTGGGATCAGACTCAGGTCATCACTAGGTTGGGTAGCAGGCACCTTGCCCACTGAGCCCAGCGGTGCAGGATCTCAGAGGCTCCCGTTAACAGACATACTGCTGCTTTTGAGCAAGGGCTTTCCAGACCCACAGCTTCTGCAAGGCTCATTCCCCAGTCTCACCACTGTCTCCTCTATGTGCGCATTATCAATACATCAATATTTTTTGATATAGCAGTTACTAATGGTGACTCTAACTTGATTTCTGCCTTATTCCTATGTGGCTTTTCTTTTGAGTAGTTTGCTCATATTCTTTGCCCATTTATCTACATATATAGTTGTATAACATATGCATGCTGAGCCCACAAAGGCCAGAAGAGGGCATTAGACACCCCCAGAACTGAAATTACTGTCAGTGCTTTTAACCATCTCCCACCCCAAATCTGAGTTGTTTTTATGGTGACTGTGTGACTGTGTAGCCTTCTAGCTAGGATTCTTACTACCCTGACAGTCTCCAGAATGGGCTGCCGAGTCACTCAAGACCCAAGCTCTGCATTTGCTCTTGGGATAACTTTAAAGGGGGAGAAATATTAAAATCCAGAGCCCAATTTATTCATTGTTTTTGTATGTTGGTCTCAAACTTACTGTGTAGCTGAAAAGTGAGTTTTACTCTTGATCCTCTCACTTCTTAGCTTTGGATTAATTATTAAGACTTGTATGGATGGGCAAAGGTATTAAGCATTTATTGTAAATTTTTGTGGCTTCAAAAACAAAACACCGCCAGGCGATGGTGGCGCACGCCTTTAATCCCAGCACTCAGGAGGCAGAGGCAGGCAGATCTCTGGGAGTTCGAGGCCAGCCTGGTCTACAAGAGCTAGTTCCGGGACAGGCACCAAAGCTACAGAGAGACCCTGTCCCGAAAAACCAAAAAAAAGAAAGAAAGAAAAAAAAAAACCCACCTAATTTGATTGATAAAAATACGAAAGTATTTTGCACAGAGATCCATGTCTGTCCTTGGAAGTGCTAGGGATGGAACCCAGGGTCCTGCACACACTAGGAAAGTGTTCTAACACTGAGCCACACATCCAGCCTTCAGAAAGACACGTCTTACCACCGATTATGCTCTTTCAGCTTGCTGCTATAAAATACACTGTATGTGTGTTTGGTTTTCTAACTTTGTTTCGTTGTTTTGAGACAGGATCTCACTATATTTCCTTGACTGGCCTGGACTCACTATATAATCAAGCTGACCTCAAACTCAGAGATCCACCTGTCTGTTTCCAGAGTGCTGAGAATAAAGGTGTGTGCTGCCATGCCCGGTGATATGTGTCCCCCTCTAAATAAGTAAACATATTATGAAGCTGTAATAAAATGATATGGAATAAAGTTGAAAATTGATGTAAAGAAGACATCTTTTTTTTTTTAATTTTCAGCTTAAATACAAACACTCTGTTCTCACTCCAATATGCTTGTTTTACACTATTTTCTTTCAAACGAATATATATTTTGTCCTGATCTAAATTTATTCACTCTCTAGTACCTTGGCAAATTTAATGAAAACAACACACACACACACATATATTTTTTTTAAAAAAAGTTTTAGAAAGCATCTCTTCTTTCTTCACCAAAACAAGAAAGTGTATGTGTGTAATTGTGTGTGTGTGTGTGTGTGTGTGTGCGCGCGTGTGTGTGCTGGGTAGAGGACTGCAAAACTTCACTGAAAGCGCTATTTAGAGGGCTGGCCGAAGAAACAAAATGAAAAGCAGAACTTAGCTGAGGTCGAGACTAAGGGAAAGGTAGCTCTCTCCCCTTATGTCATTATTTTGTTGTCTTCCCAGCAAATCAGAAACAAAGAAGCACTTACCCAACACCAGGCTTACACTCACCTTCCTGTGTCTTTTCTACACGCAGGGTCCCCATCTTCTTCTCCTTTTGGAAGAGGCTCTGCAGCTGCTTGATCTCCTGATCATAGTCCTGCCACTCGGGGACGATTCGCACAGCAGCCTCCAGTTTGGGTTCTTTAGTCATGGGATTATTGCACTGAAAACACAAGGAGCGCACCTCAGAGGAGCTCAAGGAGCTGTACAGAACGCAAAGGAGACTGAGGAAAGAAGACCGGGACTGCAGGGTCAGTAAGAAACTCCCAAAGCCAAAGTGGAGCAAAGGTCACAGGCACAGAGGAGTAATGAAGGGCAAGCAGTGACTCAGCAGAAAATGGTTGGCCCTCTGCGTGGGGATCTGGCTTCCTGAGGAAAGCAAAGAAGAGGCCGGCTGAAACAACCAAGACCTGCTTTGCAGCTCCAAGCACAACTCAGAGAGCCAGCT